>NC_143040.1:61269249-61614249 GCF_057628025.1 Oncorhynchus mykiss
GGAGAGAGAGGGGAGGATAGGAGAGGAAGGGAAGGGAAGGGAGGAGAAAGGGAGGAGAGAAGAGGAATATAGGATGAAAGGAGAAGATAGAAAAGGGAAAATAAGGATGCAAACTCAGATCTATGCTGTTGTTCCCACCACCTCAGAGACCAAACATGAGTAACCGTTAGAAGAGGGATTCCGCTGTAAACTGCAGCCAATTGTTGCTCTGGGATGAAGTCGAGACACATTTCCCAAATGCTCCCAAACACTCTGTCTTTTAGAAAGGACGCTCTCGAATGTTTCCCAAAGCCCGAATTACAGCCGATTAAAAAAGAAGGGAGAAGCGTGAGCAGAAAGCAAACAGAGTACACAGCAGATAACTAGTACATCGAGGAGATTTGAGCCTCGAGGACATGAAAGCATGAGTCTGGAATGCGTTGAGTTGAGTTGCATAACAGGATTGATCAGCTGAGGAGAACACAAACACAACACTTTCACCATGAACGCAACTCAGCAGGATGCTGAATGCTAAAAAAATTACATGAATAACCAATGGGGCGAAAGTAAAAACCATGTGTGTGTGTGTGCTTGTGTGTCTGTGTTCGCGTGCATATGTGTGTATGTCTGTGAGTGTGTGTATGATGGATCACCCCTCTCCTCTGTAGAGGGGTAGTAAAGGTAAGATAGCTTCCTTGTGAAGCCTGCAGTAAATTGGTCCCAGCAGCAGTAAGATGCCACTCTACAGATCTCTCTGCTGCCATAAAAGCAGCTCATTAAAACATTACAGGAGATTCTCTTTAACAGTGCTTCTAGGGGAGACGGTAGAGCTTATTTCTGTCCCATCTGTCTAATGGAAATTAACGTTTTTATTCAAAGTGAAAATAATGTTATATACTGTTTACAGTAAATATTAACGTTCATATATAATACATATATTAATTACAGGCTATTCATTATAAATGCCCTCTATGTGGCTGTTGTGAGAATCAAATGTATAACTATGGTGTTGGGCCGGCACCATGCTACAACTGGGATGTGAAAGTATAGCCAGTATTTAAGCTGATGATGATGATAAACACAACAACAGAGTCGTTCCTCTGGTTGCATCACTATGCCATCAAAATGAGCAGGGAACAACAGGAAGGAATGTCTTCCAGAGAGATAAGAGAAGGGTGTGTGTGTGTGGGTGTGTGTGTGTGTGTGTGTGTGTGTGTGTGTGTGTGTGTGTAAATGTACCTGCTGCCTGTCTACTATGACGAGAGTAGAGGTCTAACCCTGGTGAGTACATTTTCAAGTCAAAGACATCATATTAAATTCAAAGACCCTTTGCTATATAACACACACACACTCCAGAGCATCCAGCGCCCTATCCTGACCCCAATAAAAAGGTCCATCACATCAGTAAGTGCCTCGGGGGAAGGATTTCAGCGGTGCGCTCTTCCTGAGGCCTAACTCATACAGGGTTTTGACTAGACGGGATACAGCATATGTCAGAAATGACCAGAATTTATGTTTTATAGCAGGTTAGGAGAACTTATGCAATGGGTTAGGAGAATTAGGTTACGGTTAGAAAAGAGGTTAGGGTTAGCTAAAATGCTGTCTTCCTGTCTCTGTGGGTAAGCACACAACTCCTGATTACACAGCACTTCAGGACACATACAGTGCCCTCAGAAAGAATTCCCACCCCTTGACTTTTTCCACATTTTGTTGTGTTACAGACCAAATTTAAAATGAATTAAATTGAGATTGTGTGTCACTGGCCTACACACAATACTCCATAACGTCAAAGCAGAATGATGTTTTTTGACATTTTTACTAATTAATAAAAAATATCAAGTTGAATTGTTTCTAAGTAATCAACTCTTTTGTTACAGAAGCCTAAATAAGATCAGGTGTAAAAATGTGCTTAACAAGTCACATAATAAATTGCATGGACTCACAATAACAGTGTTTAACATGATGTTTTAATGACTGCCTCATCTCTGCCCCACACATACAATTATCTGTAAGGTCCCTCAGTTGAGCAGTGAATTTCAAACAGATTCAACCACAAAGACAAGGGAGGTTTTCCAAGGCCTCACAAAGAAGGGCACCTATTGGTAGAGGGGTCGAAATAAAAAAATAAGCATTCATTGAATTTCCCTTTGAGCATGGTGAAGTTGTTAATTACACTGTGGATGCTGTATCAATACATCCAGTCACTACAAAGATACAGGTGTCCTCCCTAACTCAGGGATTTCACCATGAGGCCAACAGTTATAGAGTTTAATGGCTGTGATAAGAGAAAACTGAGAATAGATCAACATTGTAGTTACTTTACAATACTAACCTAATTGACAGAGTGAAAAGAAGGAAGCCTGTACAGAATACAAATATTACAAAACATACATCCTGTTAGCAACAAGTGACTACAGTAAAACTGCAAAAAATGTGGCAGAGAAATTAACTTTATGTCCTGAATACAAAGTGTTATGTTTGAGGCAAATCCAACACAACACATCACTGAGTACCAGCCTTCAAATTGTCATGTTGTGGATATGCTTGTCATCGGCAATGACTAGGGAGTTTTTGGGGATAAAAAGAAACGGAATAGAGCTGAGCACAATCAGTATTTAATTGAAAAAAAAATGGCCAAACATTTCTAAAAACATGTTTTCACTTTGTCATTATCGGGTATTGTGTGTAGATGGGTGAGATTTAAAACATTTTGTTTAGCCAATTTGAATTCAGGCTGTACCAACAAAATATGGGAAAAAAATCAACGGGTGTGAACTCTTCCCACAGTTGTGTCAAGTTGGCTGGATGTCCTTTGGGGGATGAACCATTCTTAATACACACAGGAAACTGTTTTACCTGGAAAACCAACAGCATTGCAGTTCTTGACACAAACCATACCCTGTTCAAAGACACTTAAATCTTTTGTCTTGCCCATTCACCCTCTGAATGGCACACATAAACAATCCATGTCTCAATGGTCAGTCTATGTCATGGAAAGAGCAGGTGTTCTTAATGTTTTGTACACTCAGTGTATGTCAACTAGGGCTAGGCTAAAATACTGGGGGAAAGTGTGTGTACACTATATATTTGTGTGCGTCTGTCTGTTCATTTATGTGAGTGCGCATTTGTGTGTGTGTGAGTGAGTGAGACAGAGAGTGAGAGTACTGGTCATGCACCGTGGTATGGGGTCAAGCGCACGGTGTTGCCAGTACGCGCTCATAGCCCGGTGCACTATAGGCCAGCCCCCTGCAAGTGCCATGCGAGAGTGGGCATCCAGCCAGGGAGTATTGTGCCGGACCAGCGTGTTTGGTACGCTGTTTCGGCCCAGGGTATACTCCGGGGCGCTGTGTCTCCGGGGCGCTGGGAGGGTGCATTGCGTCCTATGCCGAACCGGGCGAAGGTGGATATTGAGCCTAAGGGAGATGTGCGAGTGGTATGCACCAGATCTCCAGTGCTCACCCACAGCCCGGTTCAATCTGTGCCTGCACTCTGGAGGGTCTGGGCTAAAGTGGTCATCCAGCCTGGAGGAGTGGTGCCAAGGCTGCACACCAGAGCTCCAGTGCTCCCCCACAGCCCGGGCCACCCGGTGCCTCCTCCACGCACAAGGCCTCCTGTAGGTATCCTCCCTCCAGAGTCGCCCTTCACTCCGGCGCTGCCAGAGTCTCCCTTCACTCCGGCGCTGCCAGAGTCTCCCTTCACTCCGGCGCTGCCAGAGTCGCCCTTCACTCCGGCGCTGCCAGAGTCGCCCTTCACTCCGGCGCTGCCAGAGTCGCCCTTCACTCCGGCGCTGCCAGAGTCGCCCTTCACTCCGGCGCTGCCAGAGTCGCCCTTCACTCCGGCGCTGCCAGAGTCTCCCTTCACTCCGGCGCTGCCAGAGTCTCCCTTCACTCCGGCGCTGCCAGAGTCTCCCTTCACTCCGGCGCTGCCAGAGTCTCCCTTCACTCCGGCGCTGCCAGAGTCTCCCTTCACTCCGGCGCTGCCAGAGTCTCCCTTCACTCCGGCGCTGCCAGAGTCGCCCTTCACTCCGGCGCTGCCAGAGTCGCCCTTCACTCCGGCGCTGCCAGAGTCTCCCTTCACTCCGGCGCTGCCAGAGTCTCCCTTCACTCCGGCGCTGCCAGAGTCTCCCTTCACTCCGGCGCTGCCAGAGTCGCCCTTCACTCCGGCGCTGCCAGAGTCGCCCTTCACTCCGGCGCTGCCAGAGTCTCCCTTCACTCCGGCGCTGCCAGAGTCTCCCTTCACTCCGGCGCTGCCAGAGTCTCCCTTCACTCCGGCGCTGCCAGAGTCTCCCTTCACTCCGGCGCTGCCAGAGTCTCCCTTCACTCCGGCGCTGCCAGAGTCTCCCTTCACTCCGGCGCTGCCAGAGTCTCCCTTCACTCCGGCGCTGCCAGAGTCTCCCTTCACTCCGGCGCTGCCAGAGTCGCCCTTCACTCCGGCGCTGCCAGAGTCGCCCTTCACTCCGGCGCTGCCAGAGTCTCCCTTCACTCCGGCGCTGCCAGAGTCTCCCTTCACTCCGGCGCTGCCAGAGTCGCCCTTCACTCCGGCGCTGCCAGAGTCGCCCTTCACTCCGGCGCTGCCAGAGTCGCCCTTCACTCCGGCGCTGCCAGAGTCTCCCTTCACTCCGGCGCTGCCAGAGTCTCCCTTCACTCCGGCGCTGCCAGAGTCGCCCTTCACTCCGGCGCTGCCAGAGTCTCCCGCCTGTCCGGCGCTGCCGGAGTCTCCCGTCTATTCGGGCACAGCTGCAAGGGTCCCCAGTCCGAGGTCGGAGGCGAGGGTCGCCGCTCCAAAGGTGTGGGCCAAGACTATGGTGGAGTGGGGTTCATGTCCCGCGCCAGAGCCGCCACCGAGGACAGATGCCCACCCAGACCCTCTCCTATGGGTTTAGGTTTGGTCAGGGCGTGATTTGGGGTGGGCATTCTATGTTGTGTATTCTATGTTGTGTATTTCTGTGTTTGGCTATGGTTCCCAATCAGAGGAGGCTGCATACTTAGGCAGCGCAGCCTGTTTTCCCACTATGGTTTGTGGGTAGTTGTTTTCTGTGTTTGTGTTTTACCATTACAATATGGACACTTACCACGCTGCTCATTGGTCCGATCTTTCCTACTCCTCCGCAGAAGAGGAGGAAAACCGTTACACACACACATACATATGTATACATATGTATTTCTCTCTATACCATTTGTATTTCATATACCTTTGACTATTGGATGTTCTTATAGGCACTTTAGTATTGCCAGTGTAAAAGTATAGCTTCCGTCCCTCTCCTCGCTCCTACCTGGGCTCGAACCAGGAACACAACGACAACAGCCACACTTGAAGCAGCGTTACCCATGCAGAGCAAGGGGAACAACTACTCCAGGTCTCAGAGCGAGTGACGTTTGAAACGCCCCTGGTCACTAGCTAGCCATTTCACATCACATCGTTACACCAGCCTAATCTCGGGAGTTGATAGGCCTGAAGTCATAAACAGCAGAGCTGCTGGCAAAACGCACGAAAGTGCTGTTTGAATGAATGCTTACGAGCCTGCTGGTGCCTACCGTCGCTCAGTTAGACTGCTCTATCAAATCATAGACTTAATTAAATACCCCTAAATAGCTTTAAATATGTAAATACCACGGGGGTCATCTTACTTAATTATATTGATTAATAAACAACAAAGATCTCTCTCCCTCAGTCGCCTACTGTATGCACATCAACAACAATGAATACGATAAAATGTAGTGAGGGATAAACCCTCTCAAACTTTCTCAGCGTGTTGTAGTTGGCAGTCAAAATTGCACTGATACGATGGGGAGATGTAGCCTACTCGCCCTGGCTGCTGCAGCCTTCCTGCTTCTGTCCAAGGCATAACCTATATTAGAGACAACTGAATGGGATGTACCAGCTTACTTGTCTGCCCATTTAATCGATGCCCAATACAACGAAGAGATATGAGCTAACTGTGGATAACGGTCGTTGAACTTCATAGCTAGCCAGCAAAGTTGAGTATCATTTATTTCTAGCTAACCAAATGACACATGCAATTTGTAGCTAAAAAGTTTTTTGGGAAAAAAGTGGGTGCCGTTCACCCACTCGTCCAAGCTTGTACATCTCATCCCAGCAACTAGCTAGCTACTAACAACGTTATGACTTGTGATCATTGGCTTTGCTAGTTTGATTGTGTTGAGTCCCGCTGTACTGATGCATTGACTGCATCAACCTATTCTCCCAACACTTCCCGACTACACGTAATAACATTTTGAGTCAAATATAACCGATTTTTAAAATCTCTTATCAAAGTTGGTTTTGTAGCATAAACTCAGAATGTGATATTTGGGAGAGATATTATGATTGTCTGTCTGCAAAGTAGTTAAAACACTGTCTGTTCCACTTTAAGATGCAACCAATACTACAGTCCTGCTGAAGACAACGGTAGAGAAATGGTAATAGGCTCTTTGTTCAGCTTAAACATGGTGGGTGAGAGAGAAATGGAGGAGGAGAGGCTGAGAGAGGTTGAGAGAGAGGGATTGGGAGAGGGTCCATTAGTAGTCTATTTGAGTGGGAGCACTTGTCTCTCTCTGCAGTGATCAATTCCCCTGACACAACTCCTCAGACACTGGAGCCACTTAAAGTGGCGACCCGTCATTCAGGGCAGGTGGGGAAGAGACCATGTATTATTCTGTTGGTTTGTTTGTTCCACCAAGATGTACATGCTAAAATAGCCCCTGGTCACTTATACCATATATCTATCTCTCTCTGTATCCTCTGTTCCCTCTCTACCGTTCCCTCCATCCTCTATCTCTCTCTCTATCCTCCGTTCCCTCTACCGTTCCCTCCATCCTCTCTCTCTCTCTCTATCCTCCATTTCCTCTACGGTTCCCTCCATCCTCTCTCTCTCTCTATCCTCCATTCCCTCTCTACCGTTCCCTCCATCCTCTCTCTCTCTCTCTATCCTCCATTCCCTCTCTACCGTTCCCTCCATCCCCTCTCTCTCTGTATCCTTCATTCCCTCTCTACCGTTCCCTCTCTACCGTTCCCTCCATCCTCTCTCTCTCTCTGTATCCTCCATTCCCTCTCTACCGTTCCCTCCATCCTCTCTCTCTCTCTGTATCCTCCATCCTCTCTCGCTCTCTGTATCCTCCGTTCCCTCTCTACCGTTCCCTCCATCCTCTCTCTCTCTCTGTATCCTTCATTCCCTCTCTACCGTTCCCTCCATCCTCACTCTCTCTGTATCCTCCATTCCCTCTCTACCGTTCCCTCCATCCTCTCTCTTTCTCTGTATCCTCCATCCTCTCTCTCGCTCTCTGTATCCTCCGTTCCCTCTCTACCGCTCCCTCCATCCTCTCTCGCTCTCTGTATCCTCCGTTCCCTCTCTACCGTTCCCTTCATCCTCTATCTCTATCCTCCGTTCCCTCTCTACCGTTCCCTCCATCCTCTCTCTCTCTCTATCCTCCATTCCATCTACCGTTCCCTCCATCCTCTCTCTCTATCCTCCATTCCCTCTCTACCGTTCCCTCCATCCTCTCTCTCTCTCTCTCTCTCTCTCTATCCTCCATTCCCTCTACCGTTCCCTCCATCCTCTCTCTCTATCCTCCATTCCCTCTCTACCGTTCCCTCCATCCTCTCGCTCTCTCTGTATCCTCCATTCCCTCTCTACTGTATCTCTCCATCCTCTCTCTCTCTCTCTCTATCCTCTGTTCCCTCTCTCGTCACTTCCCTCTCTACCCTCCATTCTCTTTTTACTCTATTTATATCCTCATTTCCCTACCTCTACCCCTCTCTGTCTCTAACCACAATTTACTCTCTACCTCCCTACCCTCACTTTTCTCTTTATACCCCTCTCTCTCTCCCTCTTCTCCTCCATCTCTCTCTATTCCACACACACCCACACACAATCTGGTTCTAAGCTGAGAAACCAAATTATTTCTAGCATGATTCCTGCTCACCTTACAGATCCAATAAATATGTGTATAAATCTGCTCACAGCATAGTAAGACCTATACTGTATATAATGTAACGCGTGAGAACAACACGTGGTAGCTCCCAACAGTGGGTGGTGCACAATTAACTAGGCAATTACTGTAAATTCCAACACACAGACAAGTCTCGCTCTCTCTCTCTATTGCCAAAGTGAAATAGATAAACAATACAAAATTAACAGTAAACATTACTCACAAATGTTCCAAATGAATAAAGACATTTAAAATGTCATAAATCCACATACAGTGTTGTAACAATGTACAAATGGTTAAAGTACAAAAGGGAAAATAAAGAAACATAAATATGGGTTGTATTTACAATGGTGTTTGTTCTTCACTGGTTGCCCTTTTCTTGTGGCAACAGGTCACACATCTTGCTGCTGTGATGTCACACTGTGGTATTTCACCCAGTAGATATGGGAGTTTTTCAAAATTGGATTTGAATTCTTTGTGGATCTGTGTAATCTGAGGGAAATATGTCTCTCTAATATGGTCATACATTTGGCAGGAGGTTAGGAAGTGCAGCTCAGTTTCCACCTCATTTTGTGGGCAGTGAGCACATAGCCTGTCTTCTCTTGAGAGCCAGGTCTGCCTTCGTTGGCTTTTCTCAATAACAAGCCTATGCTCACTGAGTCTGTACATAGTCAAAGATTTCCTTAATTTTGGGTCAGTCACAGTGGTCAGGTATTCTGCCACTATGTACTCTCTGTTTAGGGCCAAATAACATTCTAGTTTGCTCTGTTTTTTTGTTAATTATTTCCAATGTGTCAAGTAATTATATTTTTGTTTTCTCATGATTTGGTTGGGTCTAATTGTGTTTCTGTCCTGGGGCTCTGTGGGGTCTGTTTGTGTTTGTGTACAAAGCCCCAGGACCAGCTTGTTCAATTCTCTCCCTCCCTCCCTCCCTCCAATCTGTCTTGTTCTTCTCCTGGCTTCAGTCCCTCCCTCCCTCCCTCCTTCGTTCTTCTCCTGGCTTCAGTCCCTCCCTCCCTCCCTCCCTCCCTCCCTCGTTCTTCTCCTGGCTTCAGTCCATCCCTCTATCTATTTCACAATTAAGCCTTTCAAAGACCTGCAAATACCAACTCTATTAATATTTTACCCACAACACTGTAGCAAAGTGGCTATTGAATTCCCATACTGAACACACACACACGCCTGTGAGGAGTTGTCTTTGGCCTGGGAGAGAGCTATAAAAAATTGATTATGTGTCATAGTGTCATTTCTCTCAAGGTCGCCACTCGCACTGGAGTCTGTCTGTGTCTGTCTGTGTCTGTCTGTGTCTGTCTGTGTCTGTCTGTGTCTGTCTGTGTCTGTCTGTGTCTGTCTGTGTCTGTCTGTGTCTGTCTGTCTGTGTAACACTTTGCTGGGTGATTGATGTGACTGTGGAAGCCCCACAATCCTTCACTGTCAGCTGGGAAGAGTTTGAGAAACGAGGGGAGGAGAAAGAGAGTGAAGGAGAAGATGGAGGGATTGGAAACCAGCCTAATCAATGGACAATATCTGAGAGGGAGAGAGGGACGGGAGGAATATAATTAATCATATACTATATTAGGATAAATTTATTTGTTTTATCTACAAAATATGTATGAAGATAATCGAGCATGTATCAAGACATTTTACCTTGAAAATCGGCAAAACTATATGCCAATGGTGTAGCATGATTTATACGACATTTTATAAGACAGAAAAACTGATCTCTCCATTCCTTCACATCGGTCTCTTCAGAGAATCCAGGTAGAGATGCTAGCAGTCAGAGGATCACAAACCAGCACAACACCTAATCTTTCCTTCGGGTTTAAAAAAAAGTCAAGATAAAAACATGTGTCACCTATCAAGATAAGAACACGTGCAATTTCCTTCACTGATATAAAATATCTCCCCCCGCAATCTGGAATGATTGGAATCATCTCTGCTGGGCTGATTTGATTAAGGTGAGCTGGAATGTACCAAAACAACAGGAGGAGGGAGGATCTGAAACAGCAGCCTGTCAGTCATGGCTAAGACCCCTGGGAGACTTGAGCAAATCCAACGGCACATACAGAGACACAGAGACATGTGCACACACACACACACTCTAAACGCATATCCATGTGGCTCATGACATTTGCTTTCCAGAACTGATTTCCCAGGGCATTTCTCTGATGTCTCCATTCTGTATCTGTCTCCTGTATCTGTCTCCTGTATCTGTCTCCTGTAAGCTCCCGAGTGGAGCAGAGGTCTCCAAGGCATTGCATCTCAGTGCTAGAGGCGTCACTACAGACCCTGGTTCGATTCCAGGCTGTATCACAACTGGCCGTGATTGGGAGTCCCATAGGGCGGTGCACAATTGGCCCGGGTTAGGGTTTGGCCGGGGTAGGCCGTCATTGTAAATAATAATTTGTTCTTAACTGACTTGCCTAGTTAAATAAAGGTTAAAAAATGTATAAATAAAAGATGTGCCTCCTGTATCGGCCTCCTGTGTCCGTCATGTACACCAGGAACTTAACGACATACACTGCAGGAACCAGATCTCACACAACACCTCTCCACTATCTGGGGATGTAGCTCTGTTATGTTAATGCTGTTCTCCTGTCGTATCTCGCTGTATGGTCTAATTTCCTGCCCACTGTCGCAGATCACAGGCGGCAGGGAAATGTATGTGTGACATGAAAAGGCCACAGCAGTAGGACTCTCCACAGGGACAGCAGGTGACATTTTTACACTGAAAATGTCACCGTTTCCATTCATCAGCATGTATACTGTACCATAGTGTGTGTGTGTGTGTGTGTGGTGTGTGTTTGTGTGTAGTTCTACCTTGCCCAGTCCGGGGGTGTCTTTGATCTTGCTGGCAGCCCGTAGCAGGCAGGGGGGGGCAGGGGGAGGGGTGGTCTGCAGGGTCCCACTGAAGTTGGTGGGGAACAGAGGGGGGTCACACACCACTGGGGGGGGCGCTGGGCACTGCTTCTTCTTCTTAGAAGACAGGTTCAACTTCTGGGCAGCTCTACAGGAGTGAGAGGGGAGAGATTTAAAACCAACATTTACCAACCATACAAACACAGCGACAGTGTTCATTGACTGTTGACTAAAAGAGAGCGGGAGAGAAAGAGAGAGTGTGAATGAGACAGACAGAGAGTCAGAGATGGAGAAAGAGGAACAGGGAAATGTTTTCCCCCCGGACTGTAACAGAGCACAGAGTGTAAGCCATTGTGAGAAATGTGTGTTTAAAACAACTGTAGAGAGTGGATAAGTGGACGTGGTCGACTGGGAAACCAACACTAAACATAGTTGTTCCATGCCATCATGCCGCACCACTGCGGTAGCTCCATGTGCAATGTACTAATTGCTCATTCATGTTGCTAATTGGAGATGTATTACACACCCAGAAGTAACACACACACACACACACACACACACACACACACACACACACACACAGTTTACCACAGCAGTAACACACACACGCCCAGTTTACCACAGCAGTAACACACACACGCCCAGTTTACCACAGCAGTAACACACACACACACACACACACACACACACACACACACACAGTTTACCACAGCAGTAACACACACACAGACACACACACCTAGTTTACCACAGCAGTAACACACACACACACACACACCTAGTTTACCACAGCAGTAACACACACACAGGCAGTGACATCTGTAACTGGGAGGGGAGCACTGGCTCCTTTCATCTGCTTCAGTCCTCACAGTCTTGTCTTCCTCCTCTTGTCTCTCATCTCCCATCCCTCTCACTCTCCTCTTTCATTCCCTCTCCCATCCCTCTCGCTCTCCTCTCTCTTTCATTCCCTCTCCCATCCCTCTCGCTCTCCTCTCTCTTTCATTCCCTCTCCCATCCCTCTCGCTCTCCTCTCTCTTTCATTCCCTCTCCTATCCCTGTTCTCTCCTGGATTGTCAAAAAATACCTAGCAATGCTAACATTAGCTACATAAAATCCGGTGCTCTCTACTGAATCTTAGCTAGCTACGACAACAAAAGGGTTTCCTACTAATTGTGTTCCTCTTTTAGGAATGTCGTTTTTCCAAGCTACTATAATGAACTCTACTCTTCATCAGCAACCATTGACAATGCATTGAGTGGAACACTCAGTCTGGCATCAGTCCTCAAGTCAAGAGGTCCTTATTGTGACGCAACTGGCAACTCACGAATAGTGGCTCGCTATGGCCTCTATGGGACCAGTGCTGATCTAGGATCAGTTCTGCCTATTAGATTATAGTATGGTTACATGGACAGGGGGGTGGGCTGATCCTCGATCAGCACTTGTACTTTGAGATGCTTTATAAAATATGGGCTCGGCACGGACGTCACTGCTGTCACCACAGACACACAGGAAGGGGAAAGGATTCACTTTCACAGTGGTTACCGATGCAAATACAGACATGGTTACTGACAGTAACAGATGCATTACCGATGGTTACCGATGCAAATACAGACATGGTTACTGACAGTAACAGATGCATTACCGATGGTTACCGATACAAATACAGACATGGTTACTGACAGTAACAGATGCATTACCGATGGTTACCGATGCAATTACAGACATGGTTACTGACAGTAACAGATGCGTTACTGATGGTTACCGATGCAAATACAGACATGGTTACTGACAGTAACAGATGCGTTACCGATGGTTACCGATGCAAATACAGACATGGTTACTGACAGTAACAGATGCATTACCGATGGTTACCGATGCAAATACAGACATGGTTACTGACAGTAACAGATGCGTTACCGATGGTTACCGATGCAAATACAAACATGGTTACTGACAGTAACAGATGCATTACCGATGGTTACCGATGCAAATACAGACATGGTTACTGACAGTAACAGATGCGTTACCGATGGTTACCGATGCAAATACAGACATGGTTACTGACAGTAACAGATGCGTTACCGATGGTTACCGATGCAAATACAGACATGGTTACTGACAGTAACAGATGTGTTACCGATGGTTACCGATGCAAATACAGACATGGTTACTGACAGTAACAGATGCGTTACCGATGGTTACCGATGCAAATACAGACATGGTTACTGACAGTAACAGATGCGTTACCGATGGTTACCGATGCAAATACAGACATGGTTACTGACAGTAACAGATGTGTTACCGATGGTTACCGATGCAAATACAGACATGGTTACTGACAGTAACAGATGTGTTACCGATGGTTACCGATGCAAATACAAACATGGTTACTGACAGTAACAGATGCATTACCGATGGTTACAGATGCAAATACAGACATGGTTACTGACAGTAACAGATGTGTTACCGATGGTTACCGATGCAAATACAGACATGGTTACTGACAGTAACAGATGTGTTACCGATGGTTACCGATGCAAATACAGACATGGCTACTGACAGTAACAGATGTGTTACCGATGGTTACCGATGCAAATACAGACATGGTTACTGACAGTAACAGATGCATTACCGATGGTTACCGATGCAAATACAGACATGGTTACTGACAGTAACAGATGCATTACCGATGGTTACCGATGCAAATACAGACATGGTTACTGACAGTAACAGATGCGTTACCGATGGTTACCGATGCAAATACAGACATGGTTACTGACAGTAACAGATGCATTACCGATGGTTACCGATGCAAATACAGACATGGTTACTGACAGTAACAGATGCGTTACCGATGGTTACCGATGCAAATACAGACATGGCTACTGACAGTAACAGATGTGTTACCGATGGTTACCGATGCAAATACAGACATGGTTACTGACAGTAACAGATGCATTACCGATGGTTACCGATGCAAATACAGACATGGTTACTGACAGTAACAGATGCGTTACCGATGGTTACAGATGCGATTATCAACACGGTTGATTCCATTGGTAACAGTTGCCGGTTACCAATGGTTACAGAGATAAAGTCATTGTCATGGCAGCCTGACTCACCCACTCAATCTATCAATACCCACAAGGTGCTCTTTTCAACTCTGTCTTCTTTATGAAGGCCTCCCTCTTTCTCCCTCCCTCATGCCCTCTCTCTTCTTTGTCAAACGTCTCCCTCTCGCCCTCTACCTTTTCATCTCCCACTGACTGAGTTTCT
The DNA here is from genome assembly GCF_057628025.1 of Oncorhynchus mykiss. Taxonomy (NCBI): domain Eukaryota; kingdom Metazoa; phylum Chordata; class Actinopteri; order Salmoniformes; family Salmonidae; genus Oncorhynchus; species Oncorhynchus mykiss. The sequence continues at coordinate 61,283,292 of NC_143040.1, forward strand.
TTCTTCCTTTGTAGTGTGTGTTTTTACAGTATACAGTAGGTATGTGTGTGTGTGTGAGTGTGAGCCATGCGTGTGTGTGTGAGCGTTTATTTATCTGCAAGGGAGGTGTGCATGTGTGTGTGTTTATGTCAGTGTGCTTCGTGTGTGTGTGTATGTATGTGTGTTTGTGTGTATATGTGTACGCGCGTGCGTGTCTTTGAGCGCAGGTTAAAGGATGAGGTCATCAAACCCCACCACGAGAGGCGCTTGCTGGAATGTTTAGTCTGTTGTCACAGTTTCAGGAAGGTTGCCGTGGTAATTAAAACAAAACTTTTTCTGAGCAATAAAGTGTGTGTTTGTCTGAGGAATTGTGTTCCAGGGAAGTTGTGTGAAGTGCAAAGTGAGATAATTATGATGTCACTCATTGAGTGAAACCTCTCCTTCTCTCACTCCCTCCTCCTCCTCCCCCTCTTTCTTTCTCTCTCTATCCCTCCCTTACTCTCACTGACTAAACCTCTTTAATGATCTGGCAGTGTCTGACAATCTGAAAAGTTTCCTGAAAGCACCCACACATTTCTCTCACACATTTCTCTGTGAGAGCTGAAGCTAATTTTACCCCTGCTGTCCTATATAAACACAACAAGGTAATGTTAGCTACCACTAACCCACACAGCTTAACCACTGCCGAGGGTTGCAAAGGGAAGGTATATTACTGGAAACATTCCAAGTTTACCAGTAAAATACCAGAATTGTGGTATCTTTCAAGAACTTTATGTAATCTATCACAAGACATCTCTGTGTCTCTGTGGATGGTTTGTCCTCTGACAAATCAACTGTACATTTCGGAGTTCCTCAAGGTTCCGTTTTAGGGCCACTATTGTTTTCACTATATATTTTACCTCTTGGTGATGTCATTCGGAAACATAATGTTAACTTTCACTGCTATGCAGATGACAGCTGTACATTTGGATGAAACATGGTGAAGCCCCAAAATTGCCCTCGCTGGAAGCCTGTGTTTCAGACATAAGGAAGTGGATAGCTGCAAATGTTCTACTTTTAAACTCGGGCAATACAGGGGTGCTTGTTCTAGGTCCCAAGAAACAAAGAGATCTTATGTTGAATCTGACAATTAATCTTGATGGTTGTACAGTCATCTCAAATAAAAGGACCTCAGTGTTACTCTGGACCCTGATCTCTCTTTTGACGAACATATCAAGACTGTTTCAAGGACAGCTTTTTTCCATCTATGTAACATTGCAAAAATCAGAAACTTTCTGTCCAAAAATGATGCAGAAAAATGTATCCATTCTTTTGTTACTTCTAGGTTAGACTACTGGAATGGTCTACTTTCCGGCTACCCGGATAAAGCACGAAATAAACTTTAGTTAGTGCTGAACACTAGAATCCTGACTAGAACCAAAAAATGTGATCATATTACTCCAGTGCTAGCCTCTCTACACTGGCTTCCTGTTAAGGCAAGGGCTGATTTCAAGGTTTTACTGCTAACCTACAAAGCATTACATGGGCTTGCTCCTACCTATCTTTCAGATTTGGTCCTGCCGTATATACCTACACGTACGCTAAGGTCACAAGACGTAGGCCTCCTAACTGTCCCTAGAATTTCTAAGCAAACAGCTGGAGGCAGGGATTTCTCCTATAGAGCTTCATTTTTATGGAATAGTCTTCCTACCCATGTGAGAGAAACAGACTCGGTCTCAACTTTTAAGTCTTTATTGAAGACTCATCTCTTCAGTAAGGTCCTATGATTGAGTGTAGTCTGGCCCAGGAGTGTGAAGGTGAACGGAAAGGCTCTGGAGCAATGAACCACCCTTGATGTCTCTGCCTGGCCGGTTCCCCTCTCTCCACGGGGATTGAGTCACTGACATGATCTTCCTGTCTGGGTTGGCGCCCCCCCTTGGGTTGTGCCGTGGCGGAGAGCTTTGTGGGCTATACTCGGCCTTGTCTCAGGATGGTAAGTTGGTGGTTGAAGATATCCCTCTAGTGGTGTGGGGGCTGTGCTTTGGCAAAGTGGGTGGGGTTATATTCTGCCTGTTTGGCCCTGTCCGGGGGTATCGTCGGATGGGGCCACTGTGTCTCCCAACCCCTCCCGTCTCAGCCTCCAGTATTTATGCTGCAGTAGTTTATGTGTTGGGGGTTAGGGTCAATCTGTTTTATCTGGAGTATTTCTCTGTCTTATCCAGTGTCCTGTGTGAATTTAAGTATGCTCTCTCTAATTCTTTCTTTCTTTCTCTCTCTCGGAGGACCTGAGCCCTAGGACCATGCCTCAGGACTATCTGGCCTGATGACTCCTTGCTGTCCCCAGTCCACCTGGCCGTGCTGCTGTTACAGTTTCAACTGTTCTGCCTGCGGCTATGGAACCCTGACCTGTTCACCGGACGTGCTACCTTGCCCATGACCTGCTATTTTCAACTCTCTAGAGACAGCAGGAGCGGTAGAGATACTCTGAATGATCGGCTATGAAAAGCCAACTTACATTTACTCCCGAGGTGCTGACCTGTTGCACCCTCAACAACCACTGTGATTATTATTATTTGACCCTGCTGGTCATCTATGAACATTTGAACATCTTGGCCATGTTCTGTTATAATCTCCACCCGTCACAGCCAGAAGAGGACTGGCCACCCCTCATAGCCTGGTTCCTCTCTAGGTTTCTTCCTAGGTTCTGGCCTTTCTAGGGAGTTTCCCCTAGCCACCGTGCTTCTATACCTGCATTGCTTGCTGTTTGGGGTTTTAGGCTGGGTTTCTGTACAGCACTTTGAGATATCAGCTGATGTAAGAAGGGGTTCATAAATACATTTGATTTGATCTCGTGGCCATTTTGGGTACTTCTGATTTTTACAGGCGTCTGTAATTATCTCTAGCACTCTAGCCTTCTAGCCCTATCACATGTCAAATATAGGAAATGATTTAATAAGATTACTTAAATAAAAAACTGTAAAACATGATCCTAAATATAATCAGTGAAAGAGTTGCTGAGTTAATTGAAAAATAATGCCATTAATGATTAGATGCCTTTTCATTAATTGGCTGATTTTCTCTTGAACCATATGGCCTACTAGAAACGAATGGAAAAAATGGAAACCGGTATAAAAAAATGTATACGAGTTATCCCTCTCTCCTACCCTCCATCCCTCTCTCACAGCTCTCTCTCCTACCCTCCATCCCTCTCTCACAGCTCTCTCTCCTACCCTCCCATCTCTCCACACCTTCTCATATCCCTCTCTCACAGCTCTCTCTCCTACCCTCCATCCCTCTCTCACAGCTCTCTCCCCTACCCTCCATCCCTCTCTCACAGCTCTCTCTCCTACCCTCCATCCCTCTCTCACAGCTCTCTCTCCTACCCTCCATCCCTCTCTCACAGCTCTCGCTCCTACCCTCCATCCCTCTCTCACAGCTCTCTCCTACCCTCCATCCATCTCTCACAGCTCTCTCTCCTACCCTCCATCCCTCTCTCACAGCTCTCTCTCCTACCCTCAATCCCTCTCTCACAGCTCTCTCTCCTACCCTTCCATCTCTCCACACCTTCTCATATCCCTCTCTCACAGCTCTCTCTCCTACCCTCCCATCTCTCCACACCTTCTCATATCTCTCTCTCATAGCTCTCTCTCCACACCTTCTCATCCCTCCACACCTTCTCATATCCCTCTCTCACAGCTCTCTCTCCTACCCTCCCATCCCTCCACACCTTCTCATATCCCTCTCTCACAGCTCTCTCTCCTACCCTCCCATCCCTCCACACCTTCTCATATCCCTCTCTCACAGCTCTCTCTCCTACCCTCCATCCCTCTCTCACAGCTCTCTCTCCTACCCTCCATCCCTCTCTCACAGCTCTCTCTCCTACCCTCCCATCTCTCCACACCTTCTCATATCCCTCTCTCACAGCTCTCTCTCCTACCCTCCCATCGCTCCACACCTTCTCATATCCCTCTCTCACAGCTCTCTCTCCTACCCTCCATCCCTCTCTCATAGCTCTCTCTCCTACCCTCCCATCTCTCCACACCTTCTTATATCCCTCTCTCACAGCTCTCTCTCCTACCCTCCCATCCCTCCCTTCTCATATCCCTCTCTCACAGCTCTCTCTCCTACCCTCCCATCTCTCCACACCTTCTCATATCCCTTTCTCACAGCTCTCTCTCCTACCCTCCCATCCCTCCACACCTTCTCATATCCCTCTCTCACAGCTCTCTCTCCTACCCTCCCATCTCTCCACACCTTCTCATATCCCTCTCTCACAGCTCTCTCTCCTACCCTCCCATCTCTCCACACCTTTTCATATCCCTCTCTCACAGCTCTCTATCCTACCCTCCCATCCCTAATTCACAGCACTCTCTCCTACCCTCCCATCCCGAATTCACAGCACTCTCTCCTACCCTCCCATCCCTAATTCACAGCATTCTCCTACCCTCCCATCCCTAATTCACAGCACTCTTTCCTACCCTCCCTCTCTCCTTCCTTCCATCTCATCAGCAGTGAAGAGTATCCACGGAACACTGGTGACTAAAACTGCACCTGGACTCCCAGACAGCCCCTCCTTCCTTTCCTCTCTTTCATCTACTCATCCCTTTCCAAGGGCTGCACCTCCACACAGAGATAAGATACTGTAGGTTAGAGAGAGAGAGAAACTGAATGAAAAGAGGAAGAACAAGATAAACAGAAGACAGAAGAGGACATAGGGAGATTAGGGATGGAGCACCACCTGAGAAACGCATGATGGTAAACGGACAATACACTACACATGATGGTAAGCTGACAATACACTACACATGATGGCAAACTGACAATACACTACACATGATGGCAAACTGACAATACACTACACATGATGGCAAACAGACAATACACTACACATGATGGCAAACAGACAATACACTACACATGATGGCAAACAGACAATACACAACACATGATGGTAAACTGACAATACACTACACATGATGGTAAACTGACAATACACTACACATGATGGCAAACAGACAATACACAACACATGATGGTAAACTGACAATACACTACACATGATGGTAAACTGACAATACACTACACATGATGGTAAACTGACAATACACTACACATGATGGTAAACTGACAATGCACTACACATGATGGTAAACTGACAATACACTACACATGATGGTAAACTGACAATACACTACACATGATGGTAAACTGACAATACACTACACATGATGGTAAACTGACAATACACAACATCACTCTCTACACATGATGGTAAACTGACAATACACTACATCACACTACACATGATGGTAAACTGACAATACACTACATCACTCTCTACACATGATGGTAAACTGACAATACACTACATCACACTACACATGATGGTAAACTGAAAATACACTACATCACTCTAAACATGATGGTAAACTGACAATACACTACATCAAACTAGAGGTTGACCGATTAATTGGTGCCGATTTCAAGTATTCATAAGGCCGATTTTGCCTATATATATATTTTTTTTTTTTACAACTTTATTTAACAAGGCAAGTCAGTTAAGAACACATTCTTATTTTCAATGACGGCCTATGAACTGTGGGTTAACTGCCTTGTTCAGGGGCAGAACGACAGATTTTTACCTTGTCAGCTCGGGGATTCAATCTTGCAAACTTACGGTTAATTAGTCCAACACTCTAACCACCTGCCTCACGAGGAGCCTGCCTGTTACGCGAATGCAGTAAGAAGCCAAGGTAAGTTGTTAGCTAGCATTAAACTTATCTTATAAAAAACAATCAATCATAATTACTAGTTAACGACACATAGTTGATGATATTACTAGTTTATGTAGCGTGTCCTGCGTTGCATATAATCGATGCGGTGTGCATTCGCGAAAAAGGACTCGTTGCTCCAACGTGTACCTAACCATAAACATCAATGCCTTTCTTAAAATCAATACACAGAAGTAGATATTTTTAAACCTGCATATTTAGCTAAAATAAATCCAGGTTAGCAGGCAATATTAACCAGGTGAAATTGTGTCACTCTTGTGTTCATTGCACGCAGAGTCAGGGTATATGCAACAGTTTGGGCCGCCTGGCTCATTGCGAACTAATTTGCCAGAATTTTACGTAATTATGACATAACATTGAAGGTTGTACAATATAACAGGAATATTTAGACTTAGGGATGTCGCCCGTTAGATAAAATACAGAACGGCTCCGTATTTCACTGAAAGAATAAACATTTTATTTTCGAAATGATAGTTTCCGGATTTGACCATATTAATGACCTATGGCTCGTATTTCTGTGTGTTATTATGTTATAATTAAGTCTATGATTTGATAGAGCAGTCTGACTGAGCGATGGTAGGCAGCAGCAGGCTCGTAAGCATTCATTCAAACAGCACTTTCGTGCGTTTGCCAGCAGCTCTTCGCAATGCTTCAAACATTGCGCTGTTTATGACTTCAAGCCTATCAACTCCTGAGATTAGGCTGGTGTTTCATTATTTATTTCAGGCTAAATTGATGTTATTGATGTATTATATTAAGATAAAATAAGTGTTCATTCAGTAGTTGTAATTGTCATTATTACAAATAAATAAATAAATAAATAAAAATCGGCCAATTACATCGGTATCGGCTTTTTATGGTCCTCCAATAATCGGCATCGGCGTTGAAAAATCATAATCGGTAGACCTCTACATCAAACATTTAAATGTAATGGAGGTGGTTCAGGAAACCATCCTCACATGAGTTACTAATGCTAGTAGGCCTTTGCTCAGTGAGATAACACACAAGAATAAAGACAGTATGAAAATGAGCGGAGAGGAGAGAGAAGAAGATGAGGAGAGGAAAGAGGATGAGGAAAGAGAAGAAGGTGAGGATGAGGAGAGAGAAGAGATGAGAGAGAAGAAGATGAGGAGAGAGGATGAGGAGAGGAGAGAGAAGATGAGGAGAGGAGAGAGGATGAGGAGAGGAGATGAGAGAGAAGAGGATGAGGAGAGGAGAGAGAAGATGAGGAGAGAAGAGAGAAGATGAGGAGAGAAGAGAGAAGATGAGGAGAGGAGAGAGGATGAGGAGAGGAGAGGAGAGAGAAGAGGATGAGGAGAGAGGATGAGCAGAGGAGAGAGAAGATGAGGAGAGGAGAGAGAAGATGAGGAGAGGAGCGAGGATGAGGAGAGGAGATGAGAGAGAAGAAGATGAGGAGAGGAGAGAGAAGAAGATGAGGAGAGAGGATGAGGAGAGGAGAGAAGAAGATGAGGAGAGAGGATGAGGAGAGGATGAAGAGGAGAGGATGAGGAGAGGATGAGGAGAGAAGAAGATGAGGAGAGGAGAGAGGATGAGGAGAGAGGATGAGTAGAGAGAAGAAGATGAGGATGAGGAGAGCAAAGATGAGGAGAGAGAAGAAGATGAGGAGAGAGGATGAGTTGAGGAGAGAGAAGAGGATGAGGAGAGAGAAGAGGATGAGGAGAGAGGATGGGGAGAGGAGAGGAGGATGAGGAGAGGAGAGAGAAGAGGATGAGGAAAGAGGATGAGTAGAGGAGGGTAGTCAGTTTAAGCTTCCTGTCTCTCTCCATGTGTGTCTAACATGCTCAGGGAACAGTAGAACATTCCCTAGAGACTACTGAACAACAGAGTGCAAGAAAGAGGCAGGCCTCCATTCCTCCCTCAACCGGTCCCCATGGAAACCACCTGGAACAGCCCAGCTCCCCTCCTCACCACACACCGACACACAGCTTGCCTCCTCTCCAACACATTCAGCAGTCTGCTGCTTCACTTGCAATTACAGAACGCGCACACACACAACGGACATCACACACACACCTCAGCTTGTACTAGGATACCTGGATTCCTCTATGTAGCTCACATTGCCTTCTCTATCATTCTATTTGTTTTTAATTGAAACCATTCAACAAACATGTTCTATGTTCAGCTCTGTGTGCTGCTGAAGGACATTCTCCCCCTAACCTCTAAACCAGACTTATATACACTAGTGATGTCACACTGTTGTCCTCTCCTCTTATGATGATCACTGAACTGAAAATATCAGTAGAATTATAAGACATAATCAAAGTGATGCCAGGAGACAGTGATGCCAGCAGACAGTGATGCCAGGACATAGTGATGCCAGGGGACAGTGATGCCAGGGCACATTTATTTTTGTCTGTTTAGGCACTGGTGCTATAATTGCTTAGTGATCCATTAGCTGGTAATTCATGAAGGAGAGATACTGTATATTTGAGGCCAGTAGTCTCTTTCTAAAACAGTAGGACCCAGAAAGACCCAAAACCTAAGGGGGTGTGTGACAGAGCTGGACATGTTGGACCAGATAAGTCCCCCCTCAGCCCCACGAGCACCGGAGAGGAGAGAGCAGCTCTACTGGGAACTTCTGGTGCAACAACACACATTCATCCAGATGTTTCTCAACCAAATCAATGTGTATGAGAAGATAATTCACTGAGAGATACAGGTACTGAAGCACAGCCAGACCCTCTCATAGGATCTTGCCAGAATCCGTGTGTGTGTGTGTGTGTGTGTGTGTGTGTGTGTGTGTGTGTGTGTGTGTGTGTGTGTGTGTGTGTGTGTGTGGTGGTGTGCAGACAGAACATAACTGAAGTGGTGGCTCAACAAGCTCCCACACTCTCCCTGCAAAATTAGACATTTTATCCACGTTTCTCAAAACAATTTATTTTTAAGTTGATACAAACGTCAACTTTAGAAATGTTTTTGACACCCATGGTTGCTATTTCTGCTCTTTATCGTTCCATTTCTCCAAGCGTCAGGTTTTGAAGTTAAGAGTTAAGTTTAGGGACTAACTCCGAATAGTTAAGGTCAGGGTTAAGGTTAGGAATAGGTTTGGTAAATAATGTGTGCACCACTGGGATCGAAGACGCAACCTTCTGATCCAGTCATGAGATTGCACCCATCCACTGCACCCTTTGCAAAGCCTACTTGATGGTAATTGCACTCACTGTTTTGAAGGCATTTGAAGGAATTTTCTAACATCCTCAGGACATGGATAGAAGTCCAATTTCTAAGTCAATCTTGGACGATCTCCCTGGAAAAGCCACAGATTTGGTAGTCATGGAAATTAAGGTTTGGTACCTGACAGCAGTGTATTCGTGTGTGCAGGTAGCCTAGTGGTTAGATCGTTGGGCCAGTAACTAGAAGGTTGCTGGATCGAATCCCGAAGCTGACAGGGTAAAAATCTCTCGTTCTGCCCTGAGCAAGGCAGTTAACCCACTGTTCCCCAGTTGATGTGGATGTGGATTAAGGCAGCCCCCCACACCTCTCTGATTCAGAGGGTTAAATGCAGAAGACACATTTCAGTTGAAGGCATTCAGTTGTACAACTGACTAGCTACAGTTGAAGTCGGAAGTTTACATACACCATACACCAATTCCTGACATTTAATCCGAGTAACAATTCCCTGTCTTAGGTCAGTTAGGATCACCACTTTATTTTAAGAATGTGAAATGTCAGAATAATAGTAGATAATGATGTATTTCATTACATTCCTAGTGGGTCAGAAGTTTGCATGCACTGCCTTTAAATTGTTTAACTTAGGTCAAACGTTCCGGGTAGCATTCCACAAGCTTCTCAAAATAAGTTGGGTGAATTTTGGCCCATTCCTCCTGACAGAGCTGGTGTAACTAAGTCAGGTTTGTAGGCCTCCTTGCTTGCACACACTTTATCAGTTATGCCCACAAACTTTCTATAGGATTGAAGTCAGGGCTTTGAGATGGTCACTCCATTACCTTGACTTTGTTGTCCTTAAGCCATTTTGCCACAACTTTGGAAGTATGCTTGGGGTCATTGTTCATTTGGAAGACCCATTTGCGACCAAGCTTAAACTTCCTGATGACTGATGTCTTGAGATGTTGCTTCAATATATCCACATCATTGTCCTTCCTCAAAGCGCAATTTATTTTGTGAAGTACACCAGTCCCTCCTGCAGCAAAGCACCCCCACAACATGATGCTGCCGCCCATGTGCTTCACGGTTGGGATGGTGTTCTTCGGCTTGCAGGCCTCCCCCTTTTTTATCCAAACATAATGGTCATGATGGTCATGATGGCCAAGCAGTTCTATTTTTGTTTCATCAGACCAGAGAAAATTTCTCCAAAAAGTATGATCTTTGTCCCCATGTGCAGTTGCAAACCATAGTCTGGCTTTTTTATGGTGGTTTTGGAGCAGTGGCTTCTTCCTTGCTGAGCAGCCTTTCAGGTTATGTCGATATAGGACTCGTTTTACTGTGGATATAGATACTTTAGTACCTGATTCCTCCAGCATCTTCACAAGGTCCTTTGCTGTTGTTCTGGGATTGATTTGCACTTTTCGCACTAAAGTACGTTCATCTCTAGGAGACAGAACGCGTCTCCTTCCTGAGCGGTATGACAGCTGTGTGGTCCCATGATGTTTATACTTGCATACGATTGTTTGTACAGATGAACGTGGTTCCTTCAGGCGTTTGGAAATTGCTCCCAAGGATGAACCAGACTTGTGAGGGTCAACATTTTTTTCTGAAGTCTTGATTTTACCATGATGTCAATCAAAGAAACATCCATGTTTCTCACATGTCTACACCTCCAACTGACTCAAATTATGTCAGTTAGCCTATCAGAAGCTTCTAAAGCCATGACATTTTCTGGAATTTTCCAAGCTGTTTAAAGGCACAGTCAACTTAGTGTATGTAAACTTCTGACCCACTGGAATTGTGACACAGTGAATTATAAGTTTAATAATCTGTCTGTAAAAAAAAAAATTACTTGTGTCATGCACAAAGTAGATGTCCTAACCGACTTGCCAAAACTATAGTTTGATAACAAGAAATTTGTGGTGTTTGAAAAATTAGTTTTAATGACTCCAACTTAAGTGTATGTAAACTTCTGACTTCAACTGTATCCCCCTTTCCCCTGTGTATGTGTTCATACATACGTGTAAGTGAGTGTGTCTGCAGCTAACGGACAGCTGTTTGCCCTTTGCCCTTTCCTGCTGTTGACCCCTGGCGATGATGACCCCTCACTGATTAATGCAAATTAACTGACACTGTCCCTCTCTCCCTGCTCTCATCTTCTCCTGTACGACCAATAACATATTATCTTTGATTCTCCATCGATAGCTTCAGTTGAAGACCGTGTTTTAGTGGGTCAGAGAAGAGGAGCAGGAGGGGAAATATCACATTCATACTACATTCAGAATTATGAGTCTGGGAACAGGACAACTTCACTATCAATTAAGAGAAAAACACAGAGAAGACGAGAACAGAGAGAGAGGGGAGAGGGAGAGCAAGAGAGAGGGAGAGAGAGAGGAGGGAGAGAGGGAGAAAGAGAGAGGGAGAGCAAGAGAGAGGGAGAGAGGGAGAGAGCAAGAGAAAGGGGAGAGGGAGAGAGCAAGAGAGAGGGGAGAGGGAGAGCAAGAGAGAGGGGAGAGGGAGAGCAAGATAGAGTGGAGAGGGAGAGCAAGAGAGAGGGGGAGAGGGAGAGAGCAAGAGGGAGAGAGAGAGAGAGCAAGAGAGGAGGGAGAGAGAAAGGAAGAGAGGAAGCCATGGTTCAACAACTACCTCAGAGAGATAGGGAGAGAGAGGAGGGAGAGAGGGAGTATTCTGTTCTTACCCAAAGGGAGAAGTAAAGCTAATTGGGAGGCCTAGGCTGTAAAGGGGAGAGGTCTCCAACATAAGATACACACAGCACGTCCGAGCTAGAGTCTGCCTATGAACATGTTCAATCAATCCCTATCCCAGTCCCATGTTCCCACATGCTTCAAGAGAACCACCACTGTTCCTGTTCCCAAGAAAGCGAAGGTAACTGAGCTAAACGACTGTAGCCCCATAGCACTCACTTCCGTCATCATGAAGTGCTTTGAGAGACTAGTCAAGGATCATATCACCTCCACCCTACCTGACACACTCCAATTTGCTTACTGCCCCCAATAGGGCCACAGACGACGCAATCGCAACCACACTGCACACTGCCCTAACCCATCTGGACAAGAGGAATGCATATATAATAATGCTGTTCATCAATTACAGCTCAGCATTTAACCCCATAGTACCCTCCAAACACGTCATTAAGCTCGAGATCCTGGGTCTCGACCCCGCCTTGTGCAACTGGGTCCTGGACTTTCTGACGGGCCGCCCCCAGGTGGTGAGGGTAGGAAACAACATCTCCACCCTGCTGATCCTCAACACTGGGGCCCCACAAGGGAGCGTTCTCAGCCCTCTCTTGTTCTCCCTGTTCACCCATGACTGCGTGGCCATGCACGCCTCCAACTCAATCATCAAGTTTGCAGACGACACAACAGTGGTAGGCTTGATTACCAACATCGACGAGACGGCCTACAGGGAGGAGGTGAGGGCCCTCGGAGTGTGGTGTCAGGAAAATAACCTCTCGCTCAACGTCAACAAAACTAAGGAGATGATTGTGGACTTCAGGAAACAGCAGAGGGAGCACCCCCCTATCCACATCGACGGGAATGTAGTGGAGGAGGTGGAAAGTTTTAAGTTCCTCGGGGTACACATCACGGACAAACTGAAATGGTCCACCCACAGGAGCCTGAAGAAGCTTGTCACCAAAAACACTCACAAACTTTTACAGGTGCTCAATCGAGAGCATCCTGTCGGGCTGTATCACCGCCTGGTACGGCAACTGCTCCACCCACAACCGTAAGGCTCTCCAGAGGGTAGTGAGGTCTGCACAACGCATCACCAGGGGCAAACTACCTGACCTCCAGGACACCTACAGCACCCGATGTCACAGGAAGGCCAAAACGATCATCAAGGACAACAACCACCCGAGCCACTGCCTGTTCACCCCGCTATCATCCAGAAGGCGAGGTCAGTACAGGTGCATCAAAACCGGGACCGAGAGACTGAAAAACAGCTTCTATCTCAAGGCCATCATACTGTTTAACAGCCATCACTAACATTGAGTGGCTGCTGCCAACATACAGACTCAAATCTCTAGCCACTTTAATAATAAAAAATTGGATGTAATAAATGTCTCACTAGTCACTTTAAACAATGCCACTTAATAATGTTTACATACCCTACATTACTCATCTCATATGTATATATACTGTACTCTATACCATCTATTGCATCTTGCCTATGCCATTCAGCCATCGCTCATCCATATATTTATATGTACATATTCTTATTCATTCCTTTACACTGTTGTGTATATGGTAGTTGTTGTGAAATTGTTAGGTTACTTGTTAGATATTACTGCACGGTCGGAACTAGAAGCACAAGCATTTCACTACACTCGCATTAACATCTGCTAACCATGTGTATGAGACCAATGAAATCTGATTTGATGTTCACTCGGCTATCACAGTAAGCTGGGGAAGGCTCATTATTTCAGTTGAAGCCACCTGCACAGTGCTGGAGAGAGTCGTTAATGTAAAACTGTTTAACACAATATTTCACAGTTGCAAATGCTGAAAATGGTCTCATAGTGTTCCTATCATCTCTCCTACCAGTACTGCACTAGCTTTTCAATAAAAATGGTGTCAAACATGATTTAGACCATGTTCATGGAAAACGTTTAAAAAGACATTCTGTCTCCGATTATCGATCATTTCTGTGTTGTACTACTAGCATTGTGGAAACGGCCTGAAAACTTGATTTCAGGTCAAATGGTCAAATGTTACATAGTTCAAATTGCTGTGTGTTTTATCTCTTACCATTGCTGTCCAACTTTTGCTTTAATATGACAAGAAATACTGATTTTAGACATCCTACAAGCCCTCAGTCTCACATCAGAATTAGACATTCTTTCACGACTTCCCTCGAAGTCGGTCCCTTTCCTCGTTCGACGTCACCGGTCTTCTAGCCATCGCTGATCCACCTTTGGTTTTGTCTTTGTTTTCAACACACCTGGTTTTCATTCCCCAATGACATGTTCATGTATTTAACCCTCTGTTTCCCCCATGTTTGTTGTGTGTGATTATTTCTATGTTCAGTTCGGTTCCTGATGGCTGGTTTTTTGACGGGTGCTGTGTTCACCCGTGCGTAATATTCACCGTTGGTTATTGGTCAAGTGTATTTCTTTACCTTGTGCCTTTATGTTTTGAGTAAAGTATGTTGCTCACTCATTTTGCTCTCCTGCGCATTGACTTCATGCACCAGCTACACTCACCATCTGACACATTCATCCATGTTTCTCACATGTCTAATTTCAAAGTTGTTCCAAACGTCAAATTTCAAAGTGTTTAATGTTAAGGTTAGGCATGAACTCTGAATGGTTAAGGTAAGGGTTAAGGTTTGGGATCGGCTTAAAACAAGAAAACTCTATCGCTGGATTCGAAACTGCAACCTTGAGAATCATAGGCAGAATCCACCATCCCCAACGCCCTAGCAAAACCAAAACCTAAACCTATTTGAAGGTAACAGCACTTACTGTTGCCCCTAGTGGCCGGTTTCCATCATCTCCCGACATCGTTACACATGGATGAACATCGAATACTGACTTGTATCATGGTCGACCTGCCTGGTTAAGTTATATGTCATTACCAAACAATGAATTATCTCTCAGAACCTGGACCACATAGCCAACCCATGGTACCCTAGGCACCCATTATGTAGTATAATTAGGCAAATGCATACTAAATTGCACATTCTTTACACTATGCGGTTTCTCACATAGTGAGCGTGTCCAGACTACACAGCTAAATTGACATTCAATTAACTGCAAAAAGGAGGAGGAGGGCGATGGAGGGAGGAATGACCCAGTGACCAATAGAGGTCTTCGCTCAGCGTTCAGTATTCTCTCTTTGACTAGCTTTCTCGGGAGCTCACACTGCGAGAGTGCAAAGCAAGCTAGTACACTGAGCAAAATACTATTCATGTTTTTAATATTCAAGAAATTAGGAAACATTTGCTTTTTCAACTGATTTTATACCAAGGACTGGCAAGCTATAGTCCTTTCACATCCATTGTAGAACTGACTGAAACAGTGTAAGTTAACCTAGGGAGGCAGGTAGCCTAGTGGTTAGAGTGTTGGGCCAGTAACCAAAAGTTGGCTGGATCAAATCCCCGAGCTGACAAGGTAAACATCTGTGGTTCTGCATTTGCACTGCTCCAGAGTCCAATGGTGGCGAGCTTTATGGTGGCATTGTGCATGGTGATCTTAGGCTTGTGTGTGGCTGCTCAGCTTCATGTTTGTCATGAAGCTCCTGACAAACAGTTATTGTGCTGACGTTGCTTCCAGAGGCACTTGGAACTCGGTAGTGAGTGTTGCAACCAAGGACAGACAATCCCGACAGTCCCGTGTCCCCTACCACTTCGTGACTGATCTGTTGTTGCTCCTAGATGTTTCCACTTCACAATAACAGCACTTGCAGTTGACCAGGGCAGAAATGTGATGAACTGACTAGTTGGAAAGGTGGCATCCTATGATGGTGTCACGTTGAAAGTCACTGAGCTCTTCGGTAAGGCCATTCTACTGCCAATGTTTGTCTACGGAGATTGCATGGCTGTGTGCTCGATTTTATACACCTGTCAGCAATGGGTGTGGCTGAAATAGCCAAATCCACTCATTTGAAAGGGTGCCCACATACTGCTGTATATACAGTAACAGGACAAAGTATGTGAACCCTTTGGAATTACCTGTATTCTGCATAAATTGGTCATCAAATTTGATCTGATCTTCATCTAAGTCACAACAACAGACAAACACAGTCTGCTTAAACTAATAACACAAACAAGTTTTCATGTCTTTATTGAACACACCGTGTAAACACTCAACCAAACGTTTTCTGTAGTTGCGGATCAGACCTGCACAATGGTCAGGAGGAATTTTGGACCATTCATCTTTACAAAACTGTTTCAGTTCAGCAATATTCTTGGTGTGAATCACTCTCTTGAGGTCATGCCTCAGCATCTCAATCGGGTTGAGGTCAGGACTCAGACTGGGCCACTCCAGAAAGCGTATTTTCTTCTGTTGAAGCCATTCTGTTGTTGATTTACTTCTGTGTTTGGGGTCGCTGTCCTGTTGATTCACCCAGATTCTGTTGAGCTTCAATTGGTGGACAGATAGCCTTATATTCCCCTGCGAAATGTCTTGATAAACTTGGGTATAAATGTTTCCGTTGATGATAGTAAGCTGTCCAGGCCCTGAGGCAGCAAAGCAGCCCCATACCATGATACACCCTACACCATACTTTACAGTTGGGATGAGGTTTTGATGTTGGTGTGCTGTGCCTATTTTTCTCCACACATAGTGTTGTGTGTTCCTTCCTTCCTTCCAAACAACTCAACTTTAGTTTAATTTGTCTACAGAATATTTTGCCAGAAGCGCTGTGGAACATCCAGGTGCTCTTTTGCGAACTTCAGATGTGCAGCAATGTTTTTTTTGGACAGCAGTGGCTTCTTCCGTGGTGTCCTCCCATGAACACCATTCTTGTTTAGTGTTTTACGTATCAGAGATGTTAGCATGTTCCATAGGTTTCTGTTAGTCTTTAGCTGACACTCTAGGATTCTTCTTAACGTCATTGAGCATTCTGCGCTGTCTCTTTCAGTCATCTTTGCAGGATGGCCACTCCTAAGGAGAGTAGCAACAGTGCTGAACTTTCTCCATTTATAGACAATTGTCTTACCGTGGACTGATGAACATCAAGGCTTTTAGAGATACTTTTGTAACCCTTTCCAGCTTTATGCAAGTCAGCAATTCTTCTGAGATCTCTTTTGTTCAAGGCATGGTTCACATCTGGCAATGCTTCTTCTGAATAGCAAACTCAAATGTTGTGAGTGTTTTTTATTAGGGCAGGGCAGCTCTAACCCTCATCTCCAATCTCATCTCATTGATTGGACTCCAGGTTAGCTGACTCCTGACTCCAATTAGCTTTTGGAGAAGTCATTAGCCTCGGTGTTCACATACTTTCCCCAACCTACACTGTGAATGTTTAAATGATGTATTCAATATAGACAAGAAAAATACAATAATTTCTGTGTTATTAGTTTAAGCACACTGTGTTTGTCTATTGTTGTGACTAAGATGAAGATCAGATAAAATTGTATGACTAATTTATGCAGAAATCCCGGTAATTCCAAAGGGTTGACATACTTTTTCTTGCCACTGTGTAGTGTGCCAGTGCTGGTCCCCGAACTGCAGGTTGAGGAACACTGCTTTAGACATTGCATTAAAATCCTTTCCATTTCTAAACACTAACGAACTAGCTCTGCCCTGTAAATGTCTACTCTCCAGAATAATGCTGAGTTTATTTAGTGTTTAACCAATTAGTTTAGTTGTCACGCCCTGACCATAGTTTACTTTGTATTTTCTATGTTTTGATTGGTCAGGGTGTGATCTGAGTGGGTATTCTATGTTTCATGTCTTGTTTGTCTATTTCTATGTTCAGCCTGATATGGTTCTCAGTCAGAGGCAGGTGTTCGTCATTGTCTCTGATTGGGAACCATATTTAGGCAGCCATATTCTTTGAGTTTGTCGTGGGTGATTGTCCTTAGTGTTCCTGTCCTATGTGTCCCTGTGTTCACACTATATAGGCTGTTAGGGTTTCGTTACGTTTTGTTTTGTAGTATTGTATTGGAGATTCGTGTTTCGTATTATTAATAAACATGGATCGTAAACCACACGCTGCATTTTGGTCCGACTCTCCTTCGTATGAAGACGAAACTCATTACAGAATCACCCACCACCAACGGACCAAGCAGCGTGTCAACAGGCAGGAGCAGCGCGAGGAGAAGCGCAATAAGGATTTCTGGACATGGGAGGAAATCCTCGACGGGAGAGGACCCTGGGCTAAACCAGGGGAGTGTAGCCGCACTAAGGTGCAGCGGGAGAAGAAACAACAGGAACAGCCCAAGGAGGAGTACAGTATGGAGTATACTACTTGGGAGGAGATCGACAGGTGGGCGGCCGACCCAGGGAGAGTGCCGGAGCCCGCCTGGGATTCGCTGGAGCAGTGCGAGGAAGGTTACCGTAGAATGGAGGCGGTGAAAGCAGAGAGGCGCTGGTATGAGAAGGCAGCACGGCGACGCGGATGGAAGCCTGAGAGGCAGCCCCAAAAATTTCTTGGGGGGGGGCTAACAGGGAGTATGGCTATGCCAGGTAGGAGACCTGGGCAGACTCCCTGTGCTTACCGGGGGGCTAGAGAGACCGGACAGGCACCGTGTTATGCAGTGGTGCGCACGGTGTCTCCAGTGCGGGTGCATAGCCCGGTGCGGTATATTCCAGCTCCGCGTGTCTGCCGGGCTAGATTGAGCGTCGAGCCTAATGCCATGAAGCCGGCTCTACGCAGCTGGTCCCCAGTGCGTCTCCTTGGGCCGGTTTACATGGCACCAGCCTTGCGCTCGGTGTCTCCGGTTCGCCTGCATAGTCCAGTGCGGGCTATTCCACCTCGCCGCACTGGCAGGGCGACCGTGAGCATTCAACCAGGTAAGGTTGGGCAGGCTCGGTGCTCAAGAGCTCCAGTGCGCCTGCACGGTCCGGTTTTTCCAGTACCACCTCCACACCCCAGCCCTCCGGTAGCAGCTCCCCGCACCAGGCTTCCTGTGCGTGTCCTCGGCCCAGTACCACCAGTGCCAGCACCACACATCAGGCCTACAGTGCGCCTCGCCTGTCCAGCGCTGTCGGAGCCTTCCTCCTCTCCAGCGCTGTCGGAGTCTCTCACCTGTTCAGCGCTGCCAGAGCCTTCCTTCTCTACAGCGCTGCCGGAGTCTCCCGCCTGTTCAGAACTGCCAGTTAGCATAGAGCTGCCAGTTAGCATAGAGCTGCCAGTTAGCATAGAGCTGCCAGTTAGCTTAGAGCTGCCAGTTAGCTTAGAGCTGCCAGTTAGCAAGGAGCTGCCAGTCTGCAAGGAGCTGCCAGTCTGCAAGGAGCTGCCAGTCTGCATAGAGCTGCCAGTCTGCATGGAGCTGCCAGTCTGCAAGGAGCCGCCAGAGCTGCCTGTCTGCAGGATGCCGCCAAAGCTGCCAGTCTGCAAGGAGCCGCCAGAGCTGCCAGTCTGCAAGGAGCCGCCAGAGCTGCCAGTCTGCAAGGAGCAGCCAGGGCCGCCAGTCAGCATGGAGCAGCCAGGGCCGCCAGTCAGCATGGAGCAGCCAGGGCCGCCAGTCAGCATGGAGCAGCCAGTCAGCATGGAGCAGCCAGTCAGCATGGAGCAGCCAGAGCAGCCAGTCAGCATGGAGCAGCCAGAGCTGCCAGTCAGCATGGAGCAGCCAGTCAGCATGGAGCAGCCAGAGCTGCCAGTCAGCATGGAGCAGCCAGTCAGCATGGAGCAGCCAGAGCTACCAGTCATCATGGAGCAGCCAGTCAGCATGGAGCAGCCAGAGCTGCCAGTCGACCAGACTCTTCCAGAGCTGCCAGTCGACCAGACTCTTCCAGATCTGCCAGTCGTCCAGACTCTTCCAGATCTGCCAGTCGTCCAGACTCTTCCAGATCTGCCAGTCGTCCAGACTCTTCCAGATCTGCCAGTCGTCCAGACTCTTCCAGATCTGCCAGTCGACCAGACTCTTCCAGATCTGCCAGTCGACCAGACTCTTCCAGATCTGCCAGTCGACCAGACTCTTCCAGATCTGCCAGTCGTCCAGACTCTTCCAGATCTGCCAGTCGTCCAGACTCTCTCAGATCTGCCAGTCGTCCAGATTCTCCCAGATCTGCCAGTCGACCAGATTCTCCCAGATCCGCCAGTCGACCAGATTCTCCCAGATCCGCCAGTCGACCAGATTCTCCCAGATCCGCCAGTCGACCAGATTCTCCCAGATCCGCCAGTCGACCAGATTCTCCCAGATCCGCCAGTCGACCAGATTCTCCCAGATCCGCCAGTCGACCAGATTCTCCCAGATCCGCCAGTCGACCAGATTCTTCCAGATCTGCTAGTCGACCAGATTCTTCCAGATCTGCTAGTCGACCAGGATCTGCTGAAACCGCCAGCCAGCCAGGTTCTGGTAGTTTCTACTACCTGCCTGGGCTTCCTCTCAGTGCTGAGCTTCTTCTCAGTGCTGAGCTTCCTCTCAGTGCTGAGCTACCCATCTGTCCCGAGTTACCTCTGTCCCGAGCTGTCCCTCTGTCCCATGTTATCATTGTGGTGGGTAACCTATTTAGGGACGTTTAGGAGGGGGATTAAAACTGTCATGGAGTGGGGTCCACGTCCAGCGCCAGAGCCGCCACCGCGGACAGATGCCCACCCAGACCCTCCCCTATAGGTTCAGGTTTTGCGGCCGGAGTCCGCACCTTGGGGGGGGGGGTACTGTCACGCCCTGACCATAGTTTACTTTGTATTTTCTATGTTTTGATTGGTCAGGGTGTGATCTGAGTGGGTATTCTATGTTTCATGTCTTGTTTGTCTATTTCTATGTTCAGCCTGATATGGTTCTCAGTCAGAGGCAGGTGTTCGTCATTGTCTCTGATTGGGAACCATATTTAGGTAGCCTGGGTTTCACTGTGTGTTTGTGGGTGATTGTTCCTGTCCTATGTGTCCCTGTGTTCACACTATATAGGCTGTTAGGGTTTCGTTACGTTTTGTTTTGTAGTATTGTATTGGAGATTCGTGTTTCGTATTATTAATAAACATGGATCGTAAACCACACGCTGCATTTTGGTCCGACTCTCCTTCGTATGAAGACGAAACTCATTACATTAGTCTTCAAACCTGCAGGCTAAATGTCTCAGTTAGGACCACAGTTTGTGTGTGTGTGTGTGTGTGCAAGTGTGCTTACGTGTTTTTTTTACCCCAGCATAAATTATCCAGTGCAATGCCACCTCCTCTCCACCCTTAATCGTATTTGACTTGTCTCTCTAGCCAAGCATGCTGTCCAGACCACTATGCAACATCTAATGACAACAGGTTTTCCTCCACCTCTCAGATAACAGTCAACGGCCTCATTTAGCTCATGTCTCTCTTCCTTATCTATCCCCATCTGCCCTACTTCCTCCCCCTTTTTCCCCCTCACCTGATTGATGACTGAAGGGAGGGAGATCTGTGGATGGCAGAATGGAGAGGATAGATGGATGAACTGAGGAGGGAAAGGGTGGAGAAATAGAATGAAAAATAGAGACTGAGGATATGAGAGAAGAATAGAGAGAGAAAGAGATGGGGTGCAAACTGCTGTCATTCTCCAACCCCTGGGTAACGTTACCCATCTCCTATTCCAGTTATTCCTCCCATCTCTGTAAATACCACCCACTCTACTCTACACAGACATTAGCATAAACAACTGCCAGCCAGGCAGATCTGAGAGGGCTAAGTCCAACATAGAACAATATCAGAAGGTACAGTGTGTGGGCTTGTGCGTGCGTGCGTGCGTGCGTGTGTGTGTCAGAAGGTACAGAATGGTTTTACATATTTTCCCCAGAATTGTATAATGGTTTAACGATATTTGTATTTATTATGGATCCCCATCAGCTGCTGCCAAGGCAACTGCTACTTATCCTGGGGTCCAGCAAAATGAAGGCAGTTATACCATTTTTAAAACATTACAATACATTAATTACAGAATCCACAACACACTGTGTTTCCTCAGGCCCCTTACTCCACTACCACATATCTACAACACACTGTGTTCCCTCAGGCCCATACCCCACTACCACATATCTACAACACACTGTGTTCCCTCAGGCCCATACTCCACTACCACATATCTACAACACACTGTGTTCCCTCAGGCCCCTACTCCACTACCACATATCTACAACACACTGTGTTCCCTCAGGCCCCTACTCCACTACCACATATCTACAACACACTGTGTGCCCTCAGGCCCCTACTCCACTACCACATATCTACGACAAACTGTGTTCCCTCAGGCCCCTACTCCACTACCACATATCTACGACACACTGTGTTCCCTCAGGCCCCTACTCCACTACCACATATCTACGACACACTGTGTTCCCTCAGGCCCCTACTCCACTACCACATATCTACGACACACTGTGTGCCCTCAGGCCCCTACTCCACTACCACATATCTACAACACACTGTGTGCCCTCAGGCCCATACTCCACTACCACATATCTACAACACACTGTGTGCCCTCAGGCCCATACTCCACTACCACATATCTACAACACACTGTGTGCCCTCAGGCCCATACTCCACTACCACATATCTACAACACACTGTGTGCCCTCAGGCCCATACTCCACTACCACATATCTACAACACACTGTGCGCCCTCAGGCCCATACTCCACTACCACATATCTACAACGCAAAATCCATATGTACGTGTGTGTATAGTGCGTATGTTATCATGTGTGTGTATGAATGTGTCTGTGCCTATGTTTGTGTTACTTCACAGTCCCTGCTGTTCCATGAGCTGTAGTTTTACCTGCTTTTTGAAACAGATTCTACTGCTTTCATCAGTTACTTGATGTGGAATAGAGTTCCATGTAGTCATGGCTCTATGTAGTACTTTGCCCCTCCCATAGTCTGTTCTGGACTTGGGGACTGTGAAGAGACCTCTGGTGGCATGTCTTGTGGGGTATGCATGGGTGTCCAAGCTAGTATTTTAAACAGATACCTCAGTACCTTCAGCACATCAACACCTCTTACAAAAACAAGTAATAAGGAAGTTGATCTCTCTTCTACTTTGAGCCATGAGAGATTGACATGCATGTAATTAATGTTAACGCTCCGTGTACTTTTAAGGGCCAGTCGTGCTGCCCTGTTCTGAGCCAAACTGCAAATTTCCCAAGTCCCTCTTTGTGACACCTGACCACACTACTGAACAGTAGTCCAGGTGTGACAAAACTAGAGCCTGTATGACCTGCCTTGTTGATAGTGTTGTTAAGAAGGTAGAAACTAGGGCCTGTAGGACCTGCCTTGTTGATAGTGTTGTTAAGAAGGCAGAGCAGTGCTTTATTATGGACAGACTTCTCCCCATCTTAGCTGCTGTTGTATCAATATGTTTTGACCATCACCTCTACTTGCTCAATTTCCATATTATTCATTACGAGATGTAGTTGAGGTTTAGGGTTTAGTGAATGATTTGTCCAAAATACAATGCTTCTAGTTTTGGAAATATTTAGGACTAACTTATTCTTTGCCACACATTCTGAAACTAACTGCAGCTCTTTGTTAAGTGTTGCAGTCATTTCAGTCGCTGTAGTAGCAGACTTGTATAGTGTTGAGTCATCCGCATACATAGACACACTGGCTTTACTCAAAGCCAGTGGCATGTCATTCCCAAACTGAAAAGAGACACGGTCATACGCACCGAGACCATTTGTGTTACAACAAGCTCTCAGTCTCACTGCAGAATTATACGTTCATCCACATTCTCCAAACGTCAAATTTTGAAGTGTTTTTTTTTGTTGCTCCTGCTCCTCTGTATCGTTCCATTTCTCCAAACGTCAAATCATTCATTCTGGTGACTTCAACCTCCCGACGTCTGCCTTCGATTCATTTCTTTCCAACTCTCTCTTTCCCCTCCTTGCCTCTTTTGACCTCACCCAGTCCCCTCCAACTCACAAGGCAGGCAATAAGCTTGACCTCATCTTTCCCAGTCCCCTCCAAATCACAAGGCAGGCAATAAGCTTGAAACTTATCCAGAATGCAGCAGCCCGTCTGGTTTTCAACCTTCCCAAGTTCTCTCATGTCACCCCACTCCTCCTCACACTCCACTGGCTGCTAGTTGAAGCTCGCATCTGCTACAAGACCATGGTGCTTACCTACGGAACAGCGAGAGCAGCTGCCCTTCCCTACCTTCAGGCTATGCTCAAACCCTACACTCCGTTCTGCCACCTCAGGTCTCTTGACCCTCCCACCCCTACGGGAGGGCAGCTCCCACTCAAAGCTCTTCTCTATCCTGTACCCCAATGCTGGAACCAGCTTCCCCCTAAAGAGTAAATGCCCATCTTCCAAAAACACATCCCTTAAGAACCCTACCCCCACAGACACACACACATCCCTTAAGAACCCTACCCCCACCAGACACACACATCCCCTAAGAACCCTACCCCCACCAGACACACACATCCCTTAAGAACCCTACCCCCACCAGACACACACATCCCTTAAGAACCCTACCCCCACCAGACACACACATCCCTTAAGAACCCTACCCCCATTAAGAACCCTACCCCCACCAGACACACACATCCCTTAAGAACCCTACCCCCACCAGACACACACATCCCTTAAGAACCCTACCCCCATTAAGAACCCTACCCCCATCAGACACACACATCCCTTAAGAACCCTACCCCCAACAGACACACACATCCCTTAAGAACCCTACCCCCACCAGACACACACATCCCTTAAGAACCCTACCCCCACAGACACACACATCCCTTAAGAACCCTACCCCCACCAGACACACACATCCCTACAAATACTCTGCTCCCACCCATGCAGAGTAGAGTAGAATTCCATCAGTGATAGTAGCACGTGTGTGTGTGTGTGTGTGTGTCTGTGTCTGTGTGTGTGTGTGTGTGTGTCTGTGTGTGCATGTACGTGTGTGTGCGAGAGCCTTCATTAGTAGCACACAGCGCCAACCCTCGTTCTCCAGCGCCCAACCCCTCTGGTCCCTAGGGGGACGTTGTAGCAGGATAGATGGTCCTCTGCTCTCTCGGCAGAATGACATATTCACTGCTAGATTGCTACTAATGAATGCTCTCGCTCATACACACACACACACACACACACACACACACATACATTTGCACACACACACCGTAGAAAACACACACACAAGCAGACACAAAAGGAGACAAACATGTTCAAAAGGTTGTTGTGTAAAATAACCAATTAGGGTAGAAAGGGAAGGGTGGGGGGTTGAAGGGGGAGAGGGGAGAGGGTGGAGGGTTGAAGGGGGAGAGGGTGGGGGGTTGAAGGGGGAGAGGGTGGAGGGTTGAAGGAGGAGAGGGTGGGGGTGGAGGGTTGAAGGGGGAGAGGGTGGGGGTGGGGGGTTGAAGGGGGAGAGGGTGGGGGGTTGAAGGGAGAGAGGGTGGAGGGTTGAAGGGGGAGAGGGTGGAGGGTTGAAGGGGGAGAGGGTGGGGGGTTGAAGGGGGAGGGGATGGAGGGTTGAAGGGGGAGGGGGTGGAGGGTTGAAGGGGAAGAGAGTGGAGGGTTGAAGGGGAAGAGGGTGGGGGGTTGAAGGGGGAGAGGGTGGAGGGTTGAAGGGGTGGAGGGTGGAGGGTTGAAGGGGAGGAGGGTGGAGGGTTGAAGGGGAAGAGGGTGGAGGGTTGAAGGGGGAGAGGGTGGAGGGTTGAAGGGGAAGAGGGTGGAGGGTTGAAGGGGGAGAGGGTGGAGGGTTGAAGTGGAAGAGGGTGGAGGGTTGAGGGGGGAGAGGGTGGAGGGTTGAAGGGGGAGAGGGTGGGGGTTTGAAGGGGGAGAGGGTGGAGGGTTGGTGTGGACATGAAGGAGAGTTCACCTCTGGGTGAGGAGGGGTTGTTATAGGGGACAGAGGGGAGAAGGTTGGGGGATGTGTGTCAGTTAGAGGTTAATAGAGAGGTTGGATTAAGGTGGAAGGGGAGGGATGGAGAGAAGGAATTTAAGGAGAGATGAAGAATGGTGAGACAGAGGGATTTTCTGGGGAGAGGGGGCAATGGAGAGAGACAGAGAGAGAAAGAGGGGAGTTTGTAATGAGAAGAGATGTATGCTGCACATGTCTGGACGCAAGAGAGCGAGACAACCATGGGCTTACCAGTACTGCATGACTGCTTCCATCATTCCTACACACACACACACGCACGCACACGCGCGCACGCGCACACAGACAGACACACACACAGAAGTGGAGGAGAAAACAGTGTGCCTCTGATTAGGTTCGTGTCCTGGGGGAAGATGGTCTGACATGCTGTAGAAAATGAACAGTCAGGGAAAACATTGTTTTCCCAATTAAACATAAACCTTACACTGGTCTCATTACACAAAACACATACATACGCACACACACAAACATACAAACACACACACATTTATCTGCTCTGCTCAGAGAGATGGAGCACCGTGACAGTTATTTAAGATACTCTTTGAGAGTTATGTCTCTGCTGTCCTAGCTTCAGGGGGACGATGGGCAGGGACTCTGCTGTCCTAGCTTCAGGGTGAATATGGGGAGGGACTCTGCTGTCCTAGCTTCAGGGGGACGATGGGCAGGGACTCTGCTGTCCTAGCTTCAGGGTGAATATGGGGAGGGACTCTGCTGTCCTAGCTTCAGGGGGAAGATGGGGAGGGACTCTGCTGTCCTAGCTTCAGGGGGTCGATGGGCAGGGACTCTGCTGTCCTAGCTTCAGGGGGAATATGGGGAGGGACTCTGCTGTCCTAGCTTCAGGGGGAAGATGGGCAGGGACTCTGCTGTCCTAGCTTCAGGGGGAAGATGGACAGGGACTCTGCTGTCCTAGCTTCAGGGGGAAGATGGGCAGGGACTCTGCTGTCCTAGCTTCAGGGGGAAGATGGACAGGGACTCTGCTGTCCTAGCTTCAGGGGGAAGATGGACAGGGTCTCTGCTGTCCTAGCTTCAGAGGGAAGATGGGGAGGGACTCTGCTGTCCTAGCTTCAGGGGGAAGCTGGTTCCACCATTGAGGTACCAGGACAGAGAAGAGCTTTGACTGGGCTGAGAGGGAGGGATGGGAGGGACAAGAGACCTGAGGTGGCAGAACAGAGTGTCAGGTTGTAGGTTGTAGGTTTTGAACATAGCCTGAAGGAGGGGCAGTTCTCCCTGCTGCTTCGTAGGCAAGCAGCAGGGTCTTGAAGATGATGCCAGCTTCGACTGGGAGTCAGTGGAGTGTGTGGAGGAGCGGGGCATTTAGGATCTTATATACAAGACACGCGTCAGTGTATTGCACACTATTTTCCCAACTCAGGAGCTCATGCTTTCTGAGGTTGGAACAGTGATGATGGCTATTGGGCTTCCTATCAACCACTTTGAGAGCCTGTTTGTAGACAGACTGAATGGGTTTTAATGTTGTACAGCAAGTTTGGCCCCAACGAGTCAAGTGGTATGTTAAATGGGGGAGTATGATAGCATTGAAGTACAGTTTGGCTGCCTCTGTAGTCGAAACATTCGTATGTATCGGAAATTAGCTCGGTTGAATTTGATTATTTGAGTTACCTTTTTTACCTGCTTTTTGAAAGAGAGGTTGGAAATATGATGTTTTAACCCTATCCACCACCTTAACCCTGACCTTAACCCTGACCCTATCCATCACCTTAACCCTGACCTTAACCCTGACCTTAACCCTGACCTTAACCCTGACCCTATCCATCACCTTAACCCTGACCCTATCCATCACCTTAACCCTATCCATCACCTTAACCCTGACCCTATCCATCACCTTAACCCTGACCCTATCCATCACCTTAACCCTGACCCTATCCATCACCTTAACCCTGACCCTATCCATCACCTTAACCCTGACCCTATCCATCACCTTAACCCTGACCCTATCCATCACCTTAACCCTGACCTTAACCCTGACCTTAACCCTGACCCTATCCATCACCTTAACCCTGACCCTATCCATCACCTTAACCCTGACCCTATCCATCACCCTAACCCTGACCTTAACCCTGACCTTAACCCTGACCCTATCCATCACCTTAACCCTGACCCTATCCATCACCTTAACCCTGACCTTAACCCTGACCTTAACCCTGACCCTATCCATCACCTTAACCCTGACCCTATCCATCACCTTAACCCTGACCCTATCCATCACCTTAACCCTGACCCTATCCATCACCTTAACCCTGACCTTAACCCTGACCTTAACCCTGACCCTATCCATCACCTTAACCCTGACCCTATCCATCACCTTAACCCTGACCCTATCCATCACCCTAACCCTGACCTTAACCCTGACCTTAACCCTGACCCTATCCATCACCTTAACCCTGACCCTATCCATCACCTTAACCCTGACCTTAACCCTGACCTTAACCCTGACCCTATCCATCACCTTAACCCTGACCCTATCCATCACCTTAACCCTGACCTTAACCCTGACCTTAACCCTGACCCTATCCATCACCTTAACCCTGACCTTAACCCTGACCTTAACCCTGACCCTATCCATCACCTTAACCCTGACCTTAACCCTGACCTTAACCCTGACCCTATCCATCACCTTAACCCTGACCTTAACCCTGACCTTAACCCTGACCCTATCCATCACCTTAACCCTGACCCTATCCATCACCTTAACCCTGACCTTAACCCTGACCTTAACCCTGACCCTATCCATCACCTTAACCTGTGTTGTTCTATGAGAAAGAGCAGCTCCATTTTATTTCCAATTCAAAACCAATTGCACATCAAACCTCCTAATTTCATGAGCTCTTCAATAACCAGCAGATTTACTGAACATAAATCATCAACATTAATGATCAGCCCGATGTCAACCATCAACATTAATGATCAGCCCGATGTCAACCATCAACATTAATGATCAGCCCGATGTCAACCATCAACATTAATGATCAGCCCGATGTCAATCATCAACATTAATGATCAGCCTGATGTCAACCATCAACATTAATGATCAGCCTGATGTCAACCATCAACATTAATGATCAGCCCGATGTCAACCATCAACATTAATGATCAGCCCGATGTCAACCATCAACATTAATGATCAGCCTGATGTCAACCATCAACATTAATGATCAGCCCGATGTCAACCATCAACATTAATGATCAGCCCGATGTCAACCATCAACATTAATGATCAGCCTGATGTCAACCATCAACATTAATGATCAGCCCGATGTCAACCATCAACATTAATGATCAGCCCGATGTCAACCATCAACATTAATGATCAGCCTGATGTCAACCATCAACATTAATGATCAGCCCGATGTCAACCATCAACATTAATGATCAGCCTGATGTCAACCATCAACATTAATGATCAGCCCGATGTCAACCATCAACATTAATGATCAGCCCGATGTCAACCATCAACATTAATGATCAGCCTGATGTCAACCATCAACATTAATGATCAGCCCGATGTCAACCATCAACATTAATGATCAGCCCGATGTCAACCATCAACATTAATGATCAGCCTGATGTCAACCATCAACATTAATGATCAGCCCGATGTCAACCATCAACATTAATGATCAGCCCGATGTCAATCATCAACATTAATGATCAGCCCGATGTCAACCATCAACATTAATGATCAGCCCGATGTCAATCATCAACATTAATGATCAGCCCGATGTCAATCACGTCTTTATGAGGCCCTGTAACTAGGTTGATTACAATGCGTGATGAGTGAGTGAGTGAGTTGTTGCAGAAATAAACAGGCCTATGCTCATTTCGTTTTTAACATTTTTGTACAGAGAGAGTTGGTATGTTATGAATGATAAAATATGAATAATGAAAGATCCTGACCCCTGAAAGGTCTGTGCCCAGCCCTGCACAAACATACACACAAATACACACACACACACACACACACACACACACACAGACACACTTGAATGTTCAAGCACTACCAAGGTGGAAATACTGTTCAAGGTGAAAAGAAAGAAATGTGTGATTCTCTCTCCTCTGTTAGTTATTACACATTCTCTCTCCTCTGTTAGTTATTACACATTCTCTCTCCATCTGTTAGTTATTACACGTTCTCTCCTCATCTGTTAGTTATTACACGTTCTCTCTCCTCTGTTAGTTATTACACATTCTCTCTCCATCTGTTAGTTATTACACGTTCTCTCCTCATCTGTTAGTTATTACACGTTCTCTCTCCTCTGTTAGTTATTACACATTCTCTCTCCATCTGTTAGTTATTACACGTTCTCTCGCCATCTGTTAGTTATTACACGTTCTCTCCTCATCTGTTAGTTATTACACGTTCTCTCTCCATCTGTTAGTTATTACACGTTCTCTCTCCATCTGTTAGTTATTACACATTCTCTCTCCATCTGTTAGTTATTACACATTCTCTCCATCTGTTAGTTATTACACATTCTCTCTCCATCTGTTAGTTATTACACGTTCTCTCCATCTGTTAGTTATTACACGTTCTCTCTCCATCTGTTAGTTATTACACATTCTCTCTCCATCTGTTAGTTATTACACATTCTCTCCATCTGTTAGTTATTACACATTCTCTCTCCATCTGTTAGTTATTACACATTCTCTCTCCATCTGTTAGTTATTACACATTCTCTCCATCTGTTAGTTATTACACGTTCTGTTAGTTATTACACGTTCTCTCTCTGTTAGTTATTACACGTTCTGTTAATTATTACACGTTCTTTCTCCTCTGTTAGTTATTACACGTTCTCTCTCCTCTGTTAGTTATTACACGTTCTCTCTCCATCTGTTAGTTATTACACGTTCTCTCTCCATCTGTTAGTTATTACACATTCTCTCTCCATCTGTTAGTTATTACACATTCTCTCCTCATCTGTTAGTTATTACACGTTCTCTCTCCATCTGTTAGTTATTACACGTTCTGTTAGTTATTACACGTTCTCTCTCCATCTGTTAGTTATTACACGTTCTCTCTCCATCTGTTAGTTATTACAAGTTCTCTTTCTGTTAGTTATTACACGTTCTCTCTCCTCTGTTAGTTATTACACGTTCTCTCTCCATCTGTTAGTTATTACACGTTCTCTCTCTGTTGGTTATTACACGTTCTCTCTCCATCTGTTAGTTATTACACGTTCTCTCCATCTGTTAGTTATTACACATTCTCTCTCCTCTGTTAGTTATTACACATTCTCTCTCTCTGTTAGTTATTACACATTCTCTCTCCTCTGTTAGTTATTACACATTCTCTCTCCTCTGTTAGTTATTACACATTCTCTCTCCATCTGTTGGTTATTACACATTCTCTCTCCATCTGTTAGTTATTACATGTTCTCTCTCCATCTGTTAGTTATTACACGTTCTCTCTCCTCTGTTAGTTATTACACGTTCTCTCCATCTTAGTTATTACACGTTCTCTCTCCATCTGTTAGTTATTACACGTTCTCTCTCTGTTAGTTATTACACGTTCTCTCCATCTGTTAGTTATTACACGTTCTCTCTCCATCTGTTAGTTATTACACGTTCTGTTAGTTATTACACGTTCTCTCTCCTCTTAGTTATTACACGTTCTCTCCATCTGTTAGTTATTACACGTTCTCTCCATCTGTTAGTTATTACACGTTCTCCCTCTCCATCTGTTAGTTATTACACGTTCTCTCGATGTTAGTTATTACACGTTCTCTCTCCATCTGTTAGTTATTATACGATCTCTGTTAGTTATTACACGTTCTCTCTCCATCTGTTAGTTATTACACGTTCTCTCTCCATCTGTTAATTTTTACACATTCTCTCTCCATCTGTTAGTTATTACACGTTCTCTCACTGTTAGTTATTACACGTTCTCTCTCCTCGGTTATTACACGTTCTCTCTCCTCGGTTATTACACGTTCTCTCTCCTCGGTTATTACACGTTCTCTCTCCTCGGTTATTAGACGTTCTCTCTCCTCGGTTATTACACGTTCTCTCTCCTCGGTTATTACACGTTCTCTCTCCTCGGTTATTACACGTTCTCTCTCCTCGGTTATTACACGTTCTCTCTCCTCGGTTATTACACGTTCTCTCTCCTCGGTTATTACACGTTCTCTCTCCTCGGTTATTACACGTTCTCGCTCCTCGGTTATTACACGTTCTCTCTCCTCGGTTATTACACGTTCTCTCTCCTCAGTTATTACACGTTCTCTCTCCTCTGTTAGTTATTACACGTTCTCTCTGTTAGTTATTACACGTTCTCTCTCCTCTGTTAGTTATTACACGTTCTCTCTCCATCTGTTAGTTATTACACGTTCTGTTATTACACGTTCTCTGTCCATCTGTTAGTTATTACACATTCTCGCTCCTCTGTTAGTTATTACACGTTCTCTCGCTGTTAGTTATTACACGTTCTCTCTCCATCTGTTAGTTATTACACGTTCTCTCTCCATCTGTTAGTTATTACACGTTCTCTCTCCATCTGTTAGTTATTACACGTTCTCTCTCCATCTGTTAGTTATTACATGTTCTCTCTCCTCTTAGTTATTACACGTTCTCTCTCCTCTTAGTTATTACACGTTCTCTCTCCTCTGTTAGTTATTACACGTTCTCTCTCCATCTGTTAGTTATTACACGTTCTCTGTTAGTTATTACACATTCTCTCTCCATCTGTTAGTTATTACACGTTCTCTGTTAGTTATTACACGTTCTCTGTCCATATGTTAGTTATTACACGTTCTCTCTCCTCTGTTAGTTATTACACGTTCTCTCTCCTCTGTTAGTTATTACACGTTCTCTCTCTGTTAGTTATTACATGTTCTCTCTCCTCTGTTAGTTATTACACGTTCTCTCTCCATCTGTTAGTTATTACACGTTCTCTGTTAGTTATTACACATTCTCTGTCCATCTGTTAGTTATTACACGTTCTCTCTCCTCTTAGTTATTACACGTTCTCTCTCCTCTGTTAGTTATTACACGTTCTCTCTCCATCTGTTAGTTATTACACGTTCTCTGTCAGTTATTACACGTTCTCTGTCCATCTGTTAGTTATTACACGTTCTCTCTCCTCTTAGTTATTACACGTTCTCTCTCCATCTGTTAGTTATTACACATTCTCTCTCCATCTGTTAGTTATTACACGTTCTGTTATTACACGTTCTCTGTCCATCTGTTAGTTATTACACGTTCTCTCTCCTAGTTATTACACGTTCTCTCTCCTCTGTTAGTTATTACACTTTCTCTCTCCATCTGTTAGTTATTACATGTTCTCTGTTAGTTATTACACGTTCTCTGTTAGTTATTACACGTTCTCTGTCCATCTGTTAGTTATTACACGTTCTTTCTCCTCTGTTAGTTATTACATGTTCTCTCTCCTCTGTTAGTTATTGCACGTTCTCTCTCCATCTGTTAGTTATTACACATTCTCTCTCCATCTGTTAGTTATTACACTTTCTCTCTCCATCTGTTAGTTATTACACGTTCTCTCTCCATCTGTTAGTTATTACACGTTCTCTCTCCATCTGTTAGTTATTACACGTTCTCTCTCCTCTGTTTCCCCAGCACATGTCTGATTTATCTCCCAGACACATGCTGGATTCATCATCTACACACCTCCTCTTAGTTTCATTGTTCTCTCTGCTAGCCATCAATACTCAGACGAGAGAAGAAGAAAGGAGAGGAAGGTAGAGGAAGGAAGAGGAAAGGAAGGGAGAGGAAAGGAAGGAGAAGGGAGAGGAAAGGAGGGGAAAGGAAAGGAGAGGAAAGAGGAGGAAAGGAAAGGAGAGGAAAGGGGAGGAAAGGAAAGGAGAGGAAAGGGGAGGAGGAGAAAGGAAAGGGGAGGAGGAGAAAGGAAAGGGGAGGAAATGAGAGGAAGGGAAAGGGGAGAAGACGAAAAGGGAGAGGAGAGGAAGGTAGCGGAAGGTAGAGGAGAGGAAAGGAGAGGGGGGGAGAAGAGAGGAAGGTAGAGGAGAGGAAAGGAGAGGGGGGAGAAGAGGAGAAGGGAAAAGGGAGGAGAGGAAGTCGGACATAAGAAAGGACCATAAATCGTTGCTCACACACACACCTCCTCATCCAGACATACAGGTCATGACACCTGTACCATAAAAAACACAGCCAGTTACAGCTGGCATAAATCTATAAACAGACAGGCAGGAGAGAGTGTGTGTCTGTGTGACAATGTGTGTGTGGAATGTCATTCAGGTGTGTGTGCAGCTAGAACCCCAAACACACACACCTCCATACAATTTACGACCCCCATCTCCTCTCACCTGCTTGACAGCCTGAACACAGCCAACACTGTCTGCTACACAGGAGCATGGCACTCGTAAATCACACACACACACACACACACACACACACACACACACACACACACACACACACACACACACACACACACACACACACACACACACACACACACACACACACACACACACACACACACACACACACACACACACACACACACACAACTGCAGCACCAAAGCTACAGAGCGATGTACACATATGGAAAAACCAGAATGAATTTATATAGAGTAAAGTTATCGAGTGCTGTACCTCATAGGTATGTATGTGTGTGTGTCCATATTGCATTCATTCTTCTCCCCAGCTAACTCACCTTACCATTATCAGGACATTATATTACGGAAACATTGGCACAGCCCGACACAGTGTAGCCATAACACTTATATAAAGCCATAAGTGTGGCCCTAACATGGTTCATTTTATAATATACAGTATGTGTACAAACGCTTAACCGTTTTGAGAGGGAGTTGAGAGTGAGATTGCCAGAATCAGTTTGTCTGTTAGAGTAGGGAAGGAACACAGACATAGGGCTCTATAAGTGTTAAACACACATCAGTTTGCAATTTCGTCATGGATAAAACTGGCGCACTGGCATTTTCCAGCCTTAACGTCAGGCTCAGCTATTTACCTGAGGAACATCAGCTTGCTTGCCTTGCCAATATCTGAGGTGTGCAGCGCTGCATGAAATTGTCCACTTTTGCACTTGTTTTTAAGACCCACAAAAAGCAGGTTGTAATGGTAACACAGTTGATAAAGGCATGGACTTTGAGAGTGGAAGCACAGCCTCTCCAGACATGACACACAGTGGCCATGGAAGGAGAGATGTTCATGACACACAGTGGCCATGGAAGGAGAGATGTTCATGACACACAGTGGCCATGGAAGGAGAGATATTCATGACACACAGTGGCCATGGTAGGAGAGATGTTCATGACACACAGTGGCCATGGATGGAGAGATGTTCATGACACACAGTGGCCATGGTAGGAGAGATATTCATGACACACAGTGGCCATGGTAAGAGAGATGTTCATGACACACAGTGGCCATGGAAGGAGAGATGTTCATGACACACAGTGGCCATGGAAGGAGAGATGTTCATGACACACAGTGGCCATGGAAGGAGAGATGTTCATGACACACAGTGGCCATGGATGGAGAGATGTTCATGACACACAGTGGCCATGGATGGAGAGATGTTCATGACACACAGTGGCCATGGTAGGAGAGATGTTCATGACACACAGTGGCCATGGAAGGAGAGATATTCATGACACACAGTGGCCATGGAAGGAGAGATGTTCATGACACACAGTGGCCATGGAAGGAGAGATGTTCATGACACACAGTGGCCATGGAAGGAGAGATGTTCATGACACACAGTGGCCATGGATGGAGAGATGTTCATGACACACAGTGGCCATGGTAGGAGAGATGTTCATGACACACAGTGGCCATGGAAGGAGAGATATTCATGACACACAGTGGCCATGGTAGGAGAGATGTTCATGACACACAGTGGCCATGGAAGGAGAGATGTTCATGACACACAGTGGCCATGGAAGGAGAGATGTTCATGACACACAGTGGCCATGGATGGAGAGATGTTCATGACACACAGTGGCCATGGAAGGAGAGATGTTCATGACACACAGTGGCCATGGAAGGAGAGATGTTCATGACACACAGTGGCCATGGAAGGAGAGATGTTCATGACACACAGTGGCCATGGAAGGAGAGATGTTCATGACACACAGTGGCCATGGAAGGAGAGATATTCATGACACACAGTGGCCATGGTAGGAGAGATGTTCATGACACACAGTGGCCATGGAAGGAGAGATGTTCATGACACACAGTGGCCATGGAAGGAGAGATGTTCATGACACACAGTGGCCATGGAAGGAGAGATGTGCCTTGAATCTCGTGCTTAGAAACATAAAAAACTATTGTTTTTTTCCCGCATTTTGTTAAGTTTGATTAAAATCCAATCATAGCCTACCCTCCTCCTAAACAAGGGTGATTTAGCAGCATCATATAGGTACATCTTTTTATCCTGGCCATTAGCCAAAACTAGCCTTAAATAAAGGGGTTTTAAATAGTCTAGTGAGAGTGAGAGTGCAGGAGCCTAGTATTTATGCATAGACGTGCAAATGTTATGCGTAAAGACATTTAGGCCTACGTGTGCACACAGTGCCATGGAACGAGAGAAGCGATTGAGGATATCGTGCCGCTGACCCGATCCTGTTTGGAAATATTGTTGTTGGTTTAAAAAACAGATTGATTGTACATGAGAACATACATGGCTGGAATGCAATGCAATTTCATCTGCTATTTCTGGAGAAGTGCAAATATGATCTGTAAGATGGTTCCATTATGTTTACAAAACGAGCACCATAACGCCAGGGGTGGAAAAAGTACCCAACTGTCATACTTGAGTAAAACTAAAGATACCTTAATAGAAAATGACTCAAGTAAAAGTGAAAGTCACCCAGTAAAATTCTACTTGAGTAAAAGTCTAAAAGTATTTGGTTTAAAATATACTTAAGTATCAAAAGTAAAAGTATAAATAATTTCAAACTCCTTATATTAAGCAAACCAGATTACACTATTTTATTTGTTTAATTACGGAAAGCCAGGGGCACACTCCAACACTCAGACATCATTTACAGACAAAGCATGTGTTTAGTGAGTCCGCCAGATCAGAGGCAGTAGGAATGACCAGGGATGTTCTGTTGATAAGTGTGTGAATTTGACTATTTTCCTGTCCTGCTTAACATTCAAAATGTAACAAGTACTTTTGGGTGTCAAGGAAAATGTAGTGAAGTAAAAGTATTCAAAAATATAAATAGCAAAGTCAAGTACAGATACCCCAAAGAACTACTTAAGTAGTACTTTAAAGTTTTTTTTACTTAAGTACTTTACACCACTGCCTAACGGTGAGTGGACCTTTATCCAGCTCCTGTGAAAAGTGGGTAAAACCCTCCATATTCTAAATTGCCTTGTCTGAATTATACACCCGCGGGGATCAATTACGGTGCCTGTAACTCTGTTTAGACATGACTACTTAAAAAATTGCCTTGTCTTTTTAGGCCTTATCAATAGCCTAGTGAATTTAATATTTCTTATTGACTATGTTTGGCAGACTGCAATTTACAGTGGCCTAGCCCCTATATCAGGGTGAATGCTCTAGAGGATGTTTAACAATGTATTTCTATATTGAAGCAATGCAACTAGAACAATGTGGACTGAAAACATATTTAGCAAATATGGGGCAGGCTATTTAACGAGTTAGGCTATAACGGACTAACATTCCAATTGGAGTTGATGACAACGCAATACATAAATTTTTTTAAATATATAACCTGAAGAAACACCATATTTAGCCATGGAGCACGTTCTGATTGGCCAGTGAGGAGCCACGCCTCGACACACCCACAACTTGTTCATTCATCAAAACCCAGCTGCTGCGCCCAGCAGCACACCCCCGAACCTAGAACGCTACAGCCAGAGGTAAGATTTGCCAATGCATTATGTTTGTTAAAATAGAGCCCATGGTGTCTGCCGCACAGATACCAGAGTTAACATACAACACAGTTATCTAATTGCATCTCTATCCCTCCCTCTCTCCCTAACTATGTCAGGATGGAGAGAACAGAGACCAGGACTTAAGACAAATCAAAGGTTAGAATTATACATCTAGAAGAAAGACTACAGATCAGAGGTTTGGGTTTAATCTACAGAGATCAGAGGTGGTATATCCTTAATTATAAACTGGGTGGTTCGAGCCCTGAATACTGATTGGCTGACAGCCGCGCTATATCAGGCCATATACCATGGGTATAACAAAACACGTATTTTTACTGCTCTAATTACATTGGTAACCAGTTTATAATAGCAATAAGACACCTCTGGGTTTTGTGGTCGTTGTGCCTAAGAACAGCCCATAGCCGTGGTATATTGGCCAAGTATCACACCCCCTCTGACCTTATTGCTTAATTATCAACCGGGTGGTTCGAGCCCCGAATGCTGATTGGCCTTGCGTTGTGCCTAAGAACAGCCCTTAGCCATGGCATATTGGCCATATACCACACTCCCCAGGCCTTATTGCTTTAAACATTCAGCAGTATAGGGAGATAGGACATTTAGGATAAGGTTCGTATTTGAGAAGGGATGTGTAACACAATGTATTGCAGAGTGAAATACCTTGTGGGACAGCGTTTAGAGGAGAATGTCGGCCTCGATGTCTTAATAACTGTCATAGATACAGACACGGAGATATTAATGTTTTGACATTAGTTATTCATGTATCGCCTGAGTTATTGACGACTGTACTAGGATGTGTGCGTGTGTTTTATTGATGTACTGTCAGTCTCAACATTCCTGTTATTGATGATGTACAGAGCATTCAGAAAGTATTCAGGCTTCTTCCCTTTTTCCACATTTTCTTACATTACAGCCTTTTCCCCCTCATCAATCTACACACAATACCCCATAATGACGAAAGAAAAAAATATGTTTTTTTTTTTTTTTTTTTTAGATATTTCTGAAAATGTATTAAAAATGTAATATGGAAATATCAGCAGAAATTACAGCCTCAAGTCTTCTTGTGTATGAAGCTACAAGCTTGGCACACCTGTATTTGGGAAGTTTCTCCCATTCTTCTCTGCAGAACCTCTCAAGCTCTGTCAGGTTGGATGGGGAGTATTGCTGCAAAGCTATTTTCAGGTCTCTCCAAAAATCGTGTTCAAGTCCGGACTCTGGCTGGACCACTCAAGTACATTCAGAGACTTGTCCTGAAGTCAATCCCGTGTTGTTTTGGCTGTAGGGTCATTTTCCTTTTAGAAGGTGAACCTTTGCCCCATTCTGAGGTCCTGAGTGCTCTGGAGCAGGTTTTCATCAAGGTCCGTTCATCTTTCCCTCGATCCTGACTAGTCTCCGAGTCCCTGCCTCTGAAAAACATCCCCACAGCATGATGCTGCCACCACCATGCTTCATCGTTGGGATGGTGCCAGGTTTCTTCCAGACGTGGCGCTTAGCATTCAGGCCAAAGAGTTGAATCTTGGTTTCATCAGACCAGAGAATCGTGTTTCTCATGGTCTGAGAGTCCTTTAGGTGCCTTTTTGGCAAACTCCAAGCTGGCTGTCATGTGCCTTTTACTGAGGAGTGGCTTTTGTCTGGCCACTCTATCATAAAGGCCTGATTGGTGGAGTGCTGCAGAGATGGTTGTCCTTCTGAAAGGTTCTGCCATCTCTACAGAGGAACTCTGGAGCTCTGTTGGAGTGACCATTGGATTCTTGGTCACCTCCCTGACCAAGGCCCTTCTCCCCCGATTGCTCAGTTTGGCCGGGAGGCCAGCTCTAGGAAGAGTCTTGGTGGTTCCAAACTTCTTCCAATTAAGAATTAAGGAGGACACTGTGTTCTTGAGGACTTTCAATGCTGGTACCATTCCCCAGATCTGTGCC
This sequence comes from Oncorhynchus mykiss, assembly GCF_057628025.1. NCBI lineage: Eukaryota > Metazoa > Chordata > Actinopteri > Salmoniformes > Salmonidae > Oncorhynchus > Oncorhynchus mykiss. Next base: position 61,322,451 of record NC_143040.1, read on the forward strand.
TCAGCACAATCCTGTCTCGGAGCTCTACGGACAATTTGTCCGACCTCATGGCTTGGTTTTTGCTCTGACATGCACTGTCAACTGTGGGACCTCATAGAGACAGGTGTGTGCCTTTCCAAATCATGTCCAATTTAATTTACCATCAATTGATCAATTTCGAGTCTCATAGCAAAGGGTCTGAATACTTATGTAAATACTTGTGTTTTCTATTTTTAATACATTTGAAAACATTTCTAAAATCCTGTTTTTCATTTTGTCATTATGGGGTATTGTGTGTAAGATTGAGGCAAAACATTTAATCAACTTTAGGATAAGGCTGTAACGTAAAAAAACGTGGAAATGGTCAATACTTTCCGAATGCACTGTAACTTATACGTCTACTGAATATACACACACACACACACACACACACACACACACACACACACACACACACACACACACACACACACACACACACACACACACACCTCTTTCCACACAGTTGACTCATTTGGGAAGATTGCAGGGGAAGGGCTGAAGGACTCTGCAGGCCTTTGTCAGTGTGTGTGTGTCTAACTGTGTGTTTACATGTACACTGTATGAAGGTGTGAAGTTATATAAATCTGGTTGTTCTTACCTGGCGAAGAACGATGCAGCGGCAGAGGTGGTGGTTGGGGTTGCCGTGGTAACCTGCAAAGTGGGAGGGACCTGGGAGGGTGAGGGGGCGGGGAGATCAGCATTGTAGTGGTTCAGAGCCTCCTCCGTCAGACCCTCTCTACACCCCTCTGATATCATCTGCGAGATCTACACACACACACAGCCATTATACAACAATAACAACACAAAAGAGAAAGGGGGACATCGGCGAGAGATGGTCACACATGTTGTGTGACTGTAACAGACAGAAACAGTAGTAAGAATATAGGACTGGAGGAACTACACCTGTTTGTTTGCTTTAAGGAGAGAAAATAACAGGTTTTCCTTCCACTGGTGACACAGTGCCAGTCAGGCCAGAGGGAGACCTGGTGCCATCCTCCTCCATCTGTCACCTCCATATTACCCGACTGGCACAGCTCTCTCTCTCTCTCTCTCTCTTTCTCTCTCTCTCTCTCATTGTTCCTCTTGAACGTGTTGATCAAGTTAACCTTAACAATTTATTTAAAAATGTTCAGTAATGTTTGTTAAGTATAAAGAATATTCATAAAACTAATTCATTGGATTCATCTAGTGATTCATATAGTATTTTTGACTATAGGTGCTTTAGATTGTATGGGGCTGTAAGTCCTATCCAGTATCCACCACTAATATGTTGTCCTACCTGGATGGATGAAGCTCAGCGGCCATTTTGTGCCAGCAGGCTCACGCCATATCGCTGTATCAGCACTCTTTAAATGTCATCCCGATATAGAGAACCATTTATAAAGCTCTCTCTCTCTCTCCTTTTCTCTCCCCCCCCCCAAACCTCTCCTTCTCCATCTCCTCACTGCTTTCTTCTCAACTCCCTAGCTTCCTCTCCTTCAACATGCACACACACCCCAGCAGTAGTGTAGCTCTGGAGGTTCTGTGTGACCTGTCTGAATTCACCGTGATTTATCATCATGTTCTCGCTCTGCTCTAATGGTAAAACAGGAGTGTTAATGTCACACTATGTTTCTGCAGGGAAGAGGAGAGAGGAGCTACACAGGACACACACACACACGGTTGATTGATTGGCTAATTAGTGTAGAAGTAGTCTACTTGCATCATCCACAGACCAAAATACCTGATTTAGAAACAGAAATATAGGACATCTGCCACATACACCATACTGGGAGGTGTATGTGTGTGTGTGTGTGTGTGTGGCTACTCGATCGGGTGCCAGCACTTGACTGCTTGCGGGAGCCTAACCCTTCTTGATTAGCGTGCAGCTGTTCTACACTGCTAAAGCATGTTATTAGTATCACAGGGCTATGCTACAGGCTAGGCTATATGCTACTATGGCATAATGTGAAGACAATGGCTGACTGATGACTCTTTGATGGCATCGTGCCATCTCAGCACAAGGAAAATGGAGGGAAGAAATCAAATGGACTCGTATATCTTAAAGCTCCTGAGTGGCGCAGCGGTCAAAGGCACTGCATCTCAGTGCTAGAGGCATCACTACAGACCCTGGTTCGATCCCGGGATGTATCACAACCGGCCGTGATCGGGAGTCCCATAGGGCAGCGCACAATTGGCCCAGTGTCGTCTGAGTTAGGGGAGGGTTTGGCCGGGGAAGGTAGGCCGTCATTGTAAAATAAGAATTTATTCTTAACTGACTTGCCTAGTTAAATAAAGGTTACATTTAAATAATAATAATAATAATAATAATATCCTCCTGACTTTATTCCACAGACACACAGTGTATTTCTAGTAGCACCCTGGGCTGTGTGCCAGCGGGCCTCAGAGAGGTGACCTTGGGACAGGGGATGGCGGGAGAGAGGAGAGAAAAGGAGGGAGGGGACAGAGGGAGAGAGGAGAGAAAAGGAGGGAGGGGACGTAGGGAGAGAAAAGGGGGAGGGGACAGAGGGAGAGAAAAGGAGGGAGGGGACAGAGGGAGAGAGGAGAGAAAAGGAGGGAGGGGACGGAGGGAGAGAAAAGGGGGAGGGGACAGAGGGAGAGAGGAGAGAAAAGGAGGGAGGGGACGGAGGGAGAGAAAAGGAGGGAGGGGACAGAGGGAGAGAGGAGAGAAAAGGAGGGAGGGGACGGAGGGAGAGAAAAGGGGGAGGGGACAGAGGGAGAGAGGAGAGAAAAGGAGGGAGGGGACAGAGGGAGAGAAAAGGGGGAGGGGACAGAGGGAGGGGGGAGGGGACAGAGGGAGAGAGGAGAGAAAAGGAGGGAGGGGACGGAGGGAGAGAAAAGGGGGAGGGGACAGAGGGAGAGAGGAGAGAAAAGGAGGGAGGGGACGGAGGGAGAAAAAAGGGGGAGGGGACAGAGGGAGAGAGGAGAGAAAAGGAGGGAGGGGATGGAGGGAGAGAAAAGGGGGAGGGGACAGAGGGAGAGAGGAGAGAAAAGGAGGGAGGGGACGGAGGGAGAGAAAAGGGGGAGGGGACAGAGGGAGAGAGGAGAGAAAAGGGGGGAGGGGACGGAGGGAGAGAAAAGGGGGAGGGGACAGAGGGAGAGAAAAGGGGGAGAGGGCGGAGGGAGAGAAAAGGGGGAGGGGACGGAGGGAGAGAAAAGGGGGAGGGGACGGAGGGAGAGAAAAGGGGGAGGGGACGGAGGGAGAGAGGATAGAAAAGGAGGGAGGGGACGGAGGGAGAGAGGAGAGAAAATGAGGGAGGGGACGGAGGGAGAGAAAATGAGGGAGGGGACGGAGGGAGAGAAAAGGGGGGAGGGGACGGAGGGAGAGAAAAGGAGGGAGGGGACAGAGGGAGAGAAAAAGAGGGAGGGGACAGAGGGAGAGAGGAGAGAAAAAGAGGGAGGGGACAGAGGGAGAGAGGAGAGAAAAAGAGGGAGGGGACAGAGGGAGAGAGGAGAGAAAAGGAGGGAGGGGACAGAGGGAGAGAGGAGAGAAAAGGAGGGAGGGGACAGAGGGAGAGAGGAGAGAAACGGAGAGAGGAGAAAAAAGGAGGGAGGGGACAGAGGGAGAGAGGAGAGAAACGGAGAGAGGAGAAAAAAGGAGGGAGGGGACAGAGGGAGAGAGGAGAGAAACGGAGAGAGGAGAAAAAAGGAGGGAGGGGACAGAGGGAGAAAAAAGGAGAGAGGGGACAGAGGGAGAGAGGAGAGAAAAGGAGGGAGGGGACAGAGGGAGAGAGGAGAGAAAAGGAGGGAGGGGACAGAGGGAGAGAGGAGAGAAAAGGAGGGAGGGGACAGAGGGAGAGAGGAGAGAAAAGGAGGGAGGGGACAGAGGGAGAGAGGAGAGAAAAGGAGGGAGGGGACAGAGGGAGAGAAGAGAGAAAAGGAGGGAGGGGACAGAGGGAGAGAAGAGAGAAAAGGAGGGAGGGGACAGAGGGAGAGAGGAGAGAAAAGGAGGGAGGGGACAGAGGAGAGAAAAGGAGGGAGGGGACAGAGGGAGAGAGGAGAGAAAAGGAGGGAGGGGACAGAGGGAGAGAGGAGAGAAAAGGAGGGAGGGGACAGAGGGAGAGAAAAGGAGGGAGGGGACAGAGGGAGAGAGGAGAGAAAAGGAGGGAGGGGACAGAGGGAGAGAGGAGAGAAAAGGAGGGAGGGGACAGAGGGAGAGAGGAGAGAAAAGGAGGGAGGGGACAGAGGGAGAGAGGAGAGAAAAGGAGGGAGGGGACAGAGGGAGAGAGGAGAGAAAAGGAGGGAGGGGACAGAGGGAGAGAGGAGAGAAAAGGAGGGAGGGGACAGAGGGAGAGAGGAGAGAAAAGGAGGGAGGGGACAGAGGGAGAGAGGAGAGAAAAGGAGGGAGGGGACAGAGGGAGAGAGGAGAGAAAAGGAGGGAGGGGACAGAGGGAGAGAGGAGAGAAAAGGAGGGAGGGGACAGAGGGAGAGAAAAGGGGGAGGGGACAGAGGGAGAGAGGAGAGAAAAGGAGGGAGGGGACAGAGGGAGAGAGGAGAGAAAAGGAGGGAGGGGACAGAGGGAGAGAGGAGAGAAAAGGAGGGAGGGGACAGAGGGAGAGAGGAGAGAAAAGGAGGGAGGGGACAGAGGGAGAGAGGAGAGAAAAGAAAAGGAGGGAGGGAGTGGAGGACACAGACAGGGTGTGAGGGATGATTCAACAGAAGGGTTAGAAAAAGGCTTAGGGGAGGTGAAGAAGGGTTAGGAGTGTAGGGGGAAGGGGAGAGTGAGGGAGAGACAAGATGATGATGAGGGGGGTGAGGGAGATGAGGGGAACAGGGGAGATGAGGGGAACAGGGGAGATGAGGGGAACAGGGGGTGGGAGAGAAATGTGAGGTGAGGGACAGGGGGTGGGAGAGAGATGTGAGGTGAGGGACAGGGGGTGGGAGAGAGATGTGAGGTGAGGGACAGGGGGTGGGAGAGAGATGTGAGGTGAGGGACAGGGGGTGGGAGAGAGAGGCATGAGGTGAGGGACAGGGGTGGGTGAGAGATGTGAGGTGAGGGACAGGGGGTGGGAGAGAGATGTGAGGTGAGGGACAGGGGGTGGTAGGGAGATGTGAGGTGAGGGACAGGGGGTGGGAGAGAGAGGCATGAGGTGAGGGACAGGGGTGGGAGAGAGAGATGTGAGGTGAGGGACAGGTGGTGGGAGAGAGATGTGAGGTGAGGGACAGGTGGTGGGAGAGAGATGTGAGGTGAGGGACAGGGGGTGGGAGAGAGAGGCATGAGGTGAGGGATGTGAGGTGAGGGACAGGTGGTGGGAGAGAGATGTGAGGTGAGGGACAGGTGGTGGGAGAGAGAGGCATGAGGTGAGGGACAGGGGGTGGGAGAGAGAGGCATGAGGTGAGGGACAGGGGGTGGGAGAGAGAGGCATGAGGTGAGGGACAGGGGGTGGGAGAGAGAGGCATGAGGTGAGGGACAGGGGGTGGTAGGGTGATGAGGGAGAACAGGGGTGTGACAGGAGAGTTCCCTCGAGTCCTCGATATTAGGATATTCATTATTAGATGTAATCAGAGCACAGAGCACTAACTCTCTCTCTCTCTCTCTAATTTGTACATACTTTAAGAATGATTTTACATACTCCCCCCCACCACCTGTCTCTTTCGATAACAGTTTACAGTCACATACAAACACTTTGTCTGACCCCTTGCTCATGGCTAATATACGTCATCAGGGCCAAACACAATCTAATGAACCCTACGTGACTCGACACCCGGGACAGACTGCAACTCGATTTCAGAGGAAAAGGGAGGACAGAAGCTCAGTTCAACCTCACAGTTCCACCTCTCCCTTTGGTCAACAAATTGGGGGAGACATTTTGAAAAACAAGGTCAATCCCTGTGAAAATGGGCCCTAAAGTCAGACACGGAACATAACAATTCCACATTTTGTTTTGTGCCAACCCTCTTTCCAGTTACGCCTTTTTGGAAACAGATCCCCAAACAGATCCCCCAATTATATCTACCTGCACTATCACACACACACACACACACACACACACACACACACACACACACACACACACACACACACACACACACACACACCTGGTAGGGGTAGAGTGTGACTCCTCCTCCATTGCTGCGAGACATGTACTGGTGAGCCTGCAGGGCAGCCGTGCTCAGTAACGCTCTGCTACCAGAACCGTTATTACTGGGGCTGTGGGGCGGCTGGGCACCGCTGGCTTTACTGCTGTGTGCCGGAGAGACGCTCCTCCTCTCAACCCCCAAGCCGACCCCTAGGGAGCTGGGCTTGGACCCATGGCAGGGGTATCCTCCCTGATGCACAGAGGATGGAGCTGGCGATGAGGAGGCTGGGGCTAGAGCTAAAGAGGCTGCCTGGGCAGAGGTTTGCCCCACAGATGCTGCACCTTGGCAGGGGTTGGAGGCAGTGTGGCTGGGGCTTGAGGATGATGCACTAGAGGAGGACGGAGGCATGGTAGGGTGGTGTGGGTGTGGATGGGGGTAGGCTGCTGAGGCTGGGAGGAGGTAGGCCCAGTCCCGTGGTGCTGTGGGGCCCTGGGGAAGGCCACTGCGGCTGGGCAGGGTGGGGGGCGAGCTGGGGGACAGGTCCCACTGGTCCAAGGTCAGCACCATGTGGACTGCTTCCTGTTTCAGCTGGGTCAGATGAGTGGAACACACGTCACAGCGACTGTCACGCTCGTTCCACGCCCGCCGCGAGCTGTTGGGCACCTGGAGCTTGTCGTGGAGGAGGAGGGAGAAGGAGGGATCCTACGAAATATAGAGAACAAGAGAAGGAGAAAGGTGATTAGTTAAGTTATTTACACTTGTTGACAACACTGCATCGTCACAATGCAGAGGACTGTGGATCTGAAATAGGCTGCGATTGATTCTGATGGTAGCGGACATTATAATAACAATGGAGAAACTAACACACACACAGAACACACACACACACAGAGAACACTGGATTTGTATCTAGTTGAGCACTCTGAAGCTCTCTGTTCAGAGAGATAAAGCTTCTAAGAGTTGACTGAACAAACAAAAAGGTCTTTCTCCTGTCTGACTGTCTGCTTGTTTGGTTTAGCAGAAGAAGAAAGACAAAGGCAGAACTCATTAGCCAAGTTGTTCAGAGAGAGATTGAAACTACAGATAGAGAAACAAATGAAGAAAAAGGGAAAAATAAGAGATACAGAGAGGAGAGAGAACAGGGTTGGAGTAGACAGAGAGAAACAGAGAGAGAGACCACTTCTGGGAAAATTGGAAAACACTAAACAATCAACAACACGAAGAATTATCTATCCAAAATGGAGATGTATGGGTAAACCACTTCTCCAATCTTTTTGGCTCTATAACAAAGAATAAAGAGCAAAAACATATACATGATCAAATACAGATCTTAGAATCAACTATTAAAGACTACCAGAACCCACTGGATTCTCCAGTTACATTGAATGAGTTACAGGACAAAATAAAAACCCTCCAACCCAAAAAGGCCTGTGGTGTTGATGGTATCCTCAATAAAATGATCAAATATACAGACAACAAATTCCAATTGGCTATACTAAAACTCTTTAACATCATCCTTAGCTCTGGCATCTTCCCCAATATTTGGAACCAGGGACTGATCACCCCAATCCACAAAAGTGGAGACAAATTTGACGCCAATAACTACCGTGGAATATGTGTCAACAGTAACCTTGGGAAAATCCTCTGCATTATCATTAACAGCAGACTCGTACATTTCCTCAATGAAAACAATGTACTGAGCAAATGTCAAATTGGCTTTTTACCAAATTACCGTACAACATACCATGTATTCACCCTGCACACCCTAATTGACAACCAAACAAACCAAAACAAAGGCAAAGTCTTCTCATGCTTTGTTGATTTCAAAAAAGCCTTCGACTCAATTTGGCATGAGGGTCTCCTATACAAACTGATGGAAAGTGGTATTGGGGGTAAAACATACGACATTATAAAATCCATGTACACAAACAACAAGTGTGCGGTTAAAATTGGCAAAAAACACACACATTTCTTCACACAGGGTCGTGGGGTTAGACAGGGATGCAGCTTAAGCCCCACCCTCTTCAACATATATATGAACGAATTGGTGCAGGCACTAGAAAAGTCTGCAGCACCTGGCCTCCCCCTGCTAGAATCCGAAGTCAAATGTCTGCTGTTTGCTGATGATCTGGTGCTTCTGTCACCAACCAAGGAGGGCCTACAGCAGCACCTAGATCTTATGCACAGATTCTGTCAGACCTGGGCCCTGACAGTAAATCTCAGTAAGACCAAAATAATGTTGTTCCAAAAAAGGTCCAGTCACCAGGACCACAAATACAAATTCCATCTAGACACTGTTGCCCTAGAACACACAAAAAACTATACATACCTTGGCCTAAACATCAGCGCCACAGGTAACTTCCACAAAGCTGTGAACGATCTGAGAGACAAGGCAAGAAGGGCATTCTATGCCATCAAAAGGAACATACATTTCAACATACCAATTAGGATTTGGCTAAAAATACTTGAATCAGTCATAGAGCCCATTGCCCTTTATGGTTGTGAGGTCTGGGGTCCGCTCACCAACCAAGACTTCACAAAATGGGACAAACACCAAATTGAGACTCTGCACGCAGAATTCTGCAAAAATATCCTCCGTGTACAACGTAGAACACCAAATAATGCATGCAGAGCAGAATTAGGCCGATACCCACTAATTATCAAAATCCAGAAAAGAGCCGTTAAATTCTATAACCACCTAAAAGGAAGCGATTCCCAAACCTTCCATAACAAAGCAATCACCTACAGAGAGATGAACCTGGAGAAGAGTCCCCTAAGCAAGCTGGTCCTGGGGCTCTGTTCACAAACACAAACACACCCTACAGAGCCCCAGGACAACAGCACAATTAGACCCAACCAAATCATGAGAAAACAAAAAGATAATTACTTGACACATTGGAAAGAATTAACAAAAAAACAGAGCAAACTAGAATGCTATTTGGCCCTACACAGAGAGTACACAGCGGCGGAATACCTGACCACTGTGACTGACCCAAAATTAAGGAAAGCTTTGACTATGTACAGACTCAGTGAGCATAGCCTTGCTATTGAGAAAGGCCGCCGTAGGCAGACATGGCTCTCAAGAGAAGACGGGCTATGTGCTCACTGCCCACAAAATGAGGTGGAAACTGAGCTGCACAATCATGAGCTGCACAATCTCTCTCTCTCTGTGTCTTTTGCCACATTTCAGGCTTCAAACATAAATATATAAAACTGTATTTTTTTGTGAAGAATCAACAACAAGTGGGACACAATCATGAAGTGGAACGACATTTATTGGATATTTCAAACTTTTTTAACAAATCAAAAACTGAAAAATTGGGCGTGCAAAATTATTCAGCCCCTTTACTTTCAGTGCAGCAAACTCTCTCCAGAAGTTCAGTGAGGATCTCTGAATGATCCAATGTTGACCTAAATGACTAATGATGATAAATACAATCCACCTGTGTGTAATCAAGTCTCCGTATAAATGCACCTGCACTGTGATAGTCTCAGGAGGACCGTTAAAAGCGCAGAGAGCATCATGAAGAACAAGGAACACACCAGGCAGGTCCGAGATACTGTTGTGAAGAAGTTTAAAGCCAGATTTGGATACAAAAAGATTTCCCAAGCTTTAAACATCCCAAGGAGCACTGTGCAAGCGATAATATTGAAATGGAAGGAGTATCAGACCACTGCAAATCTACCAAGACCTGGCCGTCCCTCTAAACTTTCAGCTCATACAAGGAGAAGACTGATCAGAGATGCAGCCAAGAGGCCCATGATCACTCTGGATGAACTGCAGAGATCTACAGCTGCACAAATCTGGCCTTTATGGAAGAGTGGCAAGAAGAAAGCCATTTCTTAAAGATATCCATAAAAAGCGTTGTTTAAAGTTTGCCACAAGCCACCTGGGAGACACACCAAACATGTGGAAGAAGGTGCTCTGGTCAGATGAAACCAAAATTGAACTTTTTGGCAACAATGCAAAACGTTATGTTTGGCGTAAAAGCAACACAGCTGAACACACCATCCCCACTGTCAAACATGGTGGTGGCAGCATCATGGTTTGGGCCTGCTTTTCTTCAGCAGGGACAGGGAAGATGGTTAAAATTGATGGGAAGATGGATGGAGCCAAATACAGGACCATTCTGGAAGAAAACCTGATGGAGTCTGCAAAAGACCTGAGACTGGGACGGAGATTTGTCTTCCAACAAGACAATGATCCAAAACATAAAGCAAAATCTACAATGGAATGGTTCAAAAATAAACATATCCAGGTGTTAGAATGGCCAAGTCAAAGTCCAGACCTGAATCCAATCGAGAATCTGTGGAAAGAACTGAAAACTGCTGTTCACAAATGCTCTCCATCCAACCTCACTGAGCTCGAGCTGTTTTGCAAGGAGGAATGGGAAAAAATGTCAGTCTCTCGATGTGCAAAACTGATAGAGACATACCCCAAGCGACTTACAGCTGTAATCGCAGCAAAAGGTGGCGCTACAAAGTATTAACTTAAGGGGGCTGAATAATTTTGCACGCCCAATTTTTCAGTTTTTGATTTGTTAAAAAAGTTTGAAATATCCAATAAATGTCGTTCCACTTCATGAATGTGTCCCACTTGTCGTTGATTCATCACAAAAAAATACAGTTTTATATCTTTATGTTTGAAGCCTGAAATGTGGCAAAAGGTCAAAGTTCAAGGGGGCCGAATACTTTCGCAAGGCACTGTATATATATATAAATAATATTACATTTGTAATGTCTTTATTGTTTTGAAACTTCTGTATGTGTAATGTTTACTGTTAATTTTTATTGTTTATTTCACTTTTGTAGAAACGAGCCCTCTCAGTCAGCTGGTGTTGGACCTCACCAACCAAGCTGAGCCCAGAAACAAGCCCTCTTAGTCAGCTGGTGTTGGACCTCACCAACCAAGCTGAGCCCAGAAACGAGCCCTCTCAGTCAGCTGGTGTTGGATCTCACCAACCAAGCTGACACCAGCACTGCTTCAAAAGAAAGAGGTCCAATAAACAAAATCATGAACCAATCAAAGGACTCATATTTACAACATTGGAAAAAACAAAACAAAATCCCAAAGCCGACTAAATTGCTATCTGACCCGAAACAGAGAATATGAACTGGCTGATTATCTCTACTTTGTCAGAGATATGAAGCAGAGACAGATCCTTCCCAAGTACAGGCTGAGTGACCACCGATTGGCAATAGAAACCGGCAGACATAAAAAGATATGGCTTCCCAAAGAGGAGTGTGTATGTGGTCACTGCATGACAGGGGAGGTAGAGACAGAGATGCACTTTCTCCTTTACTGTGATAAATATTCCTCACCAAGAGATTCATCATTCACAGAAATGGCTACATTTATTCCACATTTTTACAAATTTATGGCTCCTCTTGCAGCCAAATATGTATTTGCTATAACCTGAGGGACACTGAATAATAACATCTGTATAGTAAACAGTAACTTACTTATTATTACTCTTATTGTTATTACTATTATTACTGTAATTTATCAATCCAAATAGTATTGGAATGGGTGGTAATGGTAATGATAACAGTTTAGTGATGGTAGTAGTAGTAGTGGTAGTAATGATGATGGTAGTTGTAGTACTGATATAAAGGAGAAGATGACCGTTATTTAGTGATAAGTTCTAGTTTCATTTTCTATATTTAGATTCTTATATTTATTACATTCTACTATTGAATGTTACCATTTTATTGTTATTATTTTTGTATTTCGTGTCGTGATTGTTTTTTTGTTTTTTTTCAGCCATAGGGACCATAGGGACCATACATCTACTTAACTGGAAAGCTATTGAATCAACGGGCACTCTTTATTACATGCTGTCTCAATAAAGTTTGATGTGATTTGATGTTAACCATAACATTCAGCAGACAGATATGAATCCTTTCTTTCCCACAACCCCTCCCTCCTCCTCCTCCATTCATCTCCTCGCTCCTCCCCTCCATTCATCTCCTCGCTCCTCCCCTCCATTCATCTCCTCGCTCCTCCCCTCCATTCATCTCCTCGCTCCTCCCCTCCATTCATCTCCTCGCTCCTCCTCTCCATTCATCTCCTCGCTCCTCCTCTCCATTCATCTCCTCGCTCCTCCTCTCCATTCATCTCCTCGCTCCTCCTCTCCATTCATCTCCTCGCTCCTCCTCTCCATTCATCTCCTCGCTCCTCCTCTCCATTCATCTCCTCGCTCCTCCTCCTCCATTCATCTCCTCGCTCCTCCCCTCCATTCATCTCCTCGCTCCTCCCCTCCATTCATCTCCTCACTCCTCCTCTCCATTCATCTCCTCGCTCCTCCTCTCCATTCATCTCCTCGCTCCTCCTCTCCATTAATCTCCTCGCTCCTCCTCTCCATTCATCTCCTCGCTCCTCCTCTCCATTCATCTCCTCACTCCTCCCCTCCATTCATCTCCTCGCTCCTCCCCTCCATTCATCTCCTCGCTCCTCCCCTCCATTCATCTCCTCGCTCCTCCCCTCCATTCATCTCCTCGCTCCTCCCCTCCATTCATCTCCTCGCTCCTCCTCTCATTCATCTCCTCCTCTCCATTCATCTCCTCGCTCCTCCTTTCCATTCATCTCCTCGCTCCTCCTCTCCATTCATCTCCTCGCTCCTCCTCTCCATTCATCTCCTCGCTCCTCCTCTCCATTATCCATCTCCTCGCTCCTCACCCTCCTCCTCCTCCATCCATCCCCTCACCCGCCATCATCCATCCCCTCGCTCCTCCCCCTATCCTCCTCGCTCCTCCCCCCGATCCTCCCCCCATCCCCTCCCCTCCCCTTCAATCCCCCCACCCCTCTCGCTCGCTCCTCCCCCATCCCCTCCCCATCCCCGCTCGCTCCTCCCCCATCCCCCTCGCTCCTCCCCCCATCCCCCTCGCTCCTCCCCCCATCCCCCTCGCTCCTCCCCCCATCCCCCCACCCCGCTCACTCCTCCCCCCATCCCTCCATCCCCTCCCCCCATCCCCCCACCCCCCTCGCTCCTCCCCCCATCCCCCTCGCTCCCCCACGTCCTACCCCCCAGTATAATGAGCTGTAGTACAGTTGACTTTTCATCCTTTAATTGGAAACATTCAAATGCTGCAAATCTCCTGCCTCCCCAGCTCCACACGCACGTGCACACACACACAATATCAGGTCAATAATTAGCATTAAGCCTAACCCTAACCCCCTGGACCCTCCTGTCTTTCAATCCCTTTATTACCATCAAAAGAGTGTGTGTGTGTGTGTGTGTGTGTGGGGCTAAGCTATTATCAAGTTGGTTATGAAAACACTTAACTTATTAAAACCCTCTCATAGAAGTGTGGCTTAGTCAATTACAACACCCTTACAGAAGATGTCCCAGTGCACCACACACACACACACACACACCTATGTATTACTATACTTGTGAGAACTTTTTGGGGACCAACAATTGAACCTAACCCTAACCTTAACCAAATCCTAACCATAACCCTAACCTTAACCAAATCCTAACCATAACCCTAACCTTAACCAAATCCTAACCATAACCCTAACCTTAACCCTAATTCCAACAGTAATCCTAACCACTAAGCCTAAAATAGCAAAATGTCCTCACTTCTCTGAATTGTAGTTGGTTTACGATTCTTATGAGGACTTCTGGCACTCACAAGTACGTGTACACAGCCACAAGTCCCATTACCTCAAAACCTGGAGCTCGGGTTGAAGGGTCAGAAATGACAAAGAAGCTACTGAGAAGTCAGTAGAACCTTCCATAATGCATACTGTCCAGGGGTGGAACACAAGCCAGAACGGTGTCCATTTGAAAATGTTATCTTCTGTTCCTGCAGACATAACAATGTCTTATTAAACCCAATGCAAATCAGTCTAATGACGTTATGAAATGCAGACCGTTTTAAAAAGTTAACGGAGACCCCTGAAGCACGTTAGCAGCAAAATGGACCTGGAATATATTACAACGTCAGCTTACTTTAACATCACACATCTGCTTGGTGGCGTTTCTGAAATGTTTACGTACTGTCTGTTATTTCAAATGTCAGTATATTCCAGGCTTGAGACTGTGGCTAAACTATGCCTTCTTCTGCGTATAGTACGAAGCATGTCCAGACATGAAGTTTAACAAGCGGGGTATAGAGGGTTCATACTGTATGTTCTCAATGGGCTGGCTGTTACATTGTTTAAACCGTATGTATATCTGAGGGCTCCCAAACCTCTCTAACCACACCTCTGTTACCAGCCCTGTATCAATACAGCACATGTGCTGCTGAGACGGACCTGCATGTGTGTGTGTGTCTCGCAAATACTCAGAGAAGGAACGTGGCACATGACACACACAAAGACCACAGGTCCACAAAGCAACCCTTCATGCCAACAGACAGACAGAGAGAGAGAGACACAAACCGATAGAAAGACAGACAGACAGACAGACAGACAGACAGACAGACAGACAGACAGACAGACAGACAGACACCGATTGAAAGAAATAGACACAGACAGACAGACAGACACTGATAGAAAGACAGACAGACACCGATAGAAAGACAGACAGCGATAAAAAGAAAGACAGACAAACAGACAGCGATAAAAAGAAAGACAGACAGACAGCGATAAAACGAAATACAGACAGGCAGACAGGCAGACAGGCAGACAGGCAGCGATAAAAAGAAAGACACACAGACACACAGACAGCAATAGAAAGAAAGACAGACAGACACAGACAGCGACAGAAAGAAAGACACACAGACAGCGATAGAAATACAGACAGACACACACACACACCATGTTCTGGAAGAACCCCTCAGGATCCTGAACCTGATTAACAGCCTACATCTTTAAATCAGGACAACAACGGAGGCAGGACACACAAACAAATGATCGTATGAGGACAGCGTGGTCACTAGCTGGCATAGCCACAAGGTCATAAAATCTGATTTGAACCCTAACCACACTGCTAACCCTAATGTCTAACACAAACCTTAAATTAAAACCAAAAATCACATTTTTGTTTTCATACCTTTTTACAATATAGCCACATTTGACTTTGCAGCTGGCCCATCTAGCAGAAATCAACCAGTTCTGCCTCCAGGACAAGACTCCTGGTAATAAACATCAACCTGCGTCAGTTGAGGGACAGAGTGTGTGAGGGAAGGAAGGGGTTTAGGTGTGTACCCTGGTCCTAATACAGACAATTGTATTGCAGAGTAAAATGAACACTGCCTTCCCACATTGACAGACAGACTTTTAAACAAATGACGTTCAGTTGCGACTGACATGATCCGTTACACAACACACTACCTCTGACCGCCTCCAAGTTCCAACACACTACCTCTGACCCCCTCCAAGTTCCAACACACTACTCCTGACCCCCTCCAAGTTCCAACACACTACCTCTGACCCCCTCCAAGTTCCAACACACTACCTCTGACCCCCTCCAAGTTCCAACACACTCTCCCAGACCCCCTCCAAGTTCCAACACACTACCTCTGACCCCCTCCAGGTTCCAACACACTACCTCTGACCCCCTCCAGGTTCCAACACACTAACCCTGACCCCCTCCGTGTTCCAACACACTACTCCTGACCCCCTCCAAGTTCCTACACACTACCCCTGACCCCCTCCAAGTTCCAACACACTACCCCTGACCCCCTCCGTGTTCCAACACACTACTCCTGACCCCCTCCAAGTTCCAACACACTACTTCTGACCCCCTCCAAGTTACAACACACTACCCCTGACCCCCTCCAAGTTCCAACACACTACCTCTGACCCCCTCCAAGTTCCAACACACTACCTCTGACCCCCTCCAAGTTCCAACACACTACTTCTGACCCCCTCCAAGTTCCAACACACTACCTCTGACCCCCTCCAAGTTCCAACACACTACCTCTGACCCCCTCCAAGTTCCAACACACTACCTCTGACCCCCTCCAAGTTACATGAATTACCTCACCCACTTCCCTCTTCTTCTCTTTCTACCCTTTCAGTGTTCTCTCTCCCTCTGTTCCTCCCTCTCCCTGAGGGGGGGGGGGGGGGGGATGGGCGAGGAGGACAGTGGTAGAGGGCAAGAGGGAGGAGGACATCTTGCCAACAGGTAATACACCCAGCCTGCTCAGCCTGAGATCCAGTTACACACACACACACACACAGACACACCAGACAAGCAGCCAAGAGAGCAGCATGGTGCCCAGTGTCTGAGATGAGGACCTCGTTGTTCTACATTATCTGAAGTTGGAGCGGCTGCCAAAACAACAAGAAAGAGCAGCAGTGTTTTCAGATGGGAATGATGAACGTGTGTAAAAGCAGTTTGATTGACAGACCTAGACCCACACTACAGCTCAGCCTCTCTCACTACAGCTCAGCCTCTCTCACTACAGCTCAGCCTCTCTCACTACAGCTCAGCCTCTCTCACTACAGCTCAGCCTCTCTCACTACAGCTCATCCTCTCTCACTACAGCTCAGCCTCTCTCACTACAGCTCAGCCTCTCTCACTACAGCTCAGCCTCTCTCACTACAGCTCAGCCTCTCTCACTACAGCTCAGCCTCTCTCACTACAGCTCAGCCTCTCTCACTACAGCTCAGTCTCTCTCACTACAGCTCAGCCTCTCTCACTACAGCTCAGCCTTTCTCTCAGTATTACCTGCTGCTGTGCTTGCAGTATGTCACCTAACAGATATGGGAGTTAATCAAAGTTTGATTTGTTTTCAAATAGTTTGTTTGTGGGTCTGTGTGAATCAAATCAAATCAAGTTAAATGTATCAAAGGTAAACAATAGGTAGGTAAAGAAATAAAAACAACAGTAAAAAGACAGTGAAAAATAACAGAGCGAGGCCATATACAGGCACTGGTTGGTCAGGCTGATTGAGGTAGTATGTACATGTAGATATGGTAAAAGTGACTAGGCATATATGATAAACAGAGAGTAGCAGCAGAGTAAAAGAGGGGTTGGGGGGGGGCACACAATGCAAATAGTGCAGGTAAGCATTTGATTACCTCTTCAGGATTTATCTCTCTTAAAGTCAGTACGTCACAGTGCAGTACATGAAGACATTACATTAAACACACTCAGTTATCCCTTCAGTCAATAGACAAAATGTAAACACTCACACTCTCTCTCAAGCATTTATGAGGTCTTTGCCCCCAGGAAGAGGTGTATAGAGCATGTCCATCCAGTGCAACACACACACACACACACGGATGTGGGGGTTCATCAGTTATGTTTTACAGTTAGAGAGCAGTGGTTTAGGTAGTGTCAGAGAGGGTAATTAGTTTAGCATGTAGCAGAGAATCACCTTCTCTACACCCTCCATCTCTTTATCTTCCTCCCTTTATCTCTCCTCCTCTCTTTGAGTTGCTCCATCAGTATTCCATGACAGTGCCTCAGTGAGTGCTCCATGGAGACAGACAGAGTGTGCAGTCACGTGGAGTCTGAGTGTATGTTCCCTGTGTGTGTGTGTGTGTGTGTTCCCTGTGTGTGTGTGTGTGTTTGCTACGTATCCAAGACCCATTCATTTCTCCTACAAGGCCAAACAAAGCCGCACCTCATCCATACAGAGTGATGGTTAGAGACAGAAAAAAAAATGACAGGAGAGAGCTAGAGAGAAAGAGACAGAGAGAGAGACAAGTACTAAACGATATCATAACCGCCATCAATAAAAGACAGTACGGTGCAGCCGCCTTCATCGTCCTGGCTAAAGCTTTCGACTCTGTCAATCACCGTATTCTTATCGGCAGACTCAATAGTCTTGGTTTCTCAAATGACTGCCTCGCTTGGTTAACCAACTACTTCTCAGATAGAGTTCAGTGTGTCAAATCAGAGGGCATGTTGACCGGACCTCTGGCAGTCTCTATGGGGGTGCCACAGGGTTCAATTCTCGGGCCGACTCTTTTCTCTGTATACAGTGCATTGCGAAAGTATTCGGCCCCCTTGAACTTTGCGACCTTTTGCCACATTTCAGGCTTCAAACATAAAGATATAAAACTGTATTTTTTTGTGAAGAATCAACAACAAGTGGGACACAATCATGAAGTGGAACGACATTTATTGGATATTTCAAACTTTATTAACAAAACAAAAACTGAAAAATTGGGCGTGCAAAATTATTCAGCCCCTTTACTTTCAGTCCTGCAAACTCTCTCCAGAAGTTCAGTGAGGATCTCTGAATGATCCAATGTTGACCTAAATGACTAATGATGATAAATACAATCCACCTGTGTGTAATCAAGTCTCCGTATAAATGCACCTGCACTGTGATAGTCTCAGAGGTCCGTTAAAAGCGCAGAGAGCATCATGAAGAACAAGGAACACACCAGGCAGGTCCGAGATGCTGTTGTGAAGAAGTTTAAAGCCGGATTTGGATACAAAAAGATTTCCCAAGCTTTAAACATCCCAAGGAGCACTGTGCAAGCGATAATATTGAAATGGAAGGAGTATCAGACCACTGCAAATCTACCAAGACCTGGCCGTCCCTCTAAACTTTCAGCTCATACAAGGAGAAGACTGATCAGAGATGCAGCCAAGAGGACCATGATCACTCTGGATGAACTGCAGAGATCTACAGCTGAGGTGGGAGACTCTGTCCATAGGACAACAATCAGTCGTATATTGCACAAATCTGGCCTTTATGGAAGAGTGGCAAGAAGAAAGCCATTTCTTAAAGATATCCATAAAAAGTGTTGTTTAAAATTTGCCACAAGACACCTGGGAGACACACCAAACATGTGGAAGAAGGTGCTCTGGTCAGATGAAACCAAAATTGAACTTTTTGGCAACAATGCAAAACGTTATGTTTGGCGTAAAAGCAACACAGCTGAACACACCATCCCCACTGTCAAACATGGTGGTGGCAGCATCATGGTTTGGGCCTGCTTTTCTTCAGCAGGGCCAGGGAAGATGGTTAAAATTGATGGGAAGATGGATGGAGCCAAATACAGGACCATTCTGGAAGAAAACCTGATGGAGTCTGCAAAAGACCTGAGACTGGGACGGAGATTCGTCTTCCAACAAGACAATGATCCAAAACATAAAGCAAAATCTACAATGGAATGGTTCAAAAATAAACATATCCAGGTGTTAGAATGGCCAGGGTCAAAGTCCAGACCTGAATCCAATCGAGAATCTGTGGAAAGAACTGAAAACTGCTGTTCACAAATGCTCTCCATCCAACCTCACTGAGCTCGAGCTGTTTTGCAAGGAGGAATGGGAAAAAAATTCAGTCTCTCGATGTGCAAAACTGATAGAGACATACCCCAAGCGACTTACAGCTGTAATCGCAGCAAAAGGTGGCGCTACAAAGTATTAACTTAAGGGGGCTGAATAATTTTGCACGCCCAATTTTTCAGTTTTTGATTTGTTAAAAAAGTTTGAAATATCCAATAAATGTCGTTCCACTTCATGATTGTGTCCCACTTGTTGTTGATTCTTCACAAAAAAATACAGTTTTATATCTATATGTTTGAAGCCTGAAATGTGGCAAAAGGTCGCAAAGTTCAAGGGGGCCGAATACTTTCGCAAGGCACTGTATATCAATGATGTCGCTCTTGCTGCGGGTGATTCCCTGATCCACCTCTACGCAGACGACACCATTATGTATACTTCTGGCCCTTTGGACACTGTGTTAACTAACCTCCAGACGAGCTTTAATGCCATACGACACTCCTTCTGTGGCCTCCAACTGGTCTTAAACGCTAGTAAAACCAAATGCATGCTTTTCAACCATTCGCTGCCTGCACCCGCACGCCCGACTAGCATCACTACTGGACGGTTCTGACCTAGAATATGTGGACAACTACAAATACCTAGGTGTCTGGATAGACTGTAAACTCGGCTTTCTATTTCGCAACAACGCCTCCTTCACTCACGCCGCCACACATACCCTAGTAAAACTGACTATCGATCCTTAACTTCGGCGATGTCATCTACAAAATAGCTTCCAATACTCTACTCAGCAAACTGGATGCAGTCTATCACAGTGACATCCAATTTGATACCAAAGCCCCTTATACCACCCACCACTGCGACCTGTATGCTCTAGTCGGCTGGCCCTCGCTACATATTCGTCGCCAGACCCACTGGCTCCAGGTCATCTATAAGTCTAAAGGTAAAGCTCCGCCTTATCTCAGCTCACTGGTCATGATAACAACACCCACCCGTAGCACGCACTCCAGCAGGTATATCTCACTGGTCATCCCCAAAGCCAACACCTCCTTTGGCCGCCTTTCCTTCCAGTTCTCTGCTGCCAGTGACTGGAACGAATTGCAAAAATTGCTGAAGCTGGAGACTTATATTTCCCTAACTAACTTGAAACATCAGCTATCTGAGCAGCTAACCGATCGCTACAGCTGTACATAGTCCATCTGTAAATATCCCACCCAATCTACCTACCTCATCCCCATATTGTTTTTATTTACTTTGCTGCTCTTTTGCACACCAGTATCACTACTTACACACCATCATCTGCTCATCATCATCTGCTCATCTATCACTCCAGTATTAATCTGCTAAATTTGAATGACTTTGCTACTATGGCCTATTTATTGCCTTACCACCTCACGCCATTTGCACACACTGTATATATAGACTTTTTCCATTTTATTATTGACTGTAGGCTTGTTTATTCCATGTTTAACTCTGTGTCACACTGCTATGCTTTATCTAGGCCAGGTCGCAGTTGCAAATGAGAATTTGTTCTCAACTAGCCTACCTGGTTAAATAAAGGTGTTCTCAACTAGCCTACCTGGTTAAATAAAGGTGTTCTCAACTAGCCTACCTGGTTAAATAAAGGTGTTCTCAACTAGCCTACCTGGTTAAATAAAGGTGTTCTCAACTAGCCTACCTGGTTAAATAAAGGTGAAATAAAATATTACAAATAAAATTGTTGTTTAGTATATCAGTAATAATAGTAGCATGTTAATTTTCCATGTTTAGACTTTTATCGTCCCTAACATTTATAACATTTCTACTATTGACGGTTACCATTTTATTGCTGTTATTTCTATTATTAGTGTATTTATTAGTATTTTTATTTACTACCACGTTATATTATTATTCATGATTTTTTTATAATGTATACTGTATACAATGTTTCTTTGACAATATTGACACAATGTTTTTCATAGCAATAAAGCAGCTTGAATTTAAGAGAGAGAGGTTGTAGAGAGAGAGAGAGGGAGAGAGAGAGGTTGTAGAGAGAGAGAGAGAGAGGTTGTAGAGAGGGAGAGAGAGGTTGTAGAGAGGGAGAGAGAGGTTGTAGAGAGGGAGAGAGAGATTGTAGAGAGGGAGAGAGAGAGAGGTTGTAGAGAGAGAGAGAGGTTGTAGAGAGGGAGAGAGAGGTTGTAGAGAGGGAGAGAGAGAGAGGTTGTAGAGAGGGAGAGGTTGTAGAGAGAGAGAGAGGTTGTAGAGCTAGAGAGAGAGAGGTTGTAGAGAGAGAGAGGTTGTAGAGCGAGAGAGAGGTTGTAGAGCGAGAGAGAGGTTGTAGAGTGAGAGAGAGAGAGAGAGAGGTTGTAGAGAGAGAGAGAGGTTGTAGAGCAAGAGAGAGAGAGGTTGTAGAGCGAGAGAGAGGTTGTAGAGAGAGAGAGAGAGAGAGGTTGTAGAGAGGGAGAGAGAGAGAGGTTGTAGAGAGGGAGAGAGGTTGTAGAGCGAGAGAGAGGTTGTAGAGCGAGAGAGAGGTTGTAGAGCGAGAGAGAGAGAGGTTGTAGAGAGGGAGAGAGAGAGAGGTTGTAGAGAGGGAGAGAGGTTGTAGAGAGGGAGAGAGAGGTTGTAGAGAGGGAGAGAGGTTGTAGAGAGGGAGAGAGAGGTTGTAGAGAGGGAGAGAGAGAGGTTGTAGAGAGGGAGAGAGGTTGTAGAGCGAGAGAGAGAGAGGTTGTAGAGCGAGAGAGAGAGAGAGGTTGTAGAGCTAGAGAGAGAGAGGTTGTAGAGAGAGAGAGGTTGTAGAGAGGGAGAGAGGTTGTAGAGAGGGAGAGAGAGGTTGTAGAGCGAGAGAGAGAGAGAGAGAGAGAGAGAGGTTGTAGAGAGAGAGAGGTTGTAGAGCGAGAGAGAGAGAGGTTGTAGAGAGAGAGAGAGAGGTTGTAGAGCTAGAGAGAGAGGTTGTAGAGCGAGAGAGAGAGAGGTTGTAGAGAGAGAGAGAGGTTGTAGAGAGAGAGAGAGATTGTAGAGCGAGAGAGAGAGAGGTTGTAGAGAGGGAGAGAGAGAGGTTGTAGAGAGAGAGAGGTTGTAGAGCGAGAGAGAGAGAGGTTGTAGAGAGAGAGAGAGGTTGTAGAGAGAGAGAGAGGTTGTAGAGCGAGAGAGGGAGAGGTTGTAGAGAGGGAGAGAGAGAGAGGTTGTAGAGAGGGAGAGAGAGAGAGAGGTTGTAGAGAGAGAGAGAGGTTGTAGAGCTAGAGAGAGAGAGGTTGTAGAGCGAGAGAGAGAGAGGTTGTAGAGAGAGAGAGAGGTTGTAGAGAGAGAGAGGTTGTAGAGAGAGAGAGAGAGGTTGTAGAGCGAGAGAGAGAGAGGTTGTAGAGAGGGAGAGAGGTTGTAGAGCGAGAGAGAGAGAGAGAGAGAGAGAGGTTGTAGAGCGAGAGAGAGAGAGAGAGGTTGTAGAGAGAGAGAGAGAGGTTGTAGAGCGAGAGAGAGAGAGAGGTTGTAGAGAGAGAGAGGGAGGTTGTAGAGCGAGAGAGAGAGAGAGAGGTTGTAGAGCGAGAGAGAGAGGTTGTAGAGCGAGAGAGAGAGGTTGTAGAGCGAGAGAGAGGTTGTAGAGAGGGAGAGAGAGAGAGGTTGTAGAGCGAGAGAGAGAAAGAGGTTGTAGAGAGAGAGAGAGAGAGAGGTTGTAGAGAGAGAGAGAGAGAGAGGATGTAGAGAGAGAGGTAGAGAGAGAGAGGTTGTAGAGAGAGGGAGAGAGAGAGGTTGTAGAGAGAGAGAGGGGTTGTAGATAGAGAGAGCGAGAGAGAGGTTTTAGAGAGAGAGAGAGAAGTTTTAGAGAGGGAAAGAAAGAGAGAGTTTGTAGAGAGGGAGAGAGAGAGGTTTTAGAGAGTGTGAGAGAGAGAGAGAGGTTGTAGAGAGAGGGAGACAGAGAGAGGTTGTAGGGAGAGAGAGAGTTTGTAGAGAGAGGGAGAGAGAAGTTGGAGAGAGGTAGAGATAGGATGTAGAGAGAGAGAGAGAGGGAGAGAGAGAGAAAGGATGGAGAGAGGTAGAGAGAGGATGTAGAGAGAGAGAGAGAGTCGGGTCGTGGGGTTAGACAGGGATGCAGCTTAAGCCCCACCCTCTTCAACATATATATCAACGAATTGGCGCGGGCACTAGAAAAGTCTGCAGCACCCGGCCTCCCCCTGCTAGAATCCGAAGTCAAATGTCTGCTGTTTGCCGATGATCTGGTGCTTCTGTCACCAACCAAGGAGGGCCTACAGCAGCACCTAGATCTTATGCACAGATTCTGTCAGACCTGGGCCCTGACAGTAAATCTCAGTAAGACCAAAATAATGGTGTCCCAAAAAAGGTCCAGTCACCAGGACCACAAATACAAATTTCATCTAGACACTGTTGCCCTAGAGCACACAAAAAAACTATACATACCTTGGCCTAAACATCAGCGCCACAGGTAACTTCCACAAAGCTGTGAACGATATGAGAGACAAGGCAAGAAGGGCATTCTATGCCATCAAAAGAAACATACATTTCAACATACCAATTAGGATTTGGCTAAAAATACTTGAATCAGTCATAGAGCCCATTGCCCTTTATGGTTGTGAGGTCTGGGGTCCGCTCACCAACCAAGACTTCACAAAATGGGACAAACACCAAATTGAGACTCTGCACGCAGAATTCTGCAAAAATATCCTCCGTGTACAACGTAGAACACCAAATAATGCATGCAGAGCAGAATTAGGCCGATACCCACTAATTATCAAAATCCAGAAAAGAGCCGTTAAATTCTACAACCACCTAAAAGGAAGCGATTCACAAACCTTCCATAACAAAGCCATCACCTACAGAGAGATGAACCTGGAGAAGAGTCCCCTAAGCAAGCTGGTCCTGGGGCTCTGTACAAACACAAACACACCCTACAGAGCCCCAGGACAACAGCACAATTAGACCCAACCAAATCATGAGAAAACAAAAAGATAATTACTTGACACATTGGAAAGAATTAACAAAAAAACAGAGCAAACTAGAATGCTATTTGGCCCTAAACAAAGAGTACACAGCGGCAGAATACCTGACCACTGTGACTGACCCAAAATTAAGGAAAGCTTTGACTATGTACAGACTCAGTGAGCATAGCCTTGGTATTGAGAAAGGCCGCCGTAGGCAGACATGGCTCTCAAGAGAAGACAGGCTATGTGCTCACTGCCCACAAAATGAGGTGGAAACTGAGCTGCACTTCCTAACCTCCTGCCCAATGTATGACCATATTAGAGAGACATATTTCCCTCAGATTACACAGATCCACAAAGAATTCGAAAACAAATCCAATTTTGAAAAACTCCCATATCTACTGGGTGAAATTCCACAGTGTGCCATCACAGCAGCAAGATTTGTGACCTGTTGCCACAAGAAAAGGGCAACCAGTGAAGAACACACACCATTGTAAATACAACCCATATTTATGCTTATTTATTTAATCTTGTGTCCTTTAACCATTTGTACATTGTTAAAACACTGTATATATATATATATATATATATATATATATATATATATATATATATATATATATATAAGATGACATTTGTAATGTCTTTACTGTTTTGAAACCTCTGTATGTGTAATGTTTACTGTTAATTTTTGTTGTTTTTCACTTTATATATTCACTTTGTATGTTGTCTACCTCACTTGCTTTGGCAATGTTAACACATGTTTCCCATGCCAATAAATCTCTTGAATTGAATTGAATTGAAGAGAGAGAGATAGAGAGAGAGAGAGAGAGAGAGAGAGAGAGGATGTAGAGCGAGAGAGAGAGAGAAAGGATGGAGAGAGGTAGAGAGAGGATGTAGAGCGAGAGCGAGAGCGAGAGAGAGAGAGGATGTAGAGCGAGAGAGAGAGAGAGAGAGAGAGAAGATGTAGAGCGAGAGAGAGAGAGAGAGAGAGAAGATGTAGAGCGAGAGAGAGAGAGAGAGAGGATGTAGAGCGAGAGAGAGAGAGAGAGAGAGAGAGAGAGGATGTAGAGCGAGAGAGAGAGAGAGAGAGGATGTAGAGCGAGAGAGAGAGAGAGAGAGAGAGAGAGAGAGAGAGAGAGAGAGAGAGAGAGAGAGAGAGAGAGGATGTAGAGCGAGAGAGAGAGAGAAAGGATGGAGAGAGGTAGAGAGAGGATGTAGAGCGAGAGCGAGAGCGAGAGAGGATGTAGAGCGAGAGAGAGAGAGAGAGAGAGAAGATGTAGAGCGAGAGAGAGAGAGAGAGAGAGGATGTAGAGCGAGAGAGAGAGAGAGAGAGAGAGAGAGAGAGGATGTAGAGCGAGAGAGAGAGAGAGAGAGGATGTAGAGCGAGAGAGAGAGAGAGAGAGAGAGAGAGGATGTAGAGAGAGAGAGAGAGAGATAGAGAGGATGTAGAGCGAGAGAGAGAGAGAGAGAGAGAGGGGTTGTAGAGGGAGAGAGAGCAAGAGGGAGAGGTTGGAGAGAGAGGGAGAGAGGTTGGAGAGAGAGAGAGAAAGAGGTTGGAGAGAGAGAGAGAGAGAGAGAGAGGGAGAGAGAGAGAAAGGTTGGAGAGCGGGAGAGAGAGAGATGTTGGAGAGAGAGGTTGGAGAGAGGTAGAGAGAGGATGTAGAGCGAGAAAGAGAGAGAGAGAGAGAGAGATTGTAGAGAGAGGGAGAGAGAGAGGTTGGAGAGAAAGGGAGAGCGGGAGATAGGGAGAGGGGTTGTAGAGACCGAGAGCAAGAGAGAAGGAAAGGGAGAGAGGTTGTAGAGAGAGAGGGAGAGATGTTGTAGAGAGAGAGAGAGCAAGAGAGAGGTTGAGGATAGAAAGAGAGCAAGACAGAGAGTGAGAGCGAGCGAGCGAGCGAGCGATGGAAAGGGAGAGAGGTTGTAGAGAGAGAGAGACTTAATGATGAGTGTATTAGAGGTGGTAGATGACTGAGATAATTCAATCTGAAGATTCTATCTCAGCTCATCTCTCTCGCTCTGATGCACGGTCACTCACATTTGTGTGACTGACTTAATGCCCATGACTGACAATGCCTCACAACAGTGTGTGTGTGTGCGTGTGTATGTATGTGAGTGTCTGCACATGTGTGTGTTTTATCATTACTGTATGTCCAGCATGCCACAGTGACTCAGCAACACCCAGGCTCTATGGACAAAATACTGGTTTAAAATAGGTCAGTCATAACAGACAAAACAAACACAAACTAACAAAAACACTTTTAAATAATGAATGACATTTCTTCTTCCCATTTGTTACACTCATACAGACTTAGTATGCAACCCAAATGCCCCCCTATTCACCATATAGTGCACTACTTTTGACCAGCGCCCTATAGGGGTTAGGTACCATTTCAGATGCAGCCTTACTGTAGCTACACAGAGTCTGTCTTTCAACTGAACAGCTGCTCTGTACTGCTCTCTGTCAAATACTGGGACCAACAAGCTGTTGACATACACTCAACGTACATAACAACTAAAATGTGTATGTGTATGTCCGTGTGTGCCTACATACTGTTGAAGTCGGAAGTTTACATACACTTAGGTTTGGAGTCATTAAAACTCATTTTTCAACCACTCCACAAATTTATTATTAACAAACTATAGATTTGGCAAGTTGGTTAGGACATCTTCTTTGTGCATGACACAAGTACTTTTTCCAACAATTGTTTACAGACATATTATTTCACTGTATAACAATTCAGTGGGTCAGAAGTTTACATACACTAAGTTGACTGTGCCTTTAAACAGCTTGGAAAATTCCAGACAATGATGTCATGGCTTTAGAAGCTTCTGATAGGTTAATTGACATAATTTGAGTCAATTGGAGGTGTACCTGTGGAAGTATTTCAAGGCCTACCTTCAAACTCAGTGCCTCTTTGCTTGACATCATGGGAAAATCAAAATGAATCATCCAAGACCTCAGAAAAATAATTCTAGACCTCCACAAGTCTTGTTCATCTTTGGGAGCAATTTCCAAACGCCTGAAGGCACCACGTTCATCTGTACAAACAATAGTGCACAAGTATAAACACCATGTGACCACGCAGCTGTCATACGGCTCAGGAAGGAGACGCGTTCTGTCTCCTAGAGATGAACATACTTCGGTGTTAAAAGTGCAAATCAATCCCAGAACAACAGCAAAGGACCTTGGGGAGATGCTGGAGGAAACAGGTACAAAAGTATCTCTATCCACAGTAAAAAAAGAGTCCTATATTGACATAACCTGAAAGGCTGCTCAGCCAGGAAGAAGCCACTGCTCCAAAACCGCCATAAAAAAGCCAGGCTACGGTTTGCAACTGCACATTGGGACAAAGATCATACTTTTTGGAGAAATTTAACTGTTTGGCCATAATGACCATCATTATGTTTGGAGGAAAACGGGGGAGGCTTGCAGAAGAACACCATCCCAACCGTGAAGCATGGGGGTGGCAGCATCATGTTGTAGGGGTGCTTAGCTGCAGGAGGGACTGGTGAACTTCACAAAATAGATGACATCATGAGGCAGGAAAATTATGTGGATATATTGAAGCAACATCTCAAGACATCAGTCAGGAAGTTAAAGCTTGGTCACAAATGGGTCTTCCAAATGGACAATGACCCCAAGCATACTTCCAAAGTTGTGGCAACATGGCTTAAGGACAACAAAGTCAAGGTATTGGAGTGGCCATCACAAAGCCCTGACCTCAGTCCTATAGAACATTTATGGGCAGAACTGAAAAAGCATGTCCCAGCAAGGAGGCCTACAACCTGACTCCGTTACACCAGCTCTGTTAGTGGAAGGCTTCCCAAAACTTGGGTTAAACGTTAAACAATTTAAAGGCAATGCTACCAAATACTAATTGAGTGTATGCACATTTCTGACCCACTGGGGATGTGATGAAAGAAATAAAAGCTGAAATTGGCCAATATGACTATGCACCTCTCTCTCCCCCCTCTCACTCTCTCCCTCCCATCTCTCCTCTACCTCCTCTCTGTTCTTTCCTACCCACCTACCCTTTCTCCTCCCTCTCTCTCCACTTCAGTTTCTCTGCCTCTTACGCTCTTCCCCTCTCTCCTCCCCTCCTCACCCCTCAGAAGGGAACATAACAGGAATTAGAGCATTGAGGGAGATGGGAGGGAGGAGGAGAGGAGATGAGGGGAGACGGGGAGGAGGAGAGGAGGTGTGACAGGAAATGGAGCTAGTCTTATCCAGAATGACGAGGGTTTATCAGCGTGTAATAAGTTCCAGGCGGCTGCATGCGGAGGTTAAGGCTGAACAACCCCCTCTATCTAATTCTCTTTCTTCATCTCTCCTCCTCCTCCTCCTCTTTTTACTCTCCCTTTTCCTTACTCTCTGCCTCTTTTACATGAACAAACATACATCTTCGAAACACACAGGAGCATCTCAGCAGGTCTGAGATCAGTGTATTGGTGCAGAAGAGAAGCATCCGGTCTCGAGCACCTGCTCTAAGAACACACACAAACAGACACACACCTACACACACAAACAGACACACACACCCAGATAAGACATCAGCACTTCTTTGTGCTCATTGAAAGAGATATACGAACAAGGAGCAGTATTCAATTGTTTTCCAATTAATATATAGCTGTAGTATTAGCTACTGGTCTTGGATAACGTACAATCTGTAAAGAGTTATGGGTATTTATTTCACTTTGTGTGTTTTATATTTGTGCTGACCGTAAAGCTCATCGCTGTCCTAAATCATTTATGTAATCACCTTACACACTCATCTAGCTGATCTTGGGTGTAATCATTAGTCCAACAGTTGCAAATTAGAGTTTCTATTAGACAAATTCAGGTATGTTTATCCCTGTTTCGATCCGTTTGCTTCCATTTAAGAAAAGTTTTTCAACAGAAATCAGCAGCCACATAAAAAGAGCATGATCACTTTGCTGGTTGAATATATAATTTATTCTCACAACTATCTACATGCTCTCCTCCTCTCACCCTTTCCCTTCACTTGTGGACTTCAGATGTCTGTGACCAGGTGAAAAATCCTTTCCAAGCCAAACCTTCATATCATGACCGCTAACAGCTACACACAGCCAACATCATTATCACGTCATAGTCTAGAACTAATGCTACAATCATGCAGTACAGTGTACAGTCAGAAAGCAGTTTAGCAGTTACACCGGTGGGACCCCGGTGGCAATAAATGAATAAAACCAAAAGCTTACCTTGACTTGGAAGAGTTCCAGCTAGCTAACATAGCATCCCTTTCTGTTCGAGCTGGGTGTTTGAGTAGGCTAAACTAGCTAGCTGCATTTGCTAGCTAAGTCAGTCACAATGGTCAGGTATTCTGCTACTGTGTACTCATTGTTTAGGGCCAAATAGCATTCTAGTTTTCTCTGTTTTTTTGTTGATTCTTTCCAATGTGTCAAGTAATTATCTTTTTGTTTTCTCATGATTTGGTTGGGTCTAATTGTGTTGCTGTCCTGGGGCTCTGTGGGGTCTGTTAGTGTTCGTGAACAGAGCACCAGGACTAGCTTGCTTAGGGGGATTCTCTCCAGTTTATCTCACTGTAGGTGATGGCTGTGTTATGAAAGCTTTGGGAATCACTTCATTTTTGGTGGTTGTAGACTTTAAAGTCTCTTTTTTGGATTTTGATAATTAGCAGGTTTTGGCCTAATTCTGCTCTGCATGCATTATTTGGTGTTTTACATAATACACAGAGGATATTTTTGCAGAGTTCTGCATGCAGAGTCTCTATTTGGTCTCCCATTTAGTGATTTCTTGGTTTGTGAGCAGACACCAGACCTCACAACCATAAAGGGCAATGGGTTATTCAACGGATTCTTTTTGTTTCTGAAATGTATGTTCCTTTTGATGGCTCAGAAGGCCCTTCTTGCCTTGTCTCTCAGATTGTTCACAGTTTTGTGGAAGTTACCTGTGGTGCTGATGTTTGGGCCGAGGTATCGTTTTTTGTGTGTTCTAGGGCAGTGCTCCCAAACTTTCTCTAGTCCCGTACCCCTTCATACATTCAACCTCCAGCTGTGTACCCCCTCTAGCACCAGGGCCAACGGACTCTCAAATGTTGTTTTTTGCCATCATTGTAAGCCTGCCACACACACACTATACGATACCTTTATTAAAACATAAGAATGAGTGTGAGTTCGTCACAACACGGCTCGTGGGAAGTGATAAAGAGCTCTTATAGGACGAAGGCACAAATAATAATAATTTATAACTTTGCTCTTTATTTAACCATCTTACATATAAAACCTTATTTGCTCATCGAAAATGGTGAATAACTCACGACAGGTTAATGATAAGGGTGTGCTTGAAAGTATGCACATAACTCTGCAATGTTGGGTTGTATTGGAGAGAGTCTCAGTCTTAAATCTTTTTCCAGAAACAGTCTGTGCCTGTATTTAGTTTTCATGCTAGTGAGGGCCGAAAATCCACTCTCACATAGGTACGTGGTTGCAAAGGTCATCAGTGTCTTAACAGCGTGATTTGCCAAGGCAGGATACTCTGACCGCAGCCCAATCCAGAAATCTGGCAGTGGCTTCTGATTAAATTACATTTTCACAGAACCGCTTGTTACAATTTCGATGAGGCTCTCTTGTTCAGATATTGGTAAGTGGACTGGAGGCAGGGCATGAAAGGGATAACGAATCCAGTGATTTGTGTCTTCCGTTTCGGGAAAGGACCTGCGTAATTGCGCACCCAACTTACTCAGATGCTTCGCTATATCACATTTGACATTGTCCTTAAGCTTGAGTTGCACACAAAAAAAAATCATACGATGATGGAACAACCTGTGTGTTGTCCTTGTTAATGCAGACAGAGAAGAGCTCCCACTTATTAATCATAGCCTCAATTTTGTCCCACACATTGATTATAGTTGCACAGAGTCCCTGTAATCCTAGATTCAGATCATTCAGGTGAGAAACAACATCACCCAGATAGGCCTGTCATTTGAAAAACTCGTCATCATGCAAGCGGTTAGACAAGTGAAAATTATGGTCAGCTAAGAAAACTTTAAGCTCGTCTCTTGATTTAAAAAAAATGTGTCAATACTTTGCCCCTTGATAACCAGCGCACTTCTGTATGTTGTAAAAGCGTTACATGGTCACTGCCCATATCATTGCATTGTGCAGAAAATACATGAGAGTTCAGGGGCCTTGCTTTAACAAAGTTAACCATTTTCATTGTAGTGTCCAAAACGTCTTTCAAGCTGTCAGGCATTCCCTTGGCAGCAAGAGCCTCTCGGTGGATGCTGCAGTGTACCCAAGTGGCGTCGGGAGCAACTGCTTGCCTGTGTGTTACCACTCCACTATGTCTCCCTGTCATGGCTTTTGCACCCTCAGTACAGATACCAACACATCTTGACCACCAAGATGATGTCACAAAGCTGTCTCCTGTTGTCCTGGTTTCCAGAAGAGGATGTTTTCCGTAATTGACCCCCCATAAACGTAACGGACATATACCAGGAGCTGTGCCATCCTCGCCACGTCTGTTGACTCATCCAGCTGTAACGCATTGAATTCACTGGCTTGTATGTGAAGCAGTAATTGTTTCATCTTCTGCCATGTCACTGATGCGTCGTGAAACAGTGTTGTTTGATGAAGGCATTGTCGGTATAGTTTTTTTTGTCCTTTCCCCCCCCCAGCATTGTCCCAGCCATATCAGCGGCAGCAGGAAGAATGAAGTCCTCCACAATAGTATGGGGCTTGCCTGTCCTAGCCACTCGGTAGCTCACCATATGAGACGCTTCTAGTCCCTTCTTCTTAAATGGTATCTGTTGCTTTTATATTTGATATATTATTACTCGAAAGTCGTCTTAATTCTCGCTCAAAATACTCCCCTTGGCTTATTTTTCAAATTGGCATGTTTTGTTTCTAAATGTCTGCACAAGACTGAAGGTTTCATTGAGTTGTGAGATAGTACTTTTGCACATAAACTCAGCAAAGAAAGAAACGTCCCGTTTTCAGGACCCTGCCATTCAAAGATAAGTAAATTTGGATTTTTACGAATTCACAGATCTACATTGTAAAGGGTTTAAACACTGTTTCCCATGCTGTTCAATGAACCATAAACAATTAATGAACATGCACCTGTGGAACGGTCGTTAAGACACTAACAGCTTACAGAAGGTAGGCAATTAAGGTCACGGTTATGAAAACTTAGGACACAGAGGCCTTTCTACGGACTCTGAAAAACACCAAAAGAAGGATGCCCAGGGTCCCTGCTCATCTGCGTGAACATGCCTTAGGCATGCTGCAAGGAGGCATGAGGACTGCAGATGTGGCCAAGGCAATAAATTGTGAGATGCCTAAGACAGCGCTACAGGGAAACAGAACGGACAGCTGATCGTCCTAGCAGTGGCAGACCATATGTAACAACACCTGCACAGGATCGGTACATCCGAACATCACACCTGCTGGACAGGTATAGGATGGCAACAAGAACTGCCCGAGTTACACCAGGAACGCACAATCCCTCCATCAGTGCTCAGACTGTCCGCAATAGGCTGAGAGAGGCTGGATTGAGGGCTTGTAGGCCTGTTGTAAAGGCAGGTCCTCACCAGACATCACCGGCAACAACGTCGCCTATGGGCACAAACCCACCATCGCTGGATCAGACAGGACTTGCAAAAAGTGCTCTTTACTGACGAGACGCGGTTTTGGGGCGGTTTGTCACAGTATCATCGGACTGAGCTTGTCATTGCAGACAATCTCAACGCTGTGCGTTACAGGGAAGACATCCTCCTCCCTCATGTGGTACCCTTCCTGCAGGCTCATGACATGACCCTCCAACATGACAATGCCACCAGCCATACTGCTCGTTGTGTGTGATTTCCTGCAAGACAGGAATGTCAGTGTTCTGCCATGGCCAGCGAAGAGCCCCGATCTCAATCCCATTGAGCACGTCTGGGACCTGTTGGATCGGAGGGTGAGGGCTAGGGCCATTCCTCCCAGAAATGTCTGGGAACTTGCAGGTGTATTGGTGGAATAGTGGGGTAACATCTCACAGCAAGAACTGGCAAATCTGGTGCTGTCCATGAGGAGGAGATGCACTGCAGTACTTCATGCAGCTGGTGGCCACACCAGATACTGGCTATTACTTTTGATTTTGACCCCCCCCCCCCCCCCCTTTGTTCAGGGACACATTATTCAATTTCTGTTAGTCACATGTCTGTGGAACTTGTTCAGTTTATGTCTCAGTTGTTGAATCTTGTTATGTTCATACAAATATTTACACGTTAGGTTGCTGAAAATAAACGCAGTTGACAGTGAGAGGACGTTTTTTTTTGCGGAGTTTATAACACACTGTGGCTGAGGAAAGGCACTACTCCCAACATAAGTGAACCCCAAATCAATGTAGTTCTCATCATATTTGTGCCTCCTCGATGGCCCAACGTCCCTGTCTGTTGTTCAGGGCTTTCCCGGGTAAGGGGGCAGTACCTCTTCAGCTGCATCAGATTCACAACTGTCAGTGTCCATGCTAGCCGGGCTAACAACAAATGTAGAATTACTGATGCTAGCATTGATGTGCTCGTGGAAGCAGAACAACTTGTGTCGTCGATAGGTGCAGGTGTAGTACTTCTGGTAGTAGCAGTACTACCAGTAGAGCTGGTATGAGTCTCTATGGATGTAGGCCTTACTTTTTTTTAACCATTTATCAGTTTTCGAGCAAACAGAATGAGCAGCAGCTACCATAAGTGGAATTCCCGCGAGAGAGTAACGGTTAATGTGATTGGATGTTCATTATTTGACTTGGCTACCTGTATTTGACATTGTGTCGTTATTTCTCTGAACACTAGATGGTTTAATTTTATTTTGGGCAGTGAAACGAGGCTACTCAGGTGAGAAAAAAAAACGCAAATGTATAGCCCCGTTGGAAAATATAAATTGACTGTTTGAATTTTTTTATGTTTTAGTTATTATTATTATTATTTTAAAATGTGAATCACATTTTGCTGTATCCCCGACAACAAATCAAATCAATCAAATTTTATTTGTCACATACACATGGTTAGCAGATGTTAATGCGAGTGTAGCGAAATGCTTGTGCTTCTAGTTCCGACAATGCAGTAATAACAAGTAATCTAACTA
The DNA here is from genome assembly GCF_057628025.1 of Oncorhynchus mykiss. Classification (NCBI taxonomy): domain Eukaryota; kingdom Metazoa; phylum Chordata; class Actinopteri; order Salmoniformes; family Salmonidae; genus Oncorhynchus; species Oncorhynchus mykiss. The sequence goes on from NC_143040.1 coordinate 61,356,652, forward strand.
ACAATTCCAAAACTACTGTCTTGTACACAGTGTAAGGGGATAAAGAATATGTACATAAGGATATATGAATGAGTGATGGTACAGAGCAGCATAGGCAAGATACAGTAGATGGTATCGGGTACAGTATGTACAAATGAGATGAGTATGTAAACAAAGTGGCATAGTATAGTATAAAGTGGCTAGTGATACATGTATTACATAAGGATACCGTCGATGATATAGAGTACAGTATATACGTATGCATATGAGATTAATAATGTAGGGTAAGTAACATTTATATAAGGTAGCATTGTTTAAAGTGGCTAGTGATATATTTACATCATTTCCCATCAATTCCCATTATTAAAGTGGCTGGAGTTGAGTCAGTGTCAGTGTGTTGGCAGCAGCCACTCAGTGTTAGTGGTGGCTGTTTAACATTGCACGTACCCCAGTTTGGGAATACCTGCTCCAGGGCAACTGTGTCTTGATGGAATTTGTATTCGTGGTTCTGGCAACTGGACCTTTTTTGGAACACCATTATTTTTGTCTTACTGAGATTTACTGTCAGGGCCTGACAGAACCTGTGCAGTAGATCTAGGTGCTGCTGTAGGCCCTCATTGGTTGGGGACAGAAGCACCAGACCATCAGCAAACAGTAGACATTTGTCTTCAGATTCTAGTAGGGAGAGGCCGGGTGCTGCAGACTGTTCTAGTGCCCTCGCCAATTCGTTGATTTATATGGTGAAGAGGGTGGGGCTTAAGCTGCATCCCTGTCTCACCTAACGGCCCTGTGGAACGAAAATGTGTGTTTTTTGCCTATTGTAACCACACACTATTCATTTGTGTACATGGATTTTAAATTTCGTATGTCTTTCCCCCCCAACATCACTTTCCATCAATTTGTATAGCAGACCCTCATGCCAAATTGAGTTAAAAGCTTTTTTAAATCAATTAGGGTCTCTCTCTATTAACTTGTTCAAAACGGTTCAACTATTGTCCTTCTCCCTCTTTGAGTCAACTACTCACCACATTTTACGCACTGCAGTGCTAGCTAGCTGTAGCTTATGCTTTCAGTACTAGTCATTCTCTGACTGGGTGGACAAGATGTCAGCTCGTGCTGCAAAAGCTCTGATAGGTTGGAGGACGTCCTCCGGAAGTTGTCATAATTACTGTGCAAGTCTATGGAAGGGGGTGAGAACCATGAGCCGTCTAGGTTTTGTATTGAAGTAAATTTACCAAGAGGAGGACATAAGCTAGCTCACCTCTAGTTACACCATGGTGCTATCCTACAGTGTTGATACTGTAGACCTTCATTGCAATGTGTACATATTTAGTTTAGTTTTATCTAAAAAATAATAACATCAGTCTAACATTAGTCCCCCAGCAATGCTACATTCCTGGTTTTCTTAAAGCTGTAACCCCCCTGTGCTGTAACTGATAGATAGCTCTCAGCTCAGCAGGCTCAGCTGACAGTGTGTGTGTGTGTGTGTGTGTGTGTGTGTGTGTTTGATTCTGTGTAGTGATATGGGTTAGATGGATGGGGCTCCAGGGGGGTACAGAGAGGGGTAGGGTATAGGGTAAGCGAAAATAGATGGAGGGACGAGAGGGAAAGGTGGATGGTAGGGAAGGAGAGGCGGGGAATAAAAGGGGGAGAAAGTACAGGGGGACATTGTGGGGGAGCGGGGTAAAGCAAGCGAGAGAGTGACATTGTGGGGGAGCGGGGTAAAGCAAGCGAGAGAGTGACATTGTGGGGGAGCAGGGTAAAGCAAGCGAGAGAGTGACATTGAGGCCTGGTTAAAAGATAAGGGAGAAAGACAGCAGAAAAGAAAAATAGAAAATACTGTGATTATGTTGCTAACGGTTTAATTTACTCTGGTGCGTTATGGAGAACGACGATGGAGTGTGTGTGTGTTTGTGTGTCTCCGTGTGTGAGTGAGTGGCGATGATGGAGTCTGGTGTGTCACAGTTGAGTGAACAGTGGGGGAAGATCAATAACCTAGAGGTTATAATCAACATCAGAAAAACTCTGCTATCATTTATTCCCAGCCAGGTAGGACCAGATCCACTACAGTATTCCACATTTGTCCAGGTCCCCAGGATGTCTGGAGAGGCCTTCAATACCGACCACTAGGGGCAACGTGAGCGTGTATTACCATCTAGTAGGCTCGCGGCTTGCCAGGACGTTGTGGATGGGGATGGAGGAAGGGCTTAAACCGTGAGCTATGGCTCAGAGGATTGTTGGTTGCTAGGCAATTGTTAAAAATAATTATGTTTTAACCCTATCCCAAATTTGACCAGGTCTCTCTTGGAAAATACATATTATCTCAATGAGAAAAAAAATCTGTATAAATTAAGGTAAAAAAAAAAAAAAGTCAGAATTACAGAGTATTTCACTAATTTACAACTTAATGTTAGATGATTCCTCACCTTGGCCAAGAGAAACTGTAATCCAGGTTCAGTTGTCTTCAAACAGCCACTACCAACTTCAGCTAACCTTAGCTAACAATCAATGGAAGTGATGGGGGCATGTGAGCATGTAAAAATGATATATATTTTTAATCCATTCAAATCAACTGCATATTTGGTTTCATGTTACTTAAAAGGTGATTTGGCCATCAATTTAAAATAAAAATGACACGCCCCCATCACTTCCATTGATTGATAGCTTGTGGTGGCAAAAAGTTGTAGTGGCTGTTTAAAGAGAACTGAACAATAGATGACAGTTTCTGCTGGCGGCCAAGAGACTACTTTTAGGGTGAGGAACCATCTTACATTAAGTTTAAATTTAAAACAATCGCAACAAGGTACTTCATTGTTACCCAGAAATGATTTGATATTGAGATAAAAATGGCTGCATTGGACCTTAAACATGTTGGAATTAATGCCTAAACTTAACCGTAAAATGTTTAGGTTTATACCCCCCTGGACAAAAGTTGAATGCTGAGCTTGTTGAGACTGAGCTTGTTGCTTATACCAACAGAGATCAAGCACACACGCATGGTGATGTCTACTCAGTGAGATGGATGCTGCCACACTAGACACCATCTCTCAATCTCACACAGCTCTCTGTTAGAGCTGGCTCGGGCCAACACTGCACATTGACATCACCTAGCATTACAGCTGTCTATAGCTGTCTGTTGACCTCCAATCCCCTTTACAGACACACGCATGACTGCAATAACACAGGGTCAAGGTTCCTCTTAGTGATGGGGGAATGAGGGAAAGGTAGAGAGGGGTAGAGGGTGGGAGTCAGGGAGAAAGGGGGTGTCTGTCAGTGTGTGATTGATGGAGCAGATTCTAAGGCTACATTACAGCTCTAGCGTCTGAGACAGAGACTTTTATATATTTATTTTAACCTTTAACTAGGCAAGTCAGTTCAGAACAAAATTCTTATTTACAATGACGGCCTACCAAAAGGCCTCCTGCGGGGACGAAGGCCTTGGATTAAAAATAAAACATAAATACAATATAAACGCATCACAACGAGACAACACAACATTGCAGGTAAGGGTGCTATCGAGCAACATATGACAACACCGCATGGTAGCAACACAACAAAACAACAACATGGTAGCAACACAACAGCAGCACAAATCATGGTACAAACAGAAGAGTGAGACAGAGACACAAAGAGACCGAGACGGAGAGAGACAGGTTGTGTGTGTGTTTTTGTTCTTCATTTAGGCATACAAGACCACCTGGTGAAAATATGCAGTGGGGCTTGAAACATATCTCACTCCCCCACACACAAATAAAATGTTTTCTTTAGTAATGACTTACAGGACCAATCAGGGTTAAGCACCTTTCTCATTCCAACAATAACAGCACACAGTTACCCGAAGCAGCTCCAGCAGGGCAGAAATGTAATGAACTGACTTGTTGGAAAGGTGGCATCCTGGGATGGTGCCATGTTGAATGTAAGGGTGGTATACAGAAGATAGCCCTATTTGGTGAAAGACCAAGGCCATATTATGGCAAGAACAGCTCAAATAAGCAAAGAGAAACAACAGTCCTTTGTTACTTTAAGACATGAAGGTCAGTTAATCCGGAACATTTCAAGAACTTTGAAAGTTTCTTCAAGTGCAATGATGAAACTGGCTCTCATGAGGACTGCCACAGGAAAAGAAGACACAGAGTTAACTCTAATGAACTTATCCTCTGCAGCAGAGGATCTGCACCTCAGATTGCAGCCCAAATAAATGCTTCACAGAGTTCAAGTAACAGACACATCTCAACATCAACTGTTCAGAGGAGACTGTGTGAATCAGGCCTTCATGGTCAAATTGCTGCAAAGAAACCACTACTAAAGGACACCAATAATAATGAGACTTGCTTGGGCCAAGAAACACTAATGGACCTTAGAACAGTGGAAATCTGTCCTTTGGTCTGATGAGTCCTAATTGGAGCTTTTTGGTTCTAACCGCCCTGTCTTTGTGAGACGCAGAGTAAGTGAACGGATGATCTACGCATGTGTAATTCCCACTGTGAAGCATGGAGGAGGAGGTGTGATGTTGTGGGGGGTGCTTTGTTGGTGACACTGTCAGTGATTTATTCAGAATTCAAGGCACACTTAACCAGCATGGCTACCACAGCATTCTGCATACTCCATCCCATCTGGTTTGCGCTTAGTGGGGCTATCATTTGTTTTTCAACAGGACAATGACCCAAAACACACCTCCAGGCTGTGTAAGGGCTATTTGACCAAGAAGGAGAGTGATGGAGTGCTGCATCAGATGACCTGGCCTCCACAATCACTCGACCTCAACCCAATTGAGATTTGGGTTTGGGATGAGTTGGACCGCAGAGTGAGGGAAAAGCAGCCTACAAGTGCTCAGCATATGTGGGAACTCCTTCAAGACTGTTGGAAAAGCATTCCAGGTGAAGCTGGTTAAGAGAATGCGAAGAATGTGCAAAGCTGTCATCAAGACAAAAGGTGGCTACTATGTCATAGTTTTAATGCTTTCAGTATTATTCTACAATATAAAAATAGTAAAAATAAAAGAAAAAACTTTTCATGAGTAGGTGTATCCAAACTTTGGCCTGGTACTGTACTTTTTTGTATATATAGTGTAACATGATATCTCTCACTGGCAGACAGACAGACAGACACACACGGCACTAAACGGTAATGGCTTCCTGAGACACCATTTCCCTTGCGCCCCTGTGTCCACGGAAAACAGCAGGTAAATAATGTAGCGCGTTACTATGGCAACAAATTTATTTTAATATTTTTTCTTTGTTATTAATCTACAGTCAACATCACAGGAGAGCTGTGGGTAATCATGAGTAGTATGCATGCATGTCTAGTCATACCAATCTATCCTATGTAACCCTCCACCAACTTTCATTAACGCCTCATATGTAGGATTTCCCAATTAAGGTTTCTGATTCAAAATGTGCTTCGAAGGAAAAGCAGGGTAATGGTGCATGTGCATGAGGCTTTGAAGGTATAGCGGGGTAATGGTGCATGTGTTTTGAAGGCATAGCAGGGTAATGGCGCATGTGCGTGTGATTTGAAGGTATAGCAGGGTAATGGTGCGTGTGCTTTGAAGGTATAGCAGGGTAATGGTGAGTGTGCTTTGAGTGTGATATAGCAGGGTAATGGTGAGTTAGAGTGGGATTGAAGGTATAGCAAAGTAATGGTGCGTGTGTGTGGGCTTTGAAGGTATAGCAGGGTGATGGTGTGTGTGCTTTGAAGGTATAGCAGGGTAATGGTGCGTGTGCTTTGAAGGTATAGCAGGGTAATGGTGCGTGTGCTTTGAAGGTATAGCAGGGTAATGGTGCGTGTGCTTTGAAGGTACAGTATATCAGGGTAATGGTGTGTGTGCTTTGAAGGTATATCAGGGTAATGGTGCGTGTGCTTTGAAGGTATATCAGGGTAATGGTGCATGTGCTTTGAAGGTATAGCAGGGTAAAGGTGTGTGTACGTGTGCTTTGAAGGTAAGGCAGGGTAATGGTGCGTGTGCTTTGAAGGTATATCAGGGTAATGGTGCGTGTACGTGTGCTTTGAAGGTATAGCAGGGTAATGGTGCATGTGCTTTGAAGGTATATCAGGGTAATGGTGCATGTGCTTTGAAGCTATAGCAGGGTAATGGTGCGTGTGCTTTGCAGGTATAGCAGGGTAATGGTGTGTGTGTTTTGAAGGTATAGCAGGGTAATGGTGCAGGAGCGTGGGCTTTGAAGGTATAGCAGGGTGATGGTGTGTGTGCTTTGAAGGTATAGCAGGGTAATGGTGCGTGTGCTTTGAAGGTATAGCAGGGTAACGGTGCGTGTGCTTTGAAGGTATATCAGGGTAATGGTGCGTGTGCTTTGAAGGTATATCAGGGTAATGGTGTGTGTGTTTTGAAGGTATAGCAGGGTAATGGTGTGTGTGCTTTGAAGGTATAGCAGGGTAATGGTACGTGTATGTGTGCTTTGAAGGTATAGCAGGGTAATGGTGTGTGCTTTGAATGTATAGCAGGGTAATGGTGCGTGTGCTTTGAAGGTATAGCAGGGTAATGGTGCGTGTACTTTGAAGGTATAGCAGGGTAATGGTGTGTGTACGTGTGCTTTGAAGGTATAGCAGGGTAATGTGTGTGTACGTGTGCTTTGAAGGTATAGCAGGGTAATGGTGTGTGTACGTGTGCTTTGAAGGTATAGCAGGGTAATGGTGCATGTACTTTGAAGGTATAGCAGGGTAATGGTGCGTGTGCTTTGAAGGTATGTCAGGGTAATGGTGTGTGTGCTTTGAAGGTATATCAGGGTAATGGTGCGTGTGCTTTGAAGGTATATCAGGGTAATGGTGCATGTACTTTGAAGGTATAGCAGGATAATGGTGCGTGTGCTTTGAAGGTATAGCAGGGTAAAGGTGTGTGTACGTGTGCTTTGAAGGTATCGCAGGGTAATGGTGCGTGTGCGTGTGCTTTGAAGGTAAGGCAGGGTAATGGTGCGTGTGCGTGTGCTTTGAAGGTAAGGCAGGGTAATGGTGCGTGTGCTTTGAAGATATAGCAGGGTAATGGTGCGTGTACGTGTGCTTTGAAGGTATAGCAGGGTAATGGTGCATGTGCTTTGAAGGTATAGCAGGGTAATGGTGCGTGTGCTTTGCAGGTAAAGCATGGTAATGGTGCGGGAGCGTGGGCTTTGAAGGTATAGCAGGGTAATGGTGTGTGTGCTTTGAAGGTATAGCAGGGTAATGGTGCGTGTGCTTTGAAGGTATAGCAGGGTAATGGTGCGTGTGCTTTGCAGGTATAGCAGGGCAATGGTGTGTGTGTTTTGAAGGTATAGCAGGGTAATGGTGCGGGAGCGTGGGCTTTGAAGGTATAGCAGGGTGATGGTGTGTGTGCTTTGAAGGTATAGCAGGGTAATGGTGCGTGTGCTTTGAAGGTATAGCAGGGAAATGGTGCGTGTGCTTTGAAGGTATATCAGGGTAATGGTGCGTGTGCTTTGAAGGTATAGCAGGGTAATGGTGCGTGTGCTTTGAAGGTATAGCAGGGTAATGGTGCGTGTGCTTTGCAGGTATAGCAGGGCAATGGTGTGTGTGTTTTGAAGGTATAGCAGGGTAATGGTGCGGGAGCGTGGGCTTTGAAGGTATAGCAGGGTGATGGTGTGTGTGCTTTGAAGGTATAGCAGGGTAATGGTGCGTGTGCTTTGAAGGTATAGCAGGGAAATGGTGCGTGTGCTTTGAAGGTATATCAGGGTAATGGTGCGTGTGCTTTGAAGGTATATCAGGGTAATGGTGCGTGTGCTTTGAAGGTATATCAGGGTAATGGTGTGTGTGCTTTGAAGGTATAGCAGGGTAATGGTGCGTGTGCTTTGAAGGTAGAGCAGGGTAAAGGTGTGTGTGCTTTGAAGGTATATCAGGGTAATGGTGCGTGTGCTTTGAAGGTATTGCAGGGTAATGGTGCGTGTGCTTTGAAGGTATAGCAGGGTAATGGTATGTGTACGTGTGCTTTGAAGGTATAGCAGGGTGATGGTGCATGTGCTTTGAAGGTATAGCAGGGTAATGGTGTGTGCTTTGAAGGTATAGCAGGGTAATGGTGCGTGTACTTTGAAGGTATAGCAGGGTAATGGTGCGTGTGCGTGTGCTTTGAAGGTATAGCAGGGTAATGGTGTGTGTACGTGTGCTTTGAAGGTATAGCAGGGTAATGGTGTGTGTACGTGTGCTTTGAAGGTATAGCAGGGTAATGGTGTGTGTACGTGTGCTTTGAAGGTATATCAGGGTAATGGTGCATGTACTTTGAAGGTATAGCAGGATAATGGTGCGTGTGCTTTGAAGGTAAGGCAGGGTAATGGTGCGTGTGCGTGTGCTTTGAAGGTAAGGCAGGGTAATGGTGCGTGTGCTTTGAAGATATAGCAGGGTAATGGTGCGTGTACGTGTGCTTTGAAGGTATAGCAGGGTAATGGTGCATGTGCTTTGAAGGTATAGCAGGGTAATGGTGCGTGTGCTTTGCAGGTAAAGCATGGTAATGGTGCGGGAGCGTGGGCTTTGAAGGTATAGCAGGGTAATGGTGTGTGTGCTTTGAAGGTATAGCAGGGTAATGGTGCGTGTGCTTTGAAGGTATAGCAGGGTAATGGTGCGTGTGCTTTGCAGGTATAGCAGGGCAATGGTGTGTGTGTTTTGAAGGTATAGCAGGGTAATGGTGCGGGAGCGTGGGCTTTGAACGTATAGCAGGGTGATGGTGTGTGTGCTTTGAAGGTATAGCAGGGTAATGGTGCGTGTGCTTTGAAGGTATAGCAGGGAAATGGTGCGTGTGCTTTGAAGGTATATCAGGGTAATGATGCGTGTGCTTTGAAGGTATAGCAGGGTAATGGTGCGTGTGCTTTGAAGGTATAGCAGGGTAATGGTGCGTGTGCTTTGCAGGTATAGCAGGGCAATGGTGTGTGTGTTTTGAAGGTATAGCAGGGTAATGGTGCGGGAGCGTGGGCTTTGAAGGTATAGCAGGGTGATGGTGTGTGTGCTTTGAAGGTATAGCAGGGTAATGGTGCGTGTGCTTTGAAGGTATAGCAGGGAAATGGTGCGTGTGCTTTGAAGGTATATCAGGGTAATGGTGCGTGTGCTTTGAAGGTATATCAGGGTAATGGTGCGTGTGCTTTGAAGGTATATCAGGGTAATGGTGTGTGTGCTTTGAAGGTATAGCAGGGTAATGGTGCGTGTGCTTTGAAGGTAGAGCAGGGTAAAGGTGTGTGTGCTTTGAAGGTATATCAGGGTAATGGTGCGTGTGCTTTGAAGGTATTGCAGGGTAATGGTGCGTGTGCTTTGAAGGTATAGCAGGGTAATGGTATGTGTACGTGTGCTTTGAAGGTATAGCAGGGTGATGGTGCATGTGCTTTGAAGGTATAGCAGGGTAATGGTGTGTGCTTTGAAGGTATAGCAGGGTAATGGTGCGTGTACTTTGAAGGTATAGCAGGGTAATGGTGCGTGTGCGTGTGCTTTGAAGGTATAGCAGGGTAATGGTGTGTGTACGTGTGCTTTGAAGGTATAGCAGGGTAATGGTGTGTGTACGTGTGCTTTGAAGGTATAGCAGGGTAATGGTGTGTGTACGTGTGCTTTGAAGGTATAGCAGGGTAATGGTGTGTGTACGTGTGCTTTGAAGGTATAGCAGGGTAATGGTGTGTACGTGTGCTTTGAAGGTATAGCAGGGTAATGGTGTGTGAGTGTTTGTTTTGAATGTATAGCAGGGTAATGGTGTGTGTACGTGTGCTTTGAAGGTATAGCAGGGTAATGGTGTGTGTACGTGTGCTTTGAAGGTATAGCAGGGTAATGGTGTGTGTACGTGTGCTTTGAAGGTATAGCAGGGTAATGGTGTGTGTACGTGTGCTTTGAAGGTATAGCAGGGTAATGGTGTGTACGTGTGCTTTGAAGGTATAGCAGGGTAATGGTGTGTGAGTGTTTGTTTTGAATGTATAGCAGGGTAATGGTGTGTGTACGTGTGCTTTGAAGGTATAGCAGGGTAATGGTGTGTGCATGTGTGTGTGCTTTGAAGGTATAGCAGGGTAATGTTGTGTGAGTGTTTGTTTTGAAGGTATAGCAGGGTAATGGTGTGTGTACGTGTGCTTTGAAGGTATAGCAGGGTAATGGTGTGTGTACGTGTGCTTTGAAGGTATAGCAGGGTAATGGTGTGTGTACGTGTGCTTTGAAGGTATAGCAGGGTAATGGTGTGTGTACGTGTGCTTTGAAGGTATAGCAGGGTAATGGTGTGTGTACATGTGCTTTGAAGGTATAGCAGGGTAATGGTGTGTGTACGTGTGCTTTGAAGGTATAGCAGGGTAATGGTGCGTGTACTTTGAAGGTATAGCAGGGTAATGGTGCGTGTGCTTTGAAGGTATAGCAGGGTAATGTTGTGTGTACGTGTGCTTTGGAGGTATAGCAGGGTAATGGTGTGTGTACGTGTGCTTTGAAGGTATAGCAGGGTAATGGTGTATACGTGTGCTTTGAAGGTATAGCAGGGTAATGGTGCGTGTACTTTGAAGGTATAGCAGGGTAATGGTGCGTGTACTTTGAAGGTATAGCAGGGTAATGGTGCGTGTGCTTTGAAGGTATAGCAGGGTAATGGTGTGTGTACGTGTGCTTTGAAGGTATAGCAGGGTAATGGTGTATACATGTGCTTTGAAGGTATAGCAGGGTAATGGTGTGTGCATGTGTGTGTGCTTTGAAGGTATAGCAGGGTAATGTTGTGTGAGTGTTTGTTTTGAAGGTATAGCAGGGTAATGGTGCGTGTACGTGTGCTATGAAGGTATAGCAGGGTAATGGTGTGTGTACGTGTGCTTTGAAGGTATAGCAGGGTAATGGTGTGTGAGTGTGTGTGAGTGTGTGCTTTGAAGGTATAGCAGGGTAATGGTGTGTGTACGTGTGCTATGAAGGTACAGCAGGGTAATGGTGTGTGTACGTGTGCTTTGAAGGTATAGCAGGGTAATGGTGTGTGTATGTGTGTGTGTGTGTGTGTGCTTTGAAGGTTTAGCAGGGTAATGGTGTGTGTATGTGTGTGTGAGTGTGTGCTTCGAAGGTAGAGGGGGGTGGTGTGTGTGTGTTTTGAAGGTATAGCAGGGTAATGTGTGTGTGTGTGTGTGTGTGTGTGTGTGTGTGTGTGTGTGTGTGGCCTCAATAAGAAACAGAACACAAAGACACACATCTATTCTCCTTCACACACTAATACACTCACAGATTGTGGCGAGAGGCACACACACACACACACACACACACGGCTCATCAGCTGCTGTAGTTGGTGATGTCAGACATGTATTGTCTTAAAATAACTCAGTGTTTCAGTGGCAGAGACTTGTGACACACACACAAGAGAGCTGCTGGGTCACTGTGTGTTCATTCAGCTATGAAACCCAATCAAAGTCAGTACAGTACGTCAAAGTGCAATACAGGAAGACATTACATTAAACACACTCAGCTATCCCTTCAGTCAAATATCTCCCTCTCTCCCACCCATGGCAACAGGTCATAAAGATCAGTCATTTCATTCAGATTAGATTATAATTGCTAAAGACGACAAATGGACAAAATGGAGAACTGAATTGACTACACCGTTATTGCAAACCACCATCATACAATAGCTTTGAACAGGACTGATAGAATGCACAGGGTAGAGTTGGTAGAACCGACAGGGGACAGTTGGTATCATGGACAGGGGAGAGTCGGCAGAGTGGACAGTCGGCAGAATGGAGAGTCGGCAGAGTGGACAGGGGAGAGTCGGTAGAATGTGTGCTGAAGATGAGAAAAACAAGGTTAATGTGTGTGTGTGTGTGTGTGTGTGTGTGTGTGTGTGTGTGTGTGTGTGTGTGTATGGTCCTCATCTGAAGGCCTTGGTAACCTTGGGATGTAGGGAAGCTGGGAGAGGGATGAAAGAAGGAGGGAAGCAGGAGAAGAGGGGAGAAGGCGTAGAAAGCCAGTGTTGGGGCCTGAGGTCTAAGAAGATGGATTACCTACCGAGCAAGATGCAATAAATCACTGTCGAGAAAGAGGGGGAGAGTGGAAGAGGGAGAAATGGAGAGAGAGCAGGTAGAGCAAGTCTAGATAGGAGTAGAAAGAGATATGAGAAAATAGTGGTTTCTCTATAGGGACTGTGTGGTGAGGGTTACTTAGGAAGAGAAGGGATGGGTTTAGGGAGCTGAGTGCGTGAGAGAAAGAGAAAGAGAGAGGAAGAGTGAAAGAGGGGGAGAGAGGAAGAGGGAGAAATGGAGAGGGAGCAGGTAGAGCAAGTCTAGATAGGAGTAGAAAGAGATATGAGAAAAGTGTTTTCTCTATACGGACAGTGTGGTGAGAGTTAGTTTGGAAGAGAAGGGATGGGTTTTGGGAGCTGAGAGAAAGAGAGAGCCCTCCTTATCTTCCCAATTATTCCCTCTATCACCTGTCTGTGTCCAGGCCACACGGTCGATAACAGAGAGCAGTAAACAACAGCCATTTCAGACCCGATCAAACGAGCCCCGCTCTACCATCATCTCCCAGTAATTGGAAAAGTTTAACGAGGGCCTGTTTCCCATTAGAGAAAGGTTTAGGGTCAGAATAGACAGGCAATCTCTCCTCCCCCTCCATCCCGCCATTCTTCAACCACACTCGCTCACAGAGATTGGAAACGGAGGAGAAAGGAACGAACAAAGCAGAGTGAGAGAGGATCTTGTTTGTTGAGAGAGAATAAAAAGCAAACAATATTTCTGTCTGTTACAGAGGGAGGATGGAGGGGGGAGGAGAGGGGAGGAGAGATACACCGTAAACCCCAATGTGCCGTCATTACTAAAAGCGTTTGAGGAAACCTGTTACACGTAACATATCTGAGTACAGTTTAGGGCTGACTCTATTTACTCGGCTGGTTGATTGTTTGGTCGATAGGCTGTTGGTCGACCGAGATTACTTTAGTCTTGTTTTTTTTATGGTGCACAAGACGTGTGATTCACGCCTGTCTGAGTGGACTAATCCATGACGGAGGCCACGGGGAGGGCACAGTCCATCACAAGACACCTGTCTGATTCACCCCTGTCTGAGTGGACTAAGCCATGACGGAGGGCACAGTCCATCACAAGACACCTGTGTGATTCACGCCTGTCTGAGTGGACTAATCCATTGCGGAGGCCACGGGGAGGGCACAGTCCATCACAAGACACCTGTCTGATTCACCCCTGTCTGAGTGGACTAATCCATTGCGGAGGCCACGGGGAGGGCACAGTCCATCACAAGACACTAGATACTGAAAATGTATATGGTTATATTATGTAAAAACAAATGGTGCAACACTAATAAATCTAATATTATTTTATAAGAAATGCGCTTTCTCCCTCGCTGGATAAGGTCGCTGTCCGCGGTTCTGAAACACAATCTTCAGTACACCGTAGAATTGCTGCCTTTCCCTATGTTGCTTTGTGCATAATAGCAGTTAACCAGTATATTGGGATGGAGAACAATGTGGCGGAGGCAGCAGCAGGAACGAGGAAACAAGCCTTGCCTTAGTTTAATTGTCTAAGAAAAGTTAGGAGAGAGGAAACCCCAACTTAATTAGGTCTATAATCAATATCCTAACTGTTCAATGTACCTGGCTTTATAAATCATCCATATATATCTACAGAAATAAGACAGATCTTTCTTATGTTGACAGTTTGAGTGTTTGTTTAATAGCCTACTAATTCTGTGTGCACCAAGCCTCATGCAACGTCAAAATGTAAAGCAATTTCACAGATTTGGCTGTTTTTAATATTTGCTATGCTGTAATAAAGGCTTTACAAAAAAATCATTGTTAGAACAGACTGGTATTACTTATAAATGATGTAGTGTTGTTTACACTGCTCCAAACAGGCAGAACAATGATATTGTAATCTAACAACACCAGTTTGTCCTCACGGAGCTCTCGCTCTTATAGCCTCCCTTTTCTTGATCTCCTTCTTACTGTTACTATTATAATTATGATGATCATAACAGTAAGTCATGTTGTCATTAGTGGTCTTTGTATAGTATCCTTGTATAACCATCAAGCTGGAGGCCTAGAAGTGACTCTTCTTTAGTCTTCATACCGTAACTTACTTAGGCCTATATTTCAATATATACGGTAGGCTACTGTATCAATCAATCAATCAATCATTCGTTCATGCCATCACACAGCCTACGAGACATGCATGCTCTGAAATGCAATCAAGCATTAAATAACAAAGGGAGCTTTGAATAATCAGCTTAAACTATAAATAAACCGCAATTCACAATTGCATGCAACTGTTTTTAGTCTTCTGTAATAAAGGCTTAATATATCAAAAAGATTCTCGTTAGAACAGACTCTCCGGTACACTTATTTATTTAGTGTTGTTTACACTGTTCCAATGCTCAGAAATTTAAAAAAAAAATAATAATAATAATATATATATATATATATATATATATATTAGTAATCTAACAGCAACTGTTTGGCACACATAATACTAATGCAACGCTTGCTCCTATACCTTCCTTTTCTTAATCTCTAGTAGTTTCCACAACTAAGTCATATGTAGTTGATTTCATTCAAACACACTGTCTAATCGATTGGACGAAAGAACAGGATGACTCTCGGTCGACCAAGATTTTTGTTAGTCGGGTACAGCCCTTGTACAGTGACTTAAATTGATTTTGCAGTCATTATTCAAATGGAGACATTGTGAACCTCTAGGGGGTTCAGATTGGAGGACCTCCCCACGGAGCCACATTTCTAATGTCATTTCAGAGCGTACCTTGCCTTTTCAAGTGAATTCTAGAGTTACCACCCATGACTGTACATGTACAGTACATTTGGAAAGTATTCAGACCCCTTCACTTTTTCTACATTTTGTTACATTACAGCCTTATTCTAAAATGGATGAAAATACATTTAAAATCGTCAATCTACACACAATATCCCATAATGACAAAACGAAAACAGTTTTTTTATAGAAATGTTTGCTAATTTATAAAAACTTAAAAACAGAAATACCTTATTTACATAAGTATTCAGACCCTTTGCTATGAGACTTGAAACTGAGCTCAGGTGCATTCTGTTAATATTCCTTTAGATGTTTCTAAAACTTGATTGGAGTCCCCCTGTGGTAAATTCAATTGATTGGCCTTGTTTTGGAAAAGCACACACCTGTCTATATAAGGTCCCACAGCTGACAGTGGATGTCAGTGCAAAAACAAAGCCATGAGTTCAGAGGAATTTCCCGTAGAGCTCCAAGACAGGATTGTGTCGAGGCACAGATCTGGGGAAGGGTACCAACAAACGTCTGCAGCATTGAAAGTCCAAGAACACAGAGGCCTCCATCATTCTAATATGGAAGAAGCATGGAACCGCCAAGACATCCTACAGCTGGCAGCCCGGCCAAATTGAACAATCTGGGAAAAATGGCTTGGTCAGGGAAGTGACCAAGGAACCCGATGGTCACTAAGACAGAGCTCCAGAGTTCCTCGCTGAAGATGGGAGAACCTTCCAGAAGGACAACAGTCTCTGTAGCACTCCACCAATCAGGCCTTTATGGGAGCCACTCCCCAGTAAAAGGCATGTGGCACCCTGCAATGCGAAATAAAATTATCTGGTCTGATGAAGGCAAGATTGAACGCTTTGGCCTGAATGCTAAATGTCACATCTGGAGAAAACAAGGCACTGCTCATCACCTGGCCAATACCATCCCTACGGTGAAGCATGGTGGTGGCAGCATCATGCTGTGGGGATGTTTATCAGTGGCAGGGACTGAGAGACTAGTCAGGATTGTGGGAAAGATGAACGGAGCAAAGTACAGACAGATCCTTGATGAAAACCTGCTCCAGAGCGCTCAGGACCTCAGAATGGGGCAAAGGTTCACCTTCCAAGAGGACAACGACCCTAAGCAAACAGCCAAGATAACGCAGGAGTGGCTTCGGGACAAGTCTTTGAATATCCGTCAGCTATAACGCAGGAGTGGCTTCGGGACAAGTCTTTGAATATCCTTCAGTGTCCCCAGCCAGAGCCCGGACACCCAATCAAATATCTCTGAAGAGACCTAAAAATAGCAGTGCAGTGATGCTCCCCATCCAACCTGACAGAGCTTGAGAGGATCTGCAGAGAAGAATCGGAGAAACTCCCCAAATACAGGTGTGCCAAGCTAGTAGCATTAATGTTGCACTGGTTACTGAAATGGTTGTTCCAGTTTAAATTGCTTAGGTAGTCTCCTCACACTGCTCCTAACCCTGGCAGTCATTATGAATGTAGGTTGTGGGTGAATAAACTGTTCAACTTTTGGATATCCTAACTCTGGCTGGATTCTAATAGGAATTACACTAAAATTGCAAGCACACATAATGTGACTTGCAGGTAGGGTTGGTTCTCAGGCGTTCCAGTAATCATCGTTGGAAGATTCCTGGAAATCCTTCAACCAGTATTTATTTATTTTTTTAATCTGGGAATTTTTGGGAAAGTTACCAGAATTTTGCAACCCTACTTGCAGGCCTGATGTGGCTTGTAAACCATGAATTTCAGGCCACTGTATTAGGGTAAAGTTTTGACAAAAAATAAGGCCTTATGAGATATGTCATGTATTGTCATAAAGAGTTGAATTATAATGATAAATTAGTGAGTCCTAGGCAAATGTTAAGGCCACAGGAAAATAAACAAATTCAACAACCATGTCTCTGTCACTAACAAATACAGTGCATTCTGAAAGTTTTCAGACACCCTTCACTTTTTCCATATTTTGTTACAGCCTTATTCTAAAATGGCTGAAATATTTTTTTCCCCTCATCAATCGACACAAAATGACAAAGCAAAAACTGTTTGTTTTATTTGTATATTTTACGGAAATATCACATTTACATATGTATTCAGAATCTTTACTCAGTACTTTGTTGAAGCACCTTTGGCAGCGATTACAGCCTTGAAATATCTTGGGTTGTCACGAATCCCGCCGAAGATGGTGCCTCTTCCTGTTCGGGCGGCGCTCGGCGGTCGTCGTCGCCGGCCTATTAGCTGCCATCGATTCCCTTTCCTTTTGTTTCTGTATATTGGGTTTAATTGGGTACACCTGTTTTGAGTTAGTGTTGTTTGTAGGCTATTTAAGGGCACTAGGCCCGCTGGGTATTGTGCGGGCTTGTTCTTGACAGTTTTAGTCCTGTGTATTTTGGACGGGTGGTTTTTTACGACCTAGTGTTGGCATGTCCATGTATCCGCTGTCGTTGGAATAAATAGATTCACGTACGATATACCTGCTCTCTGCGTTTGACTCCTCCACCGCACCATTTATAGAAGTCGTAACAGAAGCCCGCACCACCAATGGAGTCAGCAGGAGCAGCGACCACCCCTCTCCCAACTATGGAAGAGTGTGTACATCTTCATACAGCTGTCCTCCATCCGATCGGTTCAGTGATGGACCAGATGATGGAGCGATGGGAGAGGAGTGGTCTACCGACGTCTACCCCAGCTCCCCCACAGACTCCACCTACGTCGTCCTCTGGGTCCAGCACATTGCGTCTCTCCCCCCCGAGGGAGTACGATGGAGCGGCGGCTGGGTGCCAGGGATTTTTGCTCCAGCTCGAGCTCTACCTGGCTACCGTGCGTCCGGCTCCCTCGGGTGAGGAGAGTGTGAGCCTCCTCGTCTCATGTTTGTCGGGTAGGGCCCTGGACTGGGCCAACGCTGTCTGGAACAGCCCAGACTCGGCTCGGGACCACTACCCGGAGTTCACCCGCCGTTTTCGAGCTGTGTTCGACCACCCACCAGAGAGCAAAGCGGCGGGTGAGCGACTGTTCCACCACAGACAGGGGACGAGGAGTGCGCAGGACTTCGCGTTGGAGTTCAGGACCCTGGCTGCTGGTGCTGGGTGGAATGACAGGGCCCTGATGGACCATTACCGCTGCAGTCTCCGGGAGGACGTCCGCCGGGAGCTAGCTTGTCGGGACACAACACTCTCCCTTGATGAACTGATAGACATGTCGATTCGACTGGACAACCTGCTGGCTGCCCGCGGGCGTTCAGAAGGGGTCCTGTCAATTCCACCTTCCAGCCCTCCCGCTCCAACTCCGATGGAGTTGGGAGGAGCTGCATCTAGGGAGACCGGAGGAGGAGGCTTCTCCTGCGCTTATTGTGGCCGGAGAGGACACACTTCGGACCGGTGCTGGAGGAGTCCCTCTGGGAGTCGAGCTGGCAGGCGGAACACTTCTCGGCCATCCCAGGTGAGTAGGCACCAAACTCACCCAGAGCTCCCTGTTGGTCACATGTTTTTGTTTATTTTTACCCTGCGTTTTTTTCCCTCTCTTCAGCATAAGGCGCTAGTCGATTCAGGCGCAGCTGGGAGTTTTATGGATCGCGGACTCGCCCGTAAGTTGGGTATTCCGTTAGTGCAGATAGACCCACCTGTCCCCGTGCACTCCTTAGATAGCCGACCGTTAGGGTAACGCAGGGGGATCATAGGGAGAAGATCAGTTTCTACCTTATATATTCACCTGGGTTTCCAGTGGTGTTGGGGGTTCCCTGGCTGGCTATTCACAATCCCCTCATTTCCTGGAAACAGGGGGCTCTTCAGGGGTGGTCAGACGAGTGTTCGGGTAGGTGTATAGGAGTTTCCATCGGTGCCACGACGGTGGAGAGTCCAGACCAGGTTTCCACCGTGCGCATTCCCCCAGAATATGACGATTTGGCTATCGCTTTTAGTAAGAAAAAAGCGACCAAATTACCACCCCATCGATGGTGGGATTGCGTAATAAACCTCCAGGAGAACGCTGCACTTCCCCGGAGTCACGTGTACCCACTGTCACAGGAGGAGACGTTGGCTATGGAGACATATTCGATCACAGTGGGATTTAGTTATCCGCTACCTCTCATCGCTACGGCGGAGGAATCATTCCACGGAGCGCGATTCTTCACAAAACTGGACCTCAGGAGCGCGTATAATCTGGTGCGTATTCGGGGAGGAGACGAGTGGAAAACAGCATTTAGTACCACATCAGGCCACTATGAGTACCTCGTCATGCCATATGGGTTGAAGAATGCCCCAGCCATCTTCCAATCCTTTGTAGATGAGATTCTCAGGGACTTGCACGGGCAGGGTGTGGTAGTCTATATTGATGACATTTTGATTTATTCTGCCACACGCGCAAGGTCCTTGGGCGACTGCTGGAGCATGACCTATACGTCAAGGCTGAGAAATGTGTGTTCTCCAAACAAGCCGTTTCCTTCCTGGGTTATCGCATTTCCAGCTTGGGGGTGGTGAAGGAGTGGGACCGCGTTAACGCCGTGCGTAATTGGCCGACTCCGACCACGGTAAAGGAGGTGCAGCGGTTTTTAGGGTTTGCCAATTACTACCGGAGGTTTATCCGGGGTTTTGGCCAAGTAGCGGCGCCCATTACCTCACTGCTGAAGGGGGGGCCAGTGCGTCTGCGGTGGTCGGCAGAGGCTGAGGCTCCCGTGTTGGCGCATCCGGACCCTTCGTTAGCATTCATAGTGGAGGTGGATGCGTCCGAGTCTGGGGTTGGAGCCGTGCTGTCTCAGCGCTCGGGCACGCCACCGAAGCGCCGTCCCTGCGCTTTCTTTTCTAAGAAGCTGGGTCCGGCGGAGCGGAACTATGATGTGGGGGACCGGGAGTTACTAGCTATGGTAAAGGCCCTGAAGGTGTGGAGACACTGGCTAGAGGGGGCTAAACACCCTTTCCTCATCTGGACTGACCACCGCAATCTGGAGTATATTCGAGCAGCGAGGAGACTGAATCCGCGTCAGGCTAGGTGGGCCATGTTCTTTACACGCTTTAGATTTACGATCTCTTACAGACCAGGTTCCCTTAACCTGTTAGAGCTCTAGGGGCGCTATTTCATTTTTGGATAAAAAACGTTCCCGTTTTAAGCGCGATATTTTGTCACGAAAAGATGCTCGACTATGCATATTTCAGAATCTGCAAAGATTTTGTCTGTAAGTGCCCCAGAACTCATTCTACAGGCGAAACCAAGATGATGCATCACCCAGGAATTAGCAGAATTTCTGAAGCTCTGTTTTCCATTCTCTCCTTATATGGCTGTGATTGCGCAACGAATGAGCCTACACTTTCTGTCGTTCGCCCAAGGTCTTAGCAGCATTGTGACGTATTTGTAGGCATATCATTGGAAGATTGACCATAAGAGACTACATTTTCCAAGTGTCCGCCTGGTGTCCTGTGTCGAATTCGGTGCGCAATTGCCAGCTGCTTCTACTTTACCATTTGATTCAGGGGAGAAAGCATGTGTCCAAGAACGATGTATCAATGAAGAGATATGTGAAAAACACCTTGATGATTGATTCTAAACAACGTTTGCCATGTTTTCAGTCGATATTATGGAGTTAATTTGGAGAAAAGTTCGCGTTTTGAGGACTGAATTTTCGGATTTTTTTTGGTAGCCAAATGTGATGTATAAAACGGAGCTATTTCTAATACACAAGGAATCTTTTTGGAAAAACTGAGCATCTGCTATCTAACTGAGAGTATCCTCATTGAAAACATCAGAAGTTCTTCAAAGGTAAATGATTTTATTTGAAGGCTTTTATGTTTTTGTTAATGTTGCGTGCTGGATGCTAACGCTAATGCTAACGCTAAATGCTAACGCAAAATGCTAACGCTAGCTAGCTACTTTTACACAAATGATTGTTTTCCTATGGTTGAGAAGCATATTTTGAAAATCTGAGATGACAGTGTTGTTTACAAAAGGCTAAGCTTGAGAGATGGCATATTCATTTCATTTCATTTGCGATTTTCATAAATAGTTAACGTTGTGTTATGCTAATGAGCTTGCTGATAGATTTACACAATCCTGGATACAGGGGTTTTTTCATAGCTAAACGTGACGCAGAAAACGGAGCGATTTGTCCTAAACAAATAATCTTTCAGGAAAAACTGAACATTTGCTATCTGAGAGTCTCCTCATTGAAAACATCTGAAGTTCTTCAAAGGTAAATGATTTTATTTGAATGCTTTTCTGTTTTTTTGTGTAAATGTTGCCAGCTGAATGCTAATGCTAAATGCTAAATTAGCCTACAATACTGTTACACAAATGCTTGTTTTGCAATGGTTGAGAAGCATATTTTGAAAATCTGAGATGACAGTGTTGTTAACAAAAGGCTAAGCTTGAGAGCTAGCATATTTATTTCATTTCATTTGCGATTTTCATGAATAGTTAACGTTGCGTTATGGTAATGAGCTTGAGTCTGTATTCACGATCCCGGATCCGGGATGGGGAGATCAGAAAGGTTAACACTAGGGCCGACGCGCTGTCCCGTCTCTATGACACCGAGGACCGGTCCATCGATCCCACTCCCATCCTTCCAGCCTCTCGGCTGGTGGCCCCGGTGGTATGGGAGGTGGACGCGGACATCGAGCGGGCGTTGAGGGTTGAACCTGCAGTGTCCGACCGGTCGTAGGCACGTGGCGCTTGGTGTCCGTGATAAATTGATTCGGTGGGCTCACACACTATCGTCTTCGGGTCATCCGGGGATTGATAGGACAGTGCCGGGTCTTAGGGGGAAATACTGGTGGCCCACCTTAGCTAAGGATGTGAAGCTCTATGTCTCTTCCTGTTCGGTATGCGCTCAGAGTACGGCTCCTAGGCATCTGCCTAGAGGGAAGTTACAACCCCTCCCGGGTTCCACAACGGCCATGGTCCCATCTCTCGGTAGATTTCCTTACTGATCTTCCCCCATCTCAGGGGAACACTACCGTTCTGGTCGTTATGGATCGGTTCTCTAAGTCCTGCCGTCTCCTCCCATTGCCTGGTCTCCCTACGGCCCTACAGACTGCAGAGGCTCTATTTACCCACGTCTTCCGGCACTACGGGGTTCCAGAGGACATCGTATCTGATCGATGTCCCCAGTTCACGTCCCGGGTTTGGAAGGTGTTTATGGAGCGTCTGGGGGTCTCGTTCAGCCTTACCTCTGGTTATCACCCCGAAAGTAATGGGCAGGTGGAGAGAGTAAACCAGGAAGTGGGTAGGTTTCTGAGGTCGTATTGCCAGGACCGGCCAGGAGAATGGGCGAGGTACGTCCCGTGGGCAGAGTTGGCCCAGAACTCACTTCATCATTCATCCACGAACGTCACCATTCGAATGCGTACTGGGCTACCAGCCGGTCCTGGCTCCGTGGCATCAGAGTCAGACCGAAGCTCCTGCGGTGGAGGAGTGGGTACAGTGCTCTAGAGAGACCTGGCGGGCAGTCCAGGATTCTCTCAGGCAGGCCAGTGAACGGCAGAGAAGAAACGCTGACCGCCACCGCAGTGAGGCCCCGGTGTTCGCACCAGGGGACAGGGTCTGGCTCTCGACCCGAAACCTGCCCCTCCGCCTGCCCTGCCGGAAGCTAGGGCTGCAGTGTGTGGGGCCATTCAAAGTCCTGAGGAGGATAAACGAGGTGTGTTATAGATTGCAACTTCCCTCTTACTATCGCATTAACCCCTCGTTTCATGCGTCTCTCCTCAGGCCGGTGGTAGCTGGTCCCCTACAAGACGGTGAGGTACCGGAGGTCCCTCCACCCCCTCTGGACATCGAGGGGTCCCCGGCGTACACAGTACGAGCTATTCTGGACTCGAGAAGCCGGGTGAGGGGCCTGCAGTACCTCGTGGACTGGGAGGGGTACGGTCCGGAGGAGAGGTGCTGGGTACCGGGGAGGGACATTTTAAATCCTTCCTGAGGGATTTCCACCGCCTCCACCCGGATCGCCCCGCGCCTCGTCCTCCGGGTCGTCCTCGAGGCTGGGGTCGGCGCGCTGCGGGAGCCGCGCGTCGGGGGGGAGGGTACTGTCACGAATCCCGCCGAAGATGGTGCCTCTTCCTGTCCATGTATCCGCTGTCGTTGGAATAAATAGATTCACGTACGATATTACCTGCTGTCTGCGTTTGACTCCTCCACCGCACCATTTATAGAAGTTGTAACGGGTATAGTAATGGGTATAATGCTACAAGCTTGGCACATCTGTATTTGAGGAGTTTCTCGAAAATAATTAAAATTTGGTTTCATCACGGTATGAGAGTCCTTTCGGTACCTTTTGGCAACCTCCAAGTGGGCTGTCGTGCCTTTTACAGAGGAGTGGATTCCGTCTAACCACTCTACCAAGGCCTGATTGGTGGAGTGCTGCAGAGATGGTTGTCCTTCTGTAAGGCTCTCCCATCTCCACAGAGGAACTCTGGAGCTCTGTCAAAGTGACCATCGGATTCCTTGGTCAACTCCCTGACCAAGGCCCTTCTCTCCCGATTGCTCAATTTGGCTGGGCGACCAGCTCTAGGAAAAGTCTTGGTGGTTCCAAACTTCTTCCATTTAAGAATGAGGCCACTGTTCTTGGGGACCTTCAATGTTGCAGACATGTTTTGGTACCCTTCCCCAGATCTGTGCCTTGACACAATCCTGTCTCGGAGCTCTACGGAGAATTTCTTCGACCTCATGGCTTGGACATGCACTGTCAACTGTGGAACCTTAGGTGTGTGCCTTTCCAAATCATGTCCAATCACTTGAATTTACCACAGGTGAACTCTAATCAAGTTGTAGAAACATCTCAAGGATGATCAATGGAAACAGAATGCACCTGAGATCAATTTCACGTCTCATAGCAAAGGGTCTGAATACTTATGTAAATAAGGTATTTTTTCAAATAAATTTGCTAATAATTCTAAAAATTTGTTTTCACTTTGAGATTATGGGATATTGTCTGTAGATTGATGAGGATTTTTTTTTTTTTTTAAGTCATTCAAAAGAGCTACCTGATGCTGTCTCTGCCTGGCCGGTTCCCCTCTTTCCACTGGGATTCTCTGCCTCTAACCCTATTACAGGGGCTGAGTCACTGGCTTACTGGGGCTCTCTCATACCGTCCCTGGGAGGGGTGCGTCACCTGAGTGGGTTGAGTCACTGATGTGATCGTCCTGTCTGGGTTGACATTTGATTTGATTTGTCTCTGGCGCAGTTGCTGTGTCTACTGCTGTTACTCTCTCTGGCTCTCTCTCTCTGCCTCTCCTTTTCTCAGTGTAAAATATGAGGTATCAGCACAGTGCAAATATCAACCAGCTTCCATGTAACTTCCATCCAAATGTCAACCAGCTTCCATTTAACTTCCCTCCAAATGTCAAACAGCTTCCATGTAACTTCCATCCAAATGTCAAACATGTTCCATTTAACTTCCATCCAAATGTCAAACAGCTTCCATTTAACTTCCATATCTCCCCCCTTCCCCAGTTCTCATATCCTTTCTTCCTTTGTTCTGGTTGACCCACCCACAACCCTCTCTCTTTGAGCCCTTTCAACTGCCCCCCAACTCATGTGGTTAACCCCCTGCCCCCGCCCCAAACACACACACAGTCACTTAACCCTGTGCATAGAGCTCAGGAATGCACTTAGAGCGCTCATAAAACATGCTCTCTGAGAGCCAGAGAGTGTGTCAGGGGCACTGGCATCCTCCTCTACGACCTCCATCCCCCTGTACTGCTGGTCAATACTACACACACACGGACACGTACTCCAGGTATTCCAAATTACTGAAACTCTGGGATAGTTCAAAACTGGAACGCTGTGAAATACGCTGTAAAATAACACATCTTAGCTACCATCAGCTCTCAATTCTTTACCTCCCACGCTTTCTCTTTATACTGTATGTCGTCACTCTTCTTGTCCTTATTCCTCCCTCCCTTGTTTTTACACTGCTGCTACTCGCTGTTTATCATCTATGCATAGTCCCTTTACAAATGACCTCAACTAACCTGTACCCCCGCACAGTGACTCGGTACCAGTACCCCCTGTATAGAGCCTTGTTATCATTATGCACATTTCTTGTTGTACTTTTTTATTGATTAGATTTTTTTTTTTTTGTATATTTAGTAAATATTTTATTAACAATTTCTTGAACTGCATTTTTGGTTAAGGGCTTGTAAGTAAGCATTTCACGGTAAGGTTGTTGTATTCGGCGTATGTGACAAATTAGTTTTTCACCTCTGCCCTCACTCTCCCTCCTTCCCTTTGTCCTTCAGGCAGCATACAGTAGGGAGGTACAAAGCTATTCTACTAAAACCAATGAGGCTGATCAGACTCCGTACTCAGACGCTTCTATTGTGTCCCTATCTGAACCTAGCTACTGTAGCAAGCCTTCTACGAGTCTTGTGTGTGGGTCAAAGAGCTATACACTGAGTGTATAAAACATTGTGTTTCTATGACCAGGTGAAAGCTATGATCCCTTATTGATGTCACTTGTTAAATCCACTTCAATCAGTGTAGATGAAGGAGAGGAGACAGGTTAAATAAGGATGTTTAAGCCTTGAGACAATTGAGACATTGTGTATGTGCCATTCAGAGTGTCATAAGATTTAAATGTCTTTGAACAAGATATGGTAGTAGGCGCCAGACGCACAGGTTTGTTTCAAGAACTGCAATGCTGCTGGGTTTTTCACGCTCAACAGTTTCACATATGTATCAAGAATGGTGCACCACCCAAAGAACATCCAGCTAACTTTACACAACTATGGGAAGCATTGGAGTCAACATGGGCCAGCATCCCTATGGCAGCCTCATATGAACTTAGCTAGCTGCTTCAACAGTAAACTACGGCAGCATCGTATGATCTTAGCTAGCTGCTTCAACAGTAAACTATGGCAGCATCGTATGAACTTAGCTAGCTGCTTCAACAGTAAACTATGGCAGCATCGTGTGAACTTAGCTAGCTGCTTCAACAGTAAACTATGGCAGCATCGTATGATCTTAGCTAGCTGCTTCAACAGTAAACTATGGGAGCATCGTATGATCTTAGCTAGCTGCTTCAACAGTAAACTATGGCAGCATCGTATGAACTTAGCTAGCTGCTTCAACAGTAAACTATGGCAGCATCGTATGAACTTAGCTAGCTGCTTCAACAGTAAACTATGGCAGCATCGTATGAACTTAGCTAGCTGCTTCAACAGTAAACTATGGCAGCATCGTATGAACTTAGCTAGCTGCTTCAACAGTAAACTACGGCAGCATCGTATGATCTTAGCTAGCTGCTTCAACAGTAAACTATGGCAGCATCGTATGAACTTAGCTAGCTGCTTCAACAGTAAACTATGGCAGCATCGTATGAACTTAGCTAGCTGCTTCAACAGTAAACTACGGCAGCATCGTATGAACTTAGCTAGCTGCTTCAACAGTAAACTATGGCAGCATCGTATGAACTTAGCTAGCTGCTTCAACAGTAAACTACGGCAGCATCGTATGAACTTAGCTAGCTGCTTCAACAGTAAACTATGGCAGCATCGTATGAACTTAGCTAGCTGCTTCAACAGTAAACTATGGCAGCATCGTATGAACTTAGCTAGCTGCTTCAACAGTAAACTATGGCAGCATCGTATGAACTTAGCTAGCTGCTTCAACAGTAAACTATGGCAGCATCATATGAACTGCTTTAGCCATCTTTCTCCTGTCTGTGTTCTCTTCACCCAGCCCCTGTAGCTGTTACTGTGCTCCATTCTTCCTTCCTCTCCCTAAAGCTAGACAGCCTGCTGCACTGACTAACACACACGTACTAACTCACCAGAGAGAGAGAGAGAGAGAGAGAGAGAGAGAGAGAGAGAGAGAGAGAGAGAGAGAGAGAGAGAGAGAGAGAGAGAGAGAGAGAGAGAGAGAGAGAGAGAGAGAGAGAAGCTGATGTGACTTCCCTTAGAATGGAATATAAAGACTGCATTTCAATAGTCATTGTTTATTAGAATTTGTCATCATCTCAACCCATTTAGAACACCCAAAGAGGAACATCTATACTGACACATAACATAAAACGGAACAGAGTTGTTTTAACTACTTTGAAGATATGAAACAAACAGACAATCATAATATCAGTCAAAAGTATCAAATTCACAGTTTATGCTACAAAACCAACTTAAGAGGTTTTAAAACTAGGTTAAATTTTACTTAAAATTCCATGACGTACAAAAAGGCATTGTTGATAGAATAGATGGATGCAGTTCAATGCATGATTAATATAATCAAAGATTATGGATATACAGAGAAGATACTTTCGACTCTGACAATGGGAGTTGTTGTCCACAAAGTGGCACGGCGGGCTGTCTAGCTCCCGCCTATCCTTTCTTTGGAGTGGTGGATACATCTCATTATTGTAATCTTTTTTTGAACATTCGATGAGGGTTGTTAACATCAACTTCCTGTACTCAATGGAGAGAGATGCTGTGCTACTAGCCTCATGCCATGAATCTGCATAGCCACCTCGAAACAACTCCAATAGAAAATTTTTTTTCTTAAAGTTGCCGGGAAGTCACGTCCTACTTATACCAGGACAATCGTAACAACTTAAGCATAACGAAATGTCTATTCGATCAAAGAAACCTCACGTAGCAAATTAGCCATGCATTTATTTGTAACATACTCTGTTTCACGGAAACATGGCTCTCTCTGGGTATACTGTCTGAGTTAGTACAGCCAGTTGGGTTCTCAGTTCATCACACAGGAAAAAATATATCTTCGGGAAGAAGGGCGGGGGTGTATGTTTTATGATTAACTACTCATGGTGTGATTGTGATAACATACAGGAACTCAAGTCCTTTTGTTCACCCGACTTAGAATACCTCACAATCAAATGTGGACCGTATTACCTCTCAAGAGAATTCTCTTCGATTATAGTCACAGCCATGTATATCCCCCCTCAAGCCGATACCACAATGGCCCTCAAAGAACTTCGCTAGACATTATGCAAACTGGAAACCACATATCCTGAGGCAACATTTATTGTTGCTGGGGATTTTAACCAAGCAAATTTGAGGAAAACGCTACCGAAGTTCTATCAACACATGGACTGTAGTACTCACGATGCTAAAACACTCTACCACTGCTACTCCAACTTACGGTATGCATACAAGGCCCTCTCCCCGCCCTCCTTTCGGCAAATCTGATCACGATTCCATTTTGCAATTCAACGGCTCAGACGTATTTGGCAGGGTCTGCAGACAAACGGACTACAAAGGGAAAGCCAGCCACGTCGCGGACACAGAGGTCTTGCTTCTGGACAAGAAAAAACACCTTCGCCCGGTTTGAGGGAAAAAACAGTGCCACCGACGAGGCCCGCTACAAAGGACTGTGGGCTCTCCTTCTCCGTGGCCGACGTGAGTATAAATTTAAGCGTGTTAACCCTTGCATGGCTGCCGGCCCAGACGCCATCCCTAGCCGCGTCCTCAGAGCATGAGCAGACCAGCTGGCTGGAGTGTTTACGAACATATTCAATCTCTCCCTATCACAGTCTGCTGTCCCCACATGCTTCAAGATGGCCACCATTGTTCCTGTACCCAATAAAGCAAAGGTAACTGAACTAAATGACTACCCCATAGCACTGACTTCTGTCATCATGAAGTGCTTTGAGAGACTAGTAGAGGATCATATCACTTCTACATTACCTGACACCCTAGACCTAGAGCCTATTTGCTTACCGCCCCAATAGATCCACAGACAATGCAATCGCCATCGCACTGCCATCATCTCATGTATACTTTATTCTATTCACTGCATCTTAGTCCATGCCACTCTGACATTGCTCGTCCAAATATTGACATATTCTAAATTCCATTTACTTTAGATTTGTGTGTATTGTTGTGAAATTGTTAGATATCACTTGTTAGATAATACTCCACTGTTGGAACTAGAAACGCAAGAATGTTGCTACACCCGCAATAACATCTGCTAAACACGCGTATGTGATCATTCAATTTGATTTTGATTTGAAGGCTGGGAATGTCAATACAATCAATCTAGCAAGGGCAATGATCACAAGTCTGTCATAAGGTGGCTAATAGGCTAGCGTATTTATTTATGAACCTAATTATTTAGAAAGCTAAAAACACGGAGCATAACGTTAGCTAGCTGCTGGGAAGATGTTAAGTTATTGGAGGAATGGGTGAGTGACCGAGTTTTTCCCCACACATCGTTTTTCTTTGGCTACAGGTGCAAGTGTAATTTTCTTAGCTAAAAATACATTTGAATCGCTTTGCTAGCTAGCTAGCTAGCTAGCTAGCTAGCTAGCTATGCTGAACAACTGTTATCCAGTTAGCATATCACTTGCGTTTGTAAACTCTGGCTAACTACTCCGATTTCAGAGCACTCTCGTTTGAGTGTGTCAGAGAGCAGAATAACTGATGAATTTGCGAAGGTGCAACCCCCACTGAATATGACTAGTGTCAGTAAAAAAATATGAAATTGTTGCCAGCAGCACAGTTAGTCACTAATGCTCTAATTAACATGAAAACAGCCTAACCAGCTCTGCTAGGGCGAGTAAAATGGTCAGAGTGAGATGTTCTCTCATGTGTCTGAAAGTAGCTAGCAAGCTTGCCAACTTTAGCCAGTTCGCGTCGGTGCTTGACTGCCGTTGTGAAGAACGATCAATCGGATCAACCCTAGTCCTCGGCCAGAGTGCCCAGTGTCAAAGTATGTGAGTGGAGTTGAGAGTTAGGAAATCCAGCTCATCGCACACAGAGAGGTGCTTGCTCACCGGCGCTCCACATCCTTTCACTGCTCCTTGATCAAAGGGGGGAAAAAATGCTTTTCCAAATTTGCTACATTCATTAAAATCTCCATCTATTTTTGTGACTACCTGGTCCTACCACTTGGTTTTGAAGTATTGAAACCAAACTATATTATTTAAATGAAAAGTATTTTAATAAACAACACTCATCATTTGAAATAGGCTACATGTCTTATTAAACAGCATATAAACAGTCTAAATCGGTCAGGAGCCAGACAAGGAGCCTAGGAAGGAATGAAAATTAATTATTTTGGCTATATTATTAGCCTATTATTTCAAGGCTGTAGCCTCCAAATAAATTAATTGTGAAGCATTAAATCATTATACAGTCTATAAATTGTGCATATAGGCTGTGACTTACTTAGAATTGAGCAAAAATTCAACGAACAAATGCTCAGTCTACAGTGACTTTGAAATCACTTTTAGAAACACAAGTTTGGCCAGAGTCTTCAGGCTCATGCGATGGTGCCTGGAGAGTAGGCTAGCAGCAGAGAATACCCTCTCCGCGCTTAACGAGCCACTGGGGATGCTAAATACACGTTGGGCCACTATGGCCACGCTGGGCAGGGATTCTGAGTTAAAAAATAAATAAAAATCTATAGGCAGGCCTAAAGGTTTTTAGGCTAAATAACACTATCAAAATGGAAAGCTCCTTGAAAGAGACAATTTGTCAGGCCTATTGGGACAAAATCAATGATAGCCTATTGTATAGATAATATAATGAAAATAAACTAAAGTTTTAAGAGATCAGATTTTTTGTTTATAAATACTTTGCTACAATGACACAGTTAGCTACCTACCTCGTTCCTCTCTGTTAGCATGTGCACGTTGTACACCATCATGCTTTCGGTATACGTGTCTTTTCAGATTCCACAATGATTCTTTAAATTGTGGACGCTACATTACCGTACTCCCTCTCGGTCCCCTTTATCTTTATAAGTCACCTTGATTTTACACCTGTGTGTTTTATCAGTTTCTTTATGAAAATATTTCGATCTCAATGAGAGTGGCTAAAGCAAGGGGCTATAGCAGCACACAAGTAGCCTACAAATGAATGCTGGGCCAAGCATGCCCTAAGCTCACGAAGTGAAGTGAGCACTACTGGAGCGAAATTGGAGCGGGTGAGAAAGCCGATGGTCCAGCCTTTGGGAAACTCGCTCTGCGCTCCAGTCAAATTGGGCACGCTCCACTCCTCGCGCCGCTGACATACTCTGGTGTCAGAAATACAGTGTACGCTCGGAGAGCGAAACACTCCGAATTTATGAACAGACAATCTGACAACGTTCTGAATTTATGAACGATCCAGATGGAACTGGAACCAGATGGATCCAGATGGAACTGACACACTGGAGGTAATTTACAAACGCACACTTAGTTGTCAATCAAAACATAGGTTGGGACAAGCATGCATTGGCAGGCGAGCTGCAGAAGGACGAGTAGGCTACTATTCATCAGTGCAATTTTGATGGTCATAGAGCTGAAAAAGTTTGAGAGGGTTCTAGTGTTCCTCATCTTGCTGTTGATTGTTGTTGATCTTGTTGATGTGCATAACTGAGGGAAAGAGAGAGCCTACCTTTTCATAGCAGTTTGATTAATAGGAATGTAAAAGTTCCCAAATACAAAAATAGGACTACCATGGTATTTACATATTTGCATTAATCCATTCAGGTGTATATTGTGGCTTTTGGCAAATGCGTTCTGATGATCTAAAGTTGCGTTATTGCTCCTGACTGTAAACACACAGTCCAGTTCATAGTGAATGATGGCAGGCCCTACTGCCTGTAAACACACAGTCCAGTTCATAGTGAATGATGGCAGGCCCTACTGCCTGTAAACACACAGTCCAGTTCAGAATGAATGATGACAGGCCCTACTGCCTGTAAACACACAGTCCAGTTCAAAGTGAATGATGACAGGCCCTACTGCCTGTAAACACACAGTCCAGTTCAAAGTGAATGATGGCAGGCCCTACTGCCTGTAAACACACAGTCCAGTTCAAAGTAAATGACGGCAGGCCCTACTGTCTGTAAACACACAGTCCAGTTCAGAATGAATGATGACAGACCCTACTGCCTGTAAACACACAGTCCAGTTCAAAGTGAATGATGGCAGGCCCTACTGCCTGTAAACACACAGTCCAGATCAAAGTGAATGATGGCAGGCCCTACTGCCTGTAAACACACAGTCCAGATCAAAGTGAATGATGGCAGGCCCTACTGCCTGTAAACACACAGTCCAGTTCATAGTGAATGATGGCAGGCCCTACTGCCTGTAAACACACAGTCCAGTTCAAAGTGAATGATGGCAGGCCCTACTGCCTGTAAACACACAGTCCAGTTCAAAGTGAATGATGACAGGCCCTACTGCCTGTAAACACACAGTCCAGTTCAAAATGAATGATGACAGGCCCTACTGCCTGTAAACACACAGTCCAGTTCAAAGTGAATGATGGCAGGCCCTACTGCCTGTAAACACACAGTCCAGTTCAAAGTGAATGATGGCAGGCCCTACTGCCTGCGAACACACAGTCCAGTTCAAAGTGAATGATGGCAGGCCCTACTGCCTGTAAACACACAGTCCAGTTCAAAATGAATGATGACAGGCCCATGTGGCAAATGGCTTATTTTCATGAAGACCTACTGTAACTCTGAAGGGCTATATAGCGCACCGGTCTGTGTCGACTCCGGTCCAGGACATGACAGATGTTTTTATTAGGTTTTATTGACTGCAGTGTCTATTAAATTGTCCAATTGTCCATAGTATTGAGCTGGCCTCTAGTCTAGGAAATGTAGATGATCAGGTTCTCTATCGATTCAGCTTCGCCCTCTCAAGTCAGACCTACATAATTGATAACTGTTTAAGAAACTCAATGTTCTCTCTCACTCACACACACACACAAACACACTTCTCCAGTATCCGACACCTCAGACTCAGAAATAACCATCAAACAACGTCAGTGAGAGCTGGGGGAGATGTCTAATGTTAGAAGAGCCTTTAGCACTACTGTAAATAACCACTTAGGCCCTATTCCCACTACAAGATATGAAGGATATTCTGAGGAGTTGGTTGGTAAAAGAGAATTCTACTATTCAATTCACATTGAATCCTTGTTTCACCCGACGTTGCCGCCGGAAACACAACATTCTTGGTCCGCAGCTCAAATTGCTGTAAATATCACAGTAGCCACTAGCCAGTAAGCAAAGACTATTCAACAATGAAAGACACTTTATCGAAAACATATTACACTATTGAATAGTGCAACAATTCATAAGCATGTACTGTATGTGCAGACAATTAAAGGGCTTATTTTCTCGTCTGTAGGCTACACTCGTTAGCTTTTAGCTTCAAGACAAAAGCACAGAGTTGCTAACAGCATGTCTTTATCAAGTAACGTTAGCCTATGAAAAATGTACGATTAACTCACACCAATATAAAAGCACAGTAGGACTACCTTACAACAAACCAGACTTACTTTTGTATCAATATCATGCCAATCATTACATTTTGCAATGTGGGTATAAGTGAATTCACCACAACAGGCTGTTTTTATATGAAAGCACATACCCACCATGCGCTCTGATCCCATCTCAAATAGGCCAATTATTTGTGTTCTGAGAAAATGTGAATGTGATCAAATCTATTAAATGTGAATGTGATCTATTCACACTTTGGGTGGCGTAACTACACAGGCCTTTTTAATCCCAAATGATTAACTGGAATGAATCAATCAACAGAAAAGTGATGACATACTGTATGAGTATGTTTTTAAATTACAGATGCAAAAGCCTACATTATGGAGCTCAGCCCTGTTAGTTTTTGTCCAATCGCAGGTGTTTGTGTGCGTTTTCCACAAGTTTGTTTTTAAACCATATGACCAAATTAGAAAAATTATCTGGTCCCATCACAGCCCATATAAAACAATTTATTTAGAGCTGGTTTACAGTGCATTCGGAAAGTATTCAGACCACTTGACTTTTTCCACATTTTGTTGCGTTACAACCTTATTCTACATTGTATTAAATAACAAAAAAATCCACATCAATCTACACACAATACCCCATAATAACAAAGCGAAAACAGGTTTTTAGAAAGTTTGAAAATGTATTAAAATAAAAAAAACAGAAATACCTTATTTACATAAGTATTCAGACACTTCGCAATAAGACTCACAATTGAGCTCAGGTGCATCCTGTTTCCATTGATCATCCTTAAGATGTTTCTACAACTTGATTGAAGTCTACCTGTGTTACATTCAATTGATTGGACATGACTTGGAAAGGCACACGCATGTCTATAGAAGGTCCCACAGTTGATAGTGCATGTCAGAGCAAAAACCAAGCCACGAGGTCGAAGGAATTGTCCATAGAGCTCCGAGACAGGATTGTGTCGAGGCACAGATCTGGGGAAGGGTACCAAAGAATTGAAGGTCCAAGAACACAGTGGCCTCCATCAATCTTAAATGGAAGAAGCTTGGAACCACCAAGACTCTTCCTAGTGCTGGCCGCACAGCCAAACAGAGCTTTTGGGGGAGAAGGGCCTTGGTCAGGGAGGTGACCAAGTACCTGATGGTCACTTTGAAAGAGCTCCAGAGTTCCTCTGTGGGGATGGGAGAACCTTCCAGAAGGACAACCATCTCTGCAGCACTCCACCAATCAGGCTTTTATGGCAGAGTGGCCAGACGGAAGCAACTCCTCAGTAAAAGGCACATGACAGCCCACTTGGAGTTTGCCAAAAGGCACCTAAAGGACTCTCAGACCATGAGAAACAAGATTCTCTGGTCTGATGAACCCAAGACTGAACTGAATGCCAAGCATCACGTCTGGAAGAAGCCAGGCACTGTTCATCACCTGGCCAATACCATCCCTATGGTGAGGCATGGTAGTGGCAGCATCATGCTGTAGGGATGTTTTTCAGCGGAAGACACTGGGAGTCTAGTCAGGATCGTGGGAAAGATGAATGGAGCAAAGTACAGAGCGATCCTTGATGAAAACCTGCTTCAGAGAGCTCAGGACCTCAGACTGGAGCGAAAGTTCACCTTCCAACAGGACAACAACCCTAAGCACACAACCAAGACAATGCAGGAGTAGCTTCAGGACAAATCTCTGAATGTCCTTGAATGGCCCAGCCAGAGCCCAGACTTGAACCCAATCGAACATCTATGGAGAGACCTGAAAATAGCTGTGCAGCAACGCTCCCCATCCAACCTGACAGAGCTTCAGAAGATCTGCAGAGAAGAATGGGAGAAAATCCACAAATACAGGTGTGCCAAGATTACACCCAAGAAGACTCGAGGCTGTAATCGCTACCGAAGGTGCTTCAACAAAGTACTGAGAAAAGGGTCTGAATACCTATGTAAATTTGATATCCGTTTTTTTATTTAATACATTTTAGAATAAGGCTGTGACATAACAAAATGTGGAAAAAGTGAAGGGGTCTGAATTCTTTCCAAATGCACTGCATTACTGTGTCATACACTACAACTAGGGTCCTGAGTTGGTTAGGTTAGCCTATTACCAGACCAGGAAAAACTCTGGGCCCCAGGAAAACAATTCCCCACCACAACTCTGGGACTTGTTGTGCCAACTCTGAAATCACCACACAATGTCACAAATTAAAAAAGATATTCTATTTGTATGATCTACCTTTAATTTGTTTATGGTGGTGGGGATCGGCTTCCATAGTTTTACATGGGCTCAGTGCAGACGGAAGCTACTTGCAACAATTTCAGACTAACACGCTGTTAATGCAATTTCAGACTGTAACACGCTGTTAATGCAATTTCAGGTAAAAACTATATTTTTAAAAAGTCTCAAATATTAGGAAAATATCTATACATTTCAGATGTTTCAAAAACATTGCTCTGCTATTACCATTTATACAGTAGGAATGTTGGCTCAATGAGACAATTTGGTTTACACTGCCCTGCTTCAAGGGTGGTAACTTTCAGGTGAATGTCATGCGCTACCTCCGGTGGTAGTGGTCGAGACGTAGCAAGTACACATTTGACATTTGACATTTTGAGTAATATGTGTAGCCGACGATATTTTCACGCAAAGTTTATTAAGTGTGAGGATGCTCTTAGTCGCCCACACGTCTAGTGTCTGCCTGAACAACACTAGAGCTGGAAGCCTGACATAACACTCTGATTAGAAGGGTTTTCATGGCTCCGTCTAGCACCCCAAAGTGATATGTATTTACACTCACACACACACACACACACACACACACACACAGACACACACTTTGGATAGGGAAGCCGGAACATGTAATCAGCGCAGCAGAGTGAGCCAGTGAAGCTAATAGTAGAAAGGCTAAAACAAGACTCGCTCTGACCACACCAGCGGTTACACCTCCACAGAGACCGCACCAG
This sequence comes from Oncorhynchus mykiss, assembly GCF_057628025.1. Lineage (NCBI taxonomy): Eukaryota > Metazoa > Chordata > Actinopteri > Salmoniformes > Salmonidae > Oncorhynchus > Oncorhynchus mykiss. Next base: position 61,392,421 of record NC_143040.1, read on the forward strand.
ACACCTCCACAGAGACCGCACCAGACACCTCCACAGAGACCGCACCAGCGGTTACACCTCCACAGAGACCGCACCAGACACCTCCACAGAGACCGCACCAGACACCTCCACAGAGACCGCACCAGCGGTTACACCTCCACAGAGACCGCACCAGACACCTCCACAGAGACCGCACCAGCAGTTACACCTCCACAGAGACCGCACCAGACACCTCCACAGAGACCGCACCAGACACCTCCACAGAGACCGCACCAGACACCTCCACAGAGACCGCACCAGACACCTCCACAGAGACCGCACCAGACACCTCCACAGAGACCGCACCAGCGGTTACACCTCCACAGAGACCGCACCAGCGGTTACACCTCCACAGAGACCGCACCAGACACCTCCACAGAGACCGCACCAGACACCTCCACAGAGACCGCACCAGCGGTTACACCTCCACAGAGACCGCACCAGCGGTTACACCTCCACAGAGACCGCACCAGCGGTTACACCTCCACAGAGACCGCACCAGCGGTTACACCTCCACAGAGACCGCACCAGCGGTTACACCTCCACAGAGACCGCACCAGACACCTCCACAGAGACCGCACCAGACACCTCCACAGAGACCGCACCAGACACCTCCACAGAGACCGCACCAGCGGTTACACCTCCACAGAGACCGCACCAGACACCTCCACAGAGACCGCACCAGACACCTCCACAGAGACCGCACCAGCGGTTACACCTCCACAGAGACTGCAGAGAATATACATGTACACACACACACAGTACCGGTCAAAAGTTTGGACACACCCACTCATTCAAGGGTTTTTCTTTATTTTTACGATTGTATATATTGTAGAATAATAGTGAATATATCAAAACAAAGAAATAATACATATGGTTTGAGCTTAGTGGGACTATCAGGACAATGACCCAACACACCTCCAGGCTGTGTAAGGGCTATTTGACCAAGGACAGTGATGGAGTGTTGCATCAGATTACTTGGCCTCCACGATCACCCAACCTCAACCCAATTTAGATGGTTTGGGATAAGTTGGACCGCAGAGTGGGAAAAGCAGCCAACAAGTGCTCAGCATATGTGGGAACTCAAGACCGTTGGAAAATAATTCTTCATGAAGCTGGTTGAGAGAATTCCAAGAGTGTGCCAAGCTGTCATCAAGGCACAGGGTGGCTACTTTGAAGAATCTCAAATATAAAATATATTTTGATTTGTTAAACACTTCTTTGGTTACTACATGATTCCATATGCGTTATTTCATAGTTTTTATGTCTTCACTATTATTCTACAATGTAGAAAATAGTCCAAATAAAGAAAAACCCTGATAGGTGTGCCCAAACTTTTGACCGCTCCCGTAGAGAGGAGAGGGGGAGGGAGGGCGGGAGGAAGGGAGTGGGGAGGGAGGGCAGAGGGAGGGAGGAATAGTCAGTGAGGGAGATGGGGGGGGGGGACCCCCCTTCTAAAGCTTGTTGTCATTGTGTCTATAGCTCTGTGCACAGTGAGAACCATGCTGGTCTAAACCAATAAAGCAGGAGCAGAAAACAGCTTACACTCCCCTGCTGGGAGATATATATATATATATATATGTATGTATATGTGTGTGTGTGTGTGTGTGTGTGTGTGTGTGTGTGTGTGTGTTTTTGTGTGTGTAGCAAAACCCAGTAGCTGGGAGGGAGGAAGAAAATCAATTTTCTCCACTTGTATTTATTTATTTCCCAAAAATATTTATATATTTATTTGTCTATTTGTGTGAGAATGGAATTGGGTCTGGCCACTCTCTGGGTTGCCATGGTAGCAACGGTCCAGTGTTCCAAATGACACGGCAGGTAGCGGCGGTACAATCAGGGGCCGTATTCACATAGCGTCTCAAATTAGGAGTGCTGATCTAGGATCAGGTCCCCCCTGATCTTGGTCATTATGATCCAAAAGTTAACAAATCAAATCAAAGTGTATTGGTCATGTACACAGATTTGTAGATTTTAATCGCAGGTTCAGCAAAATGCTTACGTTTCTAGTTCCAATGGCGCACTAATATTTAGTAGCACAATAAGAATACACACATAATCCAAAAGTTAAAAAAAATAGAAATATCAGAACGAGTAATGTCAGAGTCAGAGAATATTACAGCCTGAAGAGATTTCTTTTGTCACTGGCCTACATACAATACCCCATAATGTCACAGGCCTACACACAATACCCCATAATGTCACTGGCCTACACACACACACGATACCCCATAATGTCACAGGCCTACACACAATACCCCATAATGTCACTGGCCTACACACAATACCCCATAATGTCACTGGCCTACACACACACGATACCCCATAATGTCACTGGCCTACACACACACACGATACCCCATAATGTCATTGGCCTACACACACACACGATACCCCATAATGTCACTGGCCTACACACACGATACCCCATTATGTCACTGGCCTACACACACGATACCCCATAATGTCACTGGCCTACACACACACACGATACCCCATAATGTCACTGGCCTACACACACACACGATACCCCATAATGTCACAGGCCTACACACAATACCCCATAATGTCACTGGCCTACACACAATACCCCATAATGTCACTGGCCTACACACACACGATACCCGATAATGTCACTGGCCTACACACACACACGATACCCCATAATGTCACTGGCCTACACACACACACGATACCCCATAATGTCACTGGCCTACACACACGATACCCCATAATGTCACTGGCCTACACACACACACACGATACCCCATAATGTCACTGGCCTACACACACACACGATACCCCATAATGTCATTGGCCTACACACACACACACGATACCCTGGCACGATACCCTACCCCGGCACTGATTGGTACATGGGGGAAATTAAAAAAGCAGACATTTAATATCCCTTTGAGCATGGTGAAGTTAATTACACTTTAGATGGTGTATCAATACACCCAGTCACTACAAAGATACAGGCATCCTTCCTAACTCAGTTGCCGGTAGGAAAGAAACCGCTCATGGATTTCACCAATGGCGACTTCAAAACAGTCAGGGTTTAATGGCTGTGATAGGAGAAAACTGAGGATGGATCAACAACATTGTAGTTACTCCACAATACTAACCTTTTGAGTGAAAAGAAGGAAGCCTGTACAGAATACAAATATTACAAAACATAAGGCAATTAAGCACTAAAGTAAAAACTGCAAAACATTTGGCAAAGAAATACATTTTATGTCCTGAATACAAATTCAGGACATAATGTTTAGGGCAAATCCAACACAACACATCACTGCATATCACTCTTCATATTTTCAAGCATGGTGGTGGCTGCATCATGTTATGGGTATGCTTGTCATCGGCAAGGACTAGGAAGGTTAAGAAAAATAAACGGAATAGAGCTAAGCACAGGCAAAATCCTAGAGGAAAGCCTGGTTCAGTCTGCTTTCCATCAGAAACTGGGAGACAAATTCACCTTTCAGCAGGACAATAACTTAAAACACAAGGCCAAATATGAACTAGAGTTTCTTACCAAGATGACATTGAACGTTCCTGAGTGGCCTAGTTACAGTTTTGACTTAAATCGCTTGATAATCTATGGCAAGACTTAAAAATGGCTGCCTAGCAATAATCAACAACCAGAGCTTGAAGAATTTTTTAAAGAATAATGTGCAAATATTGTTCAATCCAGGTGTGCAAAACTCTTAGAGACTTACCCAGAAAGACTCACAGCTTTAGTCGCTGCCAAAGGTAGCTATAGTCGCTGCCAATGTAATGACTCAGGGGGTTGAGCAAGTGATCGTGAAGAGGAGAAAGGAGAGACAGAAAGAGCCTTTGAGAAGCCTGTATGAGAAGCTCTTCGATTCAGCATCCCTCCATTCCTCTCTCTCTGACTTTTTCATCCATCCCTTCTCACTGTATTGACAAAGGGACCTCTTTATATGGTAATGCCTTTCCCACCTGAGAGTCATGAATAGGACATTAACCCTGACACACACAGACACACACACACACACAAATGCTGACTGAGATATGTATGCATCTCACATGTCATATGTCGCTGCAACGGAAGGCGAAACACTTACGAGAGCGATGCTGGGTGATTCTCATTAAATCAGTTTTAGCAATTTGATTTGCAAAACCATGATGCATCGGCAAAAATCAACTACAGTATCATTCTGAGGACTAAGATGTCTAGTTTTTGCAAAGTGTCTTATTTTAAATACATTTTAGCTTGAATTTTTTTCATTTTCACCCCAAATTCTCAGTACCCAAATGCATCCAATTTAAATTATCTGGTCATTTAATAAAATACAAATGTGTTGCTGTAGTAGTTTGTTCGTAAATCATAAACGATGTATACTAGTTTAAGTTTACATTAAACTATAATATGTATTACGTACAAACACAGTGTTTGTGGACATGTGTCTCATTACCGTAACACTCAATCATTGTTGTTATGAAGTTGTTTTCACCCATCATCAAGAGTAGTAGTAGTAAAAGTTAAGTGAATGTATTTGCTTATAACCTTCAGAATGAGGTTCTTCTTCTAAAAACACCCCCTTTACCCCACTTGGCCTTCTCATTACAGAAACAGCTAACAATGGGAAAAATATTACATTCTATAATTTAATTTTAAATATATATTTTTTCAGTGTTATGTTTAAACACAGCCCTTTTCATTAAGGCAGAAATGTTCAAAAGTATTACAAATTGATTTATTTATGACTTTTTTGGACTGAACGTTTCGTGGAAATTGTGGTAAAATCCATCATACCTGATCAAAAAACATAATAACTATGAAATAAAAAATCTCAGTGATCCAAGAGGATTTTTTAAAATTTATTACAAGCTCTCACAGTCTCACTGCAGAATCCAACTTCTGTCCATAAACGTCAGATTAAGAAAGGTTACGTTTAGGAGTTAAGGTTTGGGATAGGTTTAAACAAAAACAACTCCACAGTTAAAGGAACGTTCCGGACATTAGTTTCCATAACATTGTTGTCCAGAACACATTATGAACATGTAGGACAAGATTTTACCCTCAGCGACTTATTTGGGGCTTATCACGTGTTTTTTGACAACGACAACAGGCTTCAGGGAGAAGTGAGGTTGATCTCCGCTTGTCCCATCCCCATGTGGGGAATTGGAAAAAAAGAGTGTGTTCCTAGTTAAACAGCCATGAGCATGTAGTTCTGTGTCAGTCAGTAGAGCTTCTCTCGTTATTACTGTCAGAGTTGGACGATTACAACTTCATCAAGGATTGTTGAATGATCAGAGTACATTAACACATACCCGGAAGAGACAAGGCACGTTCCACTGAGCACAGAAGTCAGTTCAACATTTAGTTTTGATTTACATTTGGTTGAATTGTCAATTAACATGAATTCAATGTGAAATAAAAAATGTATTCACCGTGCCATTGGATTTAGGTTAAAAGTTGGGTAAAAACAATATGAATTGCCCTTACGTTGATGACTGACGTTGATGACTTACGTTGATGACTGACGTTGATGACTGACGTTGATGACTGACGTAGATGACTGACGTTGATGACTGACGTTGATGACTGACGTTGATGACTGACGTTGATGACTTACGTTGATGACTGACGTTGATGACTGACGTTGATGACTGACGTTGATGACTTACGTTGATGACTGACGTTGATGACTGACGTTGATGACTGACGTTGATGACTGACGTTGATGACTGACGTTGATGACTGACGTTGATGACTTACGTTGATGACTGACGTTGATGACTGACGTTGATGACTGACGTTGATGACTGACGTTGATGACTTACATTGATGACTGACGTTGATGACTGACGTTGATGACTGACGTAGATGACTGACGTAGATGACTGACGTAGATGACTGACGTTGATGACTGACGTTGATGACTGACGTTGATGACTGACGTTGATGACTGACGTTGATGACTTTTTGCAAATCCAATCAGTTTTCCAGGTTGATTCAATGTTTTTTGGTTGAAATGTGGAAAATGTAGATTCAAACAATTTTTCCCAAGTGGGAGAATACCATTTTGGAACAGTACACATAAAGCGTAACAGAGTATAGGCTGATTGATTAGTTTGTCCGCTTTTTGGGTGAGTGAACACATGTTGGAGAGGAACAAGCCAGGGAGCGAAGCACGGAGGCCCAGTCTCCTAAAGCACACAACAGCCCTGGTGCGCCTCCCCCTTCTCCTCCAGTGTACAGCTCCATAGTCCCAGCTAGTAGACTGACTCATAGTTGTGGACGGCGTCCTTCCGCAAATATTTCGGTGCATGAGGACAGAATTTTGAGGGCACAAACCAGTTGGAAATGTAATATTCAGTAGCCCATCCCGAGTGAAAGTAGTCCCTTATATTGACAAAAATCCATGCGTAAACAAACAAAAACACGAGCAGCAACAAAGCTGGGGGAGGCTCTCGTGATTATTGACTATGTGGATACTGCCCAGACAGTAAAGGCTGGAGAAGACAGAATAAACCTGTGGGGCTAAGCAGACAGAGTAAGTGTTTTGCCCCTGCTAGCTAATGTTGTTATAATGGCATTATTTAATATAGTGCTGTTGAGTACATTGCCGTTGTGTATCGGTATTAGATTGATTTTTAAGTTCCACCTGGTGGTTTAGAGCTAGCACCCATCTAGCTTAGACACTCCTCCCCATACCTGCCTTCCAGACGCAAAGCATCATGGAAGCTGTAGTAATCTCATAATTCTAACAAATTCCTTCCTGGTTTGATAAAAGGCTATATTATAGCTTACTCGCTCAATTTTTGTTAAACACTTACGGGCAATTGGATAACTAGGGCCACTAACAACTTGCTGTGGAGTCGTGGAGACAAGCTGTGGAATGTTCCTTTATGTTTAGGCATTCATTCCAACAAATGGTTAAGTTAATGGTTAAGGTTTGTGATAGGGTTAAAAAATATATAACAAGTGCCTAGAACTAGGATTGAACACGCAACCCTCGGAGTCAGAGCTCGTGGCTTACGCCCATCCGCCATCCCCAACGCCCTAGCAAAACACAAGCCTACTTGTTGGTAATAGCGCTCACCGTTGCCCCTAGTGGCCGCTTACCTGGAAAGACATGGAATTTCCCAGTAGATCTTGATCAACCTGGCTGGTCAGGCAGTGGCACTGTGTGTTACATGGGAGTGAGTAACAGAAGTAAAACCTCCCTAAACTGGGATCTGAGCCAGGGACACGCCTACTTGTACATTTCCCTTACGGCTCATACTCACACATGCGCACACCCACACTCTGACCCACTTTATTGAGCTGAACCTGACTAACCAAGAACAGACCACGAACTAGTTACAATTTGGCCGTAGGTGGTTGAGGGTTACACGCGTACACACAGGAACTAGGTCTTAAATAACTTCAACTGTGTTACCAGATTTTTCGCTGAGCCTCCAGCTACAAGTGTGTCTATAAAAATCCTCCCATGCAGTGTCACTGACATCTACTTCTATTCCCTGACCCCTGTCCTCCCTTATTGTCTCCCTCCATCCCCCCTCCTTCCCTCCTGTTTTCCTAACTGACATAGCCTCTACGGTCCATTCCTTCCCTTCTTACCGCCCTCTAGTCTTACATTTCTCTCCTTCCTCCCATACAATCTCTATCCCCATTTTTCTTTGATAGCCGTCCTCCTCCCCTCCTCCCATCCTCCTCCTCCTCCTCCTCCTCTCTCCTGCAGCTGGCTGGTCGGTCATAAAAGGTGTAAGCTAACACAACGTCTGAAACCTGAAGCACAGCAAACTAACACATCCACTTCAAACAAAAAGAAAGGAAAAGACACACTATGAGTTCAGATCCCTCCATTATGAATGGAAGGGGAGAATGGGGGAGGAAAAAGATTCACCATCAATCCATGAAATCCATCAGAAACAGAGACCCTTCTCTGCTCTGCTGTACCTGTAGTCATGCAATTAGGCCACACTTAATCCCTTTCTTTCCTTTTTTCTTCTCTTTCTTTTCTCTCCATCCATCGCCCTCCAACCCAGAGCCTCGAGGACACACACGGCAGTGACAGATTTCAGAAAGTGACATTTTCTAACATCGACCCCGTTGCTGCACCCTTCAACTGTGCGATGTCATTTCTGTGCCCCCCCTGTGTGTTTGTGTTTGTACGCTCAGCACGCTCACTGGAAGCCAACAGCAGAGACTGAGAACCAGGTCTCCCCACAGTGGCTCTGTGAAGGTCATGATTAGCATAAGAACACTAATGTCTGCTGGTTCTGTCAGAGGAGGGAACAGGAAGCAGAAGCAGACGTATCATGCCTGCATCCCAAATGGTACCCTTTTCACTTTAGTGCACTACTTTTGACCGGTTCCATAGGGCTTTGTTGAAAAGTAGTGCACTATAGGGAATAGGGTGCAATTTGGGACTGAACCCATGTCCCTGTCCTCTCCGAGAGACTTAGCATCTACCAGTCCTGTTCTTGTCAGAACAACACAGATTTGCCCAAACAACAACCCTCAGGTCAACCTCCCTCTCTCCCCATAATAGCCTCGTCTGAGCCAGAACAGTTCATAGGGCAGCAGCCTATCTTCTGTTTCTGTTGCGTGAGATGTATGTACAAGTACACCCCCTGGAGAGGATGGTAGTCTATCGCAAGGCCCAATCAATAATAACAGAACACTTTGTCCCAATGATGAGAATGAATGATTTCAAACCATTCTAGTTATGCATCTTGTTCCTGATAAGAACAGAAAGTTCCGAGCCAGAGAGCTCAACCAGCAAATAAAGTCTACCAACGTCCCTTTACACAAATCATCAATATAACTGCCTAGTGCATTTTATAGTCCTGTATTAGTGGACCGATAGATCCATCTGCAGCGCCAGCGCTGGCAGCACCCCAGCTCCCAATCTACATCAAGTGGCTTTGCATATCGAGTGGGCCATTTAAAACAGTTGATGCTTATCATCACCATCATAATTATCATTGGAAGAGCAGTCATTTTGATGATTAAAAAAAAAGGAAAAAATAATATTTGAATCATTTTTTAATTGTGATTTTTCAGGGGTGCTGCAGCACCCTCAGCACCCCTACTTCCTGGCTGCCCAGGAAAAGTTTGTAATGTCAGTCCTATTCTCATTCTATGTGAAAGACTTTACCTGCTAAGTGTAATTCCCCGGGAGAGTGCCAAACATTCACCCTATAATCTACTATAATACTATATACTGACAAGCTTGCCAATTACCACTATGTAATGGAGGCTGAGAAAGAGGTCAACTCTATCTGAACCCATACACAAACATGCACACAGGACTAAACACTGATATTCTCCCACCCTCTTTAATACCATGCAGCTTCCAGGGGACCATACCAACATCCTGTACCATTTCTACTAAATAACTCAATAAAACAATGAATTGTCCTAGTCCAGATTCAGATGTTGGATAGGGGGGTTTTGTATAGGTGATGAAATTGTCCCAAACATGATGGTTTCTCCCAGTTCCACTATGATTGTAATAGAAATCTGTTAACACTTGGTTGTCTGTCCTGATCGGTGAGCTCCTGATCTCCATAGGCTCCAGCTGTCTGGTGCACCACTTGTGTCCACGCTGGGGACTGCTCTATTGGCCTACCACTAACTCATCATCTGTGCACTGACCGCAGTGACTACAGTAAACAAGCACCTCTCACAGTGACCTCCTCTATTGCCATCAGACAGGTAGGGCCTTCTGTAGATACAACCAGCCTGGATCTCTTGCCATCAGACAGGTAGGGCCTTCTGTAGATACAACCAGCCTGGATCTCTTGCCATCAGACAGGTAGGGCCTTCTGTAGATACAACCAGCCTGGATCTCTTGCCATCAGACAGGTAGGGCCTTCTGTAGATACAACCAGCCTGGATCTCTTGCCATCAGACAGGTAGGGCCTTCTGTAGATACACCCAGCCTGGATCTCTTGCCATCAGACAGGTAGAGATAACTGTAGATACAACCACCCTGGAATGGCAGACTATGAGGCGGCAGGTAGCCTAGTGGTTAGAGCGTTGGGCCAATAAGCGAAATTTGGCTGGATTGAATCCCCGAGCTGACAAGGTAAACATCTGTGGTTCTGCCCCTGAACAAGGCAGTTAACCCACTGTTCCCTGGTAGGCTATCAATGTAAAATAATATTTTTTTCTTAACTGACTTGCCTAGTTAAATAAAATAATAATAATAATTCAACAACCACGCTCGTTCTCAAATATCAGGGTAAAAACATTACAACTTTTATGTTCAGACCATGAAGGTTAGGATAGGCTGGAATGGGGAGATGGTCCAGAGAAAAGTTGAGTTTATGAGTGCTCTGCATCCACTTAGAATATACCCATTTATGAATGGGACAATTACGCACCATGGGAGTTGAACCTGATCTCATTTTTATTGGTTTTAATTGGGATCATCCCACCACTACTTCCCCTCCCCCTGCGGGCTTTTCACAGCAGTCAGGGTCATGACGCATGTCCTCTGTTCACTCTGGGTTTACAGTATGTGTGCTGTGCCGGGCAGAATGCTGTTATTTGTTACCCAATAACTCCCTCCCCAAGGGGCTGCATTCATCACTCTTTAGGGCCTAGACTCTTGGCAATGCACAGAACTTGGCAAGGCCGCCTGAAATCCCCAATATGCTCAACAACAAAAACAAAAGAAAAGGAAAAAAAAAATCACACAATCAAGTGTAAAGGCCCATTGCGCTTTACAGCGAGAGAACCTTCTTTACGCACGAGCGCAGACACACACACACACACACACACTAGAAAGATGATGTATGCACCTCATACAGTATATTAAAAGCCATGGCGTTCATTTATCTGGATTCAGAAGGAAAGAATGTGTGGCCAAAGGGTTCTATCAACAGAAAATAACCCATCCATGGAAACAGAAAACAACTAGAATGGCAATAATCCACCAGGCCTTTATTAATCCCTATCCACAACAATGTGTAATGAAGCAAATGCTACTGATGGATTTAAACTTTAGAAACAGCTGATTGAATTGTATGTACATCATCATAAAATCGTTTTTTTGGCATAATGCCAGCTATTGAACGAGCAACAGGGACAAGGCTGTTTGCCTCTGAGCTGAGCTTTTCCCCATGGGCAGCCTCTCTGGCTCTTCAGCCCAGGCACAACACAGCCAAACAGAAAAGTATGCCTACAGTTAGATCTATGACTATACCATTATCCAACTCACTTCTCGTTTCATGCCTCCTTCAGATGGACACAGAATAGAATAGTACACCAGGTTTCCCAAACTCGGCCCCTCGGGCAAGGCCCAAGTTTTGGAAACCCTGTCTTACACCATAGTGATGTCTTATGGTCTTTGCCTATGGGTCGCCCGTATGATGCCTATGGGTCGCCCGTATGATGCCTATGGGTCGCCCGTCGCCAGATTCAGAGGCTGCTATAGCCGGGCAGCAGTGCATCTAACTCGGCTTACCTTGCTGGAGTAGGGGCCGGGAATCAGCAGCTTCAGCGCCTGCCTCTTCAGCTCTGTCAGCCGGGCGTTGCAGTTCTCACACCATATCCCCCTCTCTCTCTCAGAACCAGGGGAACTCCCGCTGCCAGAGCCGGGCGAACCTGTACCGAAACCTGGCGATCCACCCAGAGACCCGGGAGAACAGGTCCCGATCCCTGGGGATATGGTCCCGGGGGAACCAGAGAAAGAGCCCGGGGAAGAGGTGCCAGATCCTGGGGAGGGGGTGCCTGTGGAGCTAGGCATGGAGCCAACTCCCTCTGGAGCGGGTCTGCTGCTGGTCCGGGACTCCTCATAGGCCTTTCTGTACCATGTCTCCGGGGAGAAGGAGGCTGATTTTGTCGGAGAGGTGTCGGTAATCTGTGGGGAGCACCATAAAGACAATCCTACCTTTAAGGTAACATTTGATTTAAATTGAGGAGACAAACAATAACTCACTAGAAGCACAACTCGGTCCATGGTATAATACTTTATTGGCTAAATGGCAGAGATGCAAAAACCCACGTAGGAAACAAACAGTTTGAACAAAAATGTCTAAAAGCATTAGCCTACAAAAACTAAAGGTGAGTGTGATCTATCTATCTGTTTACTGTTGCGTTCCCTAGCTAGACTACCCGCTTCGCCGCAGTAGCCTAATGAATTGCCAACGGCATTCAAACCTGTAGCAAACATTATGGCATACCCCTACTGCTCTGATGGAATAAACGAGAGCTCTGCTACACTTTTCACTGTTGTTGCTAGTGTTACTGATGTAATCATCCACTCCACATAAAGTAGAAAAATAGACTAGGCTACTAACCCCGTATTTTCTGCTCCTGCTGGTCACAGACCTCTCTTTGGTCCCAGACAGAGAAGTCATGCTGAAGGTGAGGGAAGGGAGGAGTGGGGAGAAAATATCTCGGTTGTTTTACACACAAGGAGACAAAATCGAAGTCAATGAATTCCACGCCCCTCCGCGTGCTTCTCAATCATTAACCAATATCACGCAGATTAGATATCAATATAGCATACGGTCTCCAACCTTGAAAAACAATAACCTAACAGTGATTCCGCTCAAATGTATCCAATACGCGCAATAATTAGTTCCAATCCACAGTCTCCTGTAAAGATGTAAAATCCACAGTGAAAATGTGAACAGGTCCGCCTGTATGAGTGGGGTACAGACGGGTTTCTCTTTCTGGGAGCGACGAAATACAACAAGCAGGGCGGTAGCAGAGTGAATGCTGCTGCTGCTGCACAGGCTCAGCGTAGACAGTGGGGACGCGCGTCTGCAGCGCGGTAGAGTCAGAGGCAGAGGCACAGCTGTGGTATTCCTCTGGCTGTCCGTGTGCCTGCCTGCAGGAGGCTCATCTGAAGCCAGAGGTGCCGACTGGAGATAGATAGATGCTTGCGCACATCTGGCTGGGGGAGGGTGCTCTCTGCCCCTTCCTCGCTGGCGGACCAATAGTGAATCAATGCTTTGTTGACTGACACGTGCCAGCTCATTTGTCCTATGTTAACTTTTGGAGGGAGTAAATGATGACTAGAGAGGGATGTAGTAGGCCTACAGCTGACGATGGTTATGGTTGCAAGATTGCATTAAAAGTATCTGGTGCAGAGGTGGTATGTTCAGTTGGATCAAAAAGGTTTAGGCCTAATCAGTAACATAATTCATAAATACTCATCATCATCATCATCATCATCCGTTGAACAGAATTTCTACCAGCATGTCACCTGTGCAACTATAGGAGAAAAAACTGTATATCACCTTTACTCCACACACTGAGACACATAAAAAGCTCTCCCTCGCCCCCCACTTGAAAAAAAATCTGACCATAACTCTATCCTCCTAAGTCCTGTTTACAAGCAAAAACTCAAACAGGAAGTACCAGTCAAGTGCTCAATATGGAAGTGGTCCGATTAAGTGGATGCTAAGCTACTTGACTGTTTCGTTAGCACAGGTTGGAATATGTTCCGGGTTTCATCCTATGGCATTGTGGAATTTACCACATCGATTACCGGTGTCATTAATAAGTGCATCGACGACGTCTTCCCCACAGTGACCGTACGTACATATCCCAACCAGAAGTCATAGGCAACATCTGCACTGAGCAAAAGGCTACAGCGGCCCTTTTCAAGGAGTGGGACACTAATCCGTACGCTTATAAGAAATCCCGCTACACCCTCAGACAAACCATCAAACAGGCAATGTGGCAATACAGGACCAAGATCGAATCCTACTACACCGGCGCTGATGCTCATTTTATACCTAGGTGTCTGGTTAGACTGTAAACTCTCCTTCCAGACTCACATCAAACATCTCCAATCCAAAGTTAAATCTAGAATTGGCTTCCTATTTCGCAACAAAGCATCCTTCACTCATGCTGCCAAACATACCCTTGTAAAACTGACCATCCTACCGATCCTCGACTTCGGCGACGTCATTTACAAAATAGCCTCCAATACCCTACTCAATAAATTGGATGCAGTCTATCACAGTGCCATCCGTTTTGTCACCAAAGCCCCATATACTACCCACCATTGCGACCTGTACGCTCTCGTTGGCTGGCCCTCGCTTCATTCTGGTCGCCAAACGCCAAGACCCTGCTAGGTAAAGTCCCCCCCTTATCTCAGCTCGCTGGTCACCATAGCAGCACCCACCTGTAGCACGCACTCCAGCAGGTATATCTCTCTGGTCACCCCCAAAACCAATTCTTCCTTTGGCCGCCTCTCCTTCCAGTTCTCTGCTGCCAATGACTGGAACGAACTACAAACATCTCTGAAACTGGAAACACTTATCTCCCTCACTAGCTTTAAGCACCAGCTGTCAGAGCAGCTCACATATTACTGCACCTGTACATAGCCCATCTATAATTTAGCCCAAACAACTACCTCTTTCCCTACTGTATTTATTTATTTTGCTCCTTTGAACCCTATTATTTCTCTCTACTTTGCACATTCTTCCACTGCAAATCTACCATTCCAGGTTTTACTTGCTATATTGTATTTACTTTGCCACCATGGCCTTTTTTGCCTTTACCTCCCTTATCTCACCTCATTTACTCACATCGTATATAGACTTGTTTATACTGTATCATTGACTGTATGTTTGTTTTACTCCATGTGTAACTCTGTGTTGTTGTATGTGTCGAACTGCTTTGCTTTATCTTGGCCAGGTCGCAATTGTAAATGAGAACTTGTTCTCAACTTGCCTACCTGGTTAAATAAAGGTAAAATAAAAACATTAAAAAAAAAAAAAAAACTGGAGGTGGCAGAGTTAGCAAACTATCCCAGATTACAAAGGGAAACCCACCTGCGAGCTGTCCAGTGACGCAAGCCTACCAGACGAGCTAAATACCTTCTATGCTCAATTCGAGGCAATTAACACTGAACCATGCATGCACCAGCTGTTCCGGACGACTGTGTGGTCACGCTCTCCGTAGCTGATGTGAGTAAGACCTTTAAACCGTTTAACATTCACAAGGCTGCAGGGCCAGATGGATTACAAGGACACGTACTCAGAGCATGCGCTGACCAGCTGGCAAGTGTCTTCGTCGACATTTTCAACCTCTCCCTGACCGAGTTTGTAATAACTGTGTTCCAAGCAGACCATCATAGTCCCTGTGCCCAAGAATGCCAAGGTGGCCTCCCGGGTGGCGCAGTGGTTAAGGGCGCTGTACTGTCACATCAGAGGGCGCCAGCTGTCACATCAGAGTCCCTGGGTTCGCGCCCAGGCTCTGTCGTAACCGGCCGCGACGGGGAGGTCCGTGGGGCGACGCACAATTGGCCTAGCGTCGTCCGGGTTAGGGAGGGATTGGTCGGTAGGGATCTCCTTGTCTCATCGCGCACCAGCGACTCCTGTGGCGGGCCGGGCGCAGTGCGCGCTAGCCAAGGTTGCCAGGTGCACGGTGTAGCCTCCGACACATTGGTGCGGGTTGGATGCGCGCTGTGTTAAGAAGCAGTACGGTTGTGTATCGGAGGACGCATGACATTCAACCTTCGTCTCTCCCGAGCCCGTACGGGAGTTGTAGCAATGCTACTACAACAATTGGATACCACGAAATTGGGGAGAAAAAGGGGTAAAATTTTAAAAAATTAAAAAATTAAAAAAAGAATGCCAAGGTAACCTGTCCTAATGACTATTGACCCGTAGCACTCACATCTGTAGCCATGAAATGCTTTGAAAGGCTGGTCATGGCTCACAACAACACCATCATCCCAGACACCATGGACCCAATCCAAATCGCATACCGCCCCAACACAGCCACAGATGACACAATCTCTATTGCATTCCACACTGGCCTTTCCCACCTGGACAAAAGGAATACCTACGTGAGTATGCTGTTCATTGACTACAGCTCAGTGCACCATAGTGCCCTCCAAGCTCATCACTAAACTAAGGACCCTGGGATTAAACACCTCCCTCTGCAACTGGATCCTGGAATTCCTTGACGGGCAGCCCCATGGTGGAGAGGGTAGGCAACAACACATCCGCCACGCTGATGCTCAACACAGGGGCCCCTCAGGATGATGAGACACCCTACAGGGAGGTCAGAGATCTGGCAATGTGGTGCCAGGACAACAACCGGTCCCTC
The DNA here is from genome assembly GCF_057628025.1 of Oncorhynchus mykiss. Lineage (NCBI taxonomy): Eukaryota > Metazoa > Chordata > Actinopteri > Salmoniformes > Salmonidae > Oncorhynchus > Oncorhynchus mykiss. The sequence continues at coordinate 61,408,502 of NC_143040.1, forward strand.
AATGTCAGCAAGACAAAGGAACTCATTGTGGACTACAGGAAAAGGAGGGCCGAGCACACCCCGATTCACATCGATGTGGCTGTAGTGGAGTGGGTCGAGAGCTTCAAGTTCCTCAGTGTCCACATCACAAAGGACCTGTCATGGTCCAAACACACCAACACAGTCGTGAAGAGGGCACAACTTCCCCCCTCAGGAGGCTGAAAAGATTTGGCATGGGCACTCAGACCCTCAAAAAGTTATACAGCTGCACCATTGAGAGCATCTTCACTGGCTGCATCACGGCAACTGCTTGGTATCTGACCGCAAGGCGCTACAGAGGGTAGTGCGTAGTGCCCAGTACATCACTGGGGCCAAGCTTCCTGACATCCAGGACCTATATACCAGACAGTGTCAGAAGAAGGCCCTAAACATTTTCAAAGACTCCAGTCACCCAAGTAATAGACTGTTCAATATGGAAAAAGTGCAGTCTCAAAAACCATCAGGTGCTATGATGAAACTGGCTCTCAAGAGGAGCGCCACATGAAAGGAAGACCCAGAGTTACCTCTGCTGCAGAGGATAAGTTCATTAGAGTTACCAGCCTCAGAAATTGCAGTCCAAATAAATGCTTCACAGAGTTCAAGTAACAGACACATCTCAACATCCACTGTTCAGAGGAGACTGCATGAATCAGGTCATCATGGTCGAATTGTTGCAAAGAAACCACTACTAAAGGACACCAATAAGAAGAAGAGACTTGCTTGGGCCAAGAAACACGAGCAATGGACATTAGAACAGTGGAGATCTGTCCTTTGGTCTGATTAGTCCAAATTTTAGATTTTTGGTTCCAACCACCATGTCTTTGTGAGACAAAGAGTAGGTGAACGGATGATCTCTGCATGTGTGGTTCCCACCGTGAAGCATGGAGGAGGAGGTGTGATGGTGTTGGGGGCTTTGTTGGTGACACTGTCAGTGATTAATTTAGAATTCAAGGCACACTTAACCAGCACGGCTACCACAGCATTCTACAGCGATATGCCATCCCATCTGGTTTGCACTTAGTGGGAATATCATTTGTTTATCAACAGGACAATGACCCAACACACCTCCAGGCTAAGGGCTATTTGACCAAGAAGGAGAGGGATTGAGTGCTGTATCAGATGACTTGGCCTCCACAATCACCTGACCTCAACCCAATTGAGATGATTTGGGATGAGTTGGACCGCAGAGTGAAGGAAAAGCAGCCTACAAGTGCTCAGCATATGTGGGAACTCCTCCCAATACTGTTGGAAAATCATTCTAGGTGAAGCTGGTTGAGAGAATGCCAAGAGTGTGCCAAGCTGTCATCAAGGCACAGGGTGGCTACTTTGAAGAATCTAAAATAGAAAATATATTTTGATTTGTTAAACACTTTTTTGGTTACTTATTTCATAGTTTAAAATATATATATATATATATATATTTAACTTTTATTTAACTAGGCAAGTCAGTTAATAACAAATTCTTATTTACAATGACGGCCTACACCGGCCAAACCCGGACGGCGCTGGGCCAATTGTGCGCCGCCCTATGGGACTCCCAATCACGGCCAGTTGTGATACAGCCTGGATTCAAACCAGGGTGTCTGTAGTGATGCCTCTAACACTGAGATGCAGTGCCTTAGACCGCTGCACCAAATAGTAAAAATAAAGAAAAACATTGAATGAGTAGGTGTGTCCAAACTAGAGACTGGTACTGTATATATCTATATTATTTTGCTAATCTTTTCATACTTTTTAACTTGGCATTGTTGGGAAAGGGCTCTTAAAGTAAGCATTTCACAGTTAACTCGACACCTGTTGTATTCAGCGAGTGTGACAAATAAAATTGGATCATCATCATCGTCATCATCACCACCACCACAGAAACAAGGTTTGTCTATGCAATAAGCTATTTAACCACTCCTTGGAGAGGTTTTACTCAGAACACAACAATTTAATTTGTGTTCTTTTCATGAATATCCTCATTCAATTAATCTGTGCTTCACATTCCGATGATTATGCACATAAGGTGGTGTGGTGCTGATGGTGTCGTGAATGAAAGCATATTGCTGCAGTGATTTATATAGCGTGGTGTTGCATGTTGTTTATGGATACACAGCGCCATCTGGTTTCACTGCATGGCCTAGCACAACAGAGGGAGAATATTTGGCAATAAACCCGTGCATGGTCTAATTACAGGCCTGGCCACGCAGGTCTAGTTACAGGCCTGGCCAAGCAGGTCTAGTTACAGGCCTGGCCATGCAGGTCTAGTTACAGGCCTGGCCATGCAGGTCTAGTTACAGGCCTGGCCATGCAGGTCTAGTTACAGCCCTGGCCATGCAGGTCTAGTTACAGGCCTGGGTAATTCCAGTCTTCTGGGGCCTGATTGGTGTCACACTTCTCCCCATCCCTAGCAAACACACCTGATTTAAACTAATTGCATTTTTATCTGAAGATCATGATTAGTCGATTATTGGAGTCAGGTGTGTCAGCTGGGGCTGGGGAAAAAGTGTGACAACAATAAGGCCCCTGAAGACTGGAGTTGGCCAGGCCTCTAGCACAACAGTGGGAGATGTACAATATTTGGCGATAAGCCCAAAAATGTTTATGACACTGCAAACATTTACAATACCACATTATATTCTGTATTAGACTATAACAATATAGCAATTACGCAAGACAACGGTTACATTTGTCATTACTCCCAGCAGGAATGTGAATATGTTTGTGTGTGTGTGATTGAGAGTCTATCTGGGGTCATCCACGGTCATCATGCTAACAAAGTCTTTGTAGAAGATGAGGTTCTTGTCAGGGTCCATTGCAGCTGACAACATCTCCTCCATCTCTTCCTGGGTGAAGGGCTCTCCTGCAGAGAGGGACACATACCCACAATAGATCTTTGTCGATCCATTATACAGAGACAACCAAAACATTTGCTAACACAGCACCAAACACTCCATACACACACACACACACACACACACACACACACACACACACACACACACACACACACACACACACACACACACACACACACACACACACACACACACACAGGGTCAACCACAGAGAAGCACCCCTGGAGAAGTTTAGGGTGTGCCTTGCTCAAGGTAACAACAGTAGGTGGCCCCTGAGGTATTGATGGCAGTTGCCAGACTGCCTTTATAACCTCGAGGCTACTTCCACCCCCTAGCAGGGTTTCTCAAGGTTGATTCTGAGGAACCATTATATGCTGCATGTCACTCCAGCTGAGCATCCATTACATACTAATAAGTCATAAGTACATATGCTAGGTCCAAGGGAGCCAACACACTGGAAACCGGTAAGAATGAACACTAAAGTCAACATAGACTTTATATATCTCCCAGTATTGCTGTTCTGGGAGATATATAATCATATAATGCTTGTAGAGTGGATTGTTATCTGTCAGTGTCGGTCTGTCCAAACCTTGGACCACTAGAGGGCGTAATATCATCTTGCCTTACACAAAGCCCACATAACTGTTAATAAACAGTGACAAGATGTGATATATTTGTGACTTCAGGCCAATGATTCTGTGGTTTTATGTAAGGAGCTCTATGTTGCTTTCAACTTACCTTCCTGTGTCATGTACTTTGTGAGCTCCTCCAGTTCCAAATGTCCCTTTTTCTGCTTATCTAGAACCTGCAAATTTGAGATGTTTTTTCCTCTTAGCAAATAAGACGATCATAGAGGGAACCCAAGGTATGATCCTATACAGTCTGCATTAACCCAAGATTACTTATACAGGCTGCAATAGAGGTAACCCAAGGTAACCTATACAGTTGTGGCCAAAAGTTTTGAGAATGGCACAAATATAAATTTTCACGAAGTCTGCTGCCTCAGTTGGTATGATGGCAATTTGCATATACTCCAGAATGTTATGAAGAGTGATCAGATGAATTGCAATTAATTGCAAAGTCCCTCTTTGCCATGCAAATTAACTGAATCCCCAAAAAACATTTCCACTGCATTTCAGCCCTGCCACAAAAAGACCAGCTGACATCATGTCAGTGATTCTCTCGTTAACACAGGTGTGAGTGTTGATGAGGACATGGCTGGAGATCACTCATTCTGATTGAGTTCGAATAACAGACTGGAAGCTTCAAAAGGAGGGTGGTGCTTGGAATCATTGTTCTTCCTCTGTCAACCATGGTTACCTGCAAGGAAACACGTGCCATCATCATTGCTTTGCACAAAAAAAGGCTTTGAAGGCAAAGATATTGCTGCCAGTAAGATTGCACCTAAATCAACCATTTATCAGATCATCAAGAACTTCAAGGAGAGCGGTTCAATTGTTGTGTAGAAGGCTTCAGGGCACCCAAGAAAGTCCAGCAAGCGCCAGAACCGTCTCCTAAAGTTGATTCAGCTGCGGGATCGGGGCCCCACCAGTACAGTGCAGCACAGTGGAGTGCATCTGCACGCATAGTGAGGCAAAGACTTTTGGAGGATGGCCTGGTGTCAAGAAGGGCAGCAAAGAAGCCACTTCTCTCCAGGAAAAACATCAGGGACAGGCTGATATTCTGAAAAAGGTACAGGGAATGGACTGGGGTAAAGTCATTTTCTCTGATGAATCCCCTTTCCGATTGTTTGGGGCATTTGGAAAAAAGCTCGTCAGTCAACAGTAAAGCATCCTGAGACCATTCATGTGTGGGGTTGCTTCTCAGCCAAGGGAGTGGGCTCACTCACAATTTTGCCTAAGAATACAGCCATGAATAAAGAATGGTACCAACACATCCTCTGAGAGCAACTTCTTCCAACCATCCAGGAACAGTTTGGTTACAAACAATGCCTTTTCCAGCATGATGGAGCACCTTGCCATAAGGCAAAAGTGATAACTAAGTGGCTCGGGGAACAAAACATCGATATTTTGGGTCCATGGCCAGGAAACTCCCCCGACCTTAATCCCATTGAGAACTTGTGGTCAATCCTCAAGAGGCGGGTGGACAAACAAAAACCCACAAAGTCTGACAAACTCCAAGCATTGATTATGCAAGAATGGGCTGCCATTAGTCAGGATGTTGCCCAGAAGTTAATTGACAGCATGCTAGGGAGGATTGCAGAGGACTTGAAAAAGAAGGGTCAACACTGCATATATTGACTTCATGTAATTGTCAATAAAAGCCTTTGACACTTATGAAATGCTTGTAATTATACTTCAGTATTCCATAGTAACATCTGACAAAAAATATCTAAAGACACTGAAGCAGCAAACTTTGTGGAAATTAATATTTGTAACATTCTCAAAACTTTTGGCCACAACTGTACAGTCTGCAGGGAATTAACACAAGATGATCTATACAGTCTGCAATTGAGGGAATTAATCCAAGATAACCTACACAGTCTTCAATAGAGGGAATTAATCAAAGATAATCTATAGATAACCAACACACTCTACATACAGAACCTATACAGTCCATTACCTCAAAGGCCTGGAGCATAAGGTCCTCTGGGATGGGCCGGAACCTGCAGAGTACACACACACACACAGATAAGAAGTTACAGAACACACACACCTTTTACACACACACACATACAATCGCATACAGAACATTACAGCAAGTAAGTCAACTATATCAATCATAGTATGTTTGTAAAAGGTGCTGCCAACAGAGTTTTTATCTATAACTGAGACCAGGCAGGAACAGGTTAGGGTCATTATGCATGATTTATCAGGGAGTTACGACTACCTCTTATATTAGCTATACCTCCTCCTTCTGGACAGACCTACTCTGTCTGTATTTGGAGTAGGATTTAGTTGCCCCCTACACTCTGTGGTAATCCGGGAGGTCTACCCTGTGGGTTGGTGATCGAGGGGAGGTACGTGCCGCGACGTTGGCTCCCTGTGCTGGGAGTACACGGTCTGGGTACCACGGCGCTGACGGTCCCAAGTAGAGATAATTAGGGGAGAATGCCAACCAGCTGTGCAGACCACATAAAGGGAGCACCGTGGCACACCGCGAGGGAGACAGAGAGAGAGAGGAGCCACATTTGAGAAGTGACAAACCTAGGTTATTTTGTTGTTATGGTAATTTTGTTGCCTAATAAAGTTGTGTTTTCTGACTAGAACCTCCCTGTCTCTGTGTTCATCTCGGCACGCTCAACCCAACACCCAACGGTTTACCACACATGGTGGAGAATACGGGCACCTCAGTAGCTTTGGGTGCCGTGGGGTCGAGCGTACGGAGATTGCCATGGAGGAACTGGTGGCTCAGTTTATACTCAGCCAACAGAAGCAACAGGCTTTCCAGAAGCCAGCGCTGGAGGAGCAGCTCCAACAAAACAGACTGGTAACGGAGGTAGCCTAGTTGAAGGGTGGGATGGCTCATGAGTAAGTTTCTGGCTAAGTAAATGGAGGACGATGACTTGGAGACGTTTTTGTGCACCTTCGAGAGGACGGCACAGAGGGAAGGGTGGCCCAAGCCCGAGTGGGCCAGCCTTTTGGCGCCCTATCTCTCCGGGAAGGCCCAGAAGGCCTACTTCGACTTGAACGCCGACCAGGCAGCAAATTATGAGAGACTCAAACGTGAGATTCTGAGCCGTTATTCATCCTCGCACGCCGTGCACAACTGGTCCATGACTGGGCCTTTGACTCCACCATCTCCCCTGCGCTCAGATGAGCGACCTGGTGCGCCTGACCAAGGGATGGCTACTGACCAACGTACCGTCCCTCCCGACAATCAATAAGGTACCTTCTGGCCCTCAGCACCTTCGGGCCCTGCCCTACTAGATGAGGAAGGCGACGAACCCCCAGAGCCTGTAGGAATTGCTGACTGCGGTGGAAACCTACCAGAACACCCAGGACTTGCTGAAAGGTGCCTGGGCGGAGAGAGTGGACGCAGGGAGGGGGAAGAAAAGCACAGAGGCGAGGGGCAGAAGGCGGCCCGTACGGAACCAGCCAAAGCTGCGAAGCGGGAGGTCAACCCGAACCGATGACGACATCCACTGCTGGACCTAGATCAGAGGCGCTGCTATGAGCGCGGCAAGCCAGGAGACATCGCATGGCGCTTCCCCGGCCGGGAGGAGTCCATTCCCTTCCGCATCCCCCAGCTCCGGGGTAATCCGGATGGCGAGTTGTGTCATCTCCTGTTGGGCGCACACCGAGACGGCCCCACCGATGGTTCCAGTATGAATCGATGGCGTCGACACCAGCGCTCTGCTGGACTCTGGCAGCATGGTGACCCTGGCCCAACCACAGTGGCTCACACGAGAGGGAAAAGACGAACCGGGGGGCGAGGAGAAATCAGTGTCCTGTATACATGGGACACGAAGAGGTACCCAACATTGCCGGTGCGGCTAACCACCCCAAGGGGGGAGTGCCAGATGCACGTGGGGGCTGTTCCTAACCTGCCCTTGCCCATTCTCGTTAGAGATTGCCCTCTCTTCCAGACACTGTGGAGGAGGGACCTGGGGAGGCGTGCGCAAGGTAGGCAGGAGAGGAAAAAGGATGGTCATCTGTGCAATCCACTCCCCGCCACGAGAGGTGTCCACCGGGCCCGAGTCGGACCAGGAGGAGGGAGATGACCCAACGCCGGGAAGCGAGCCGTCGTCCGAGGAGGACCTCTGGCTTCACTTTATGGAGGTGGAGGCACTCGACGGACCGACCGACACAGGAATCCTCACAGGCCAGTTCGGGACAGCCCAGTTAGAAGACCTCAACCTCCAGAACGCGAGGGGCCAGGTGATTGTGGTGGACGGCATGCTATTACCCGGGGTAACTGAGTGGCGCTACCCCCACTTCGACATCAAGCATCATTTATTGTATCAGGTAGTAAAGCACAATGGGGAGACAAAAGGAGCTCTTCCAATTATTCTTACGGTGGGTATTCCGCAGGAAGCAGATGCTGAAGAAGATCATCGAGAGAGACAGGAGGCACTGGGACAAGCTGCTGCCCCACCTGATGTTCTCGTGCGCGAGGTACCCCAAATGTCCACTTCTCCCCCTTTGAGCTCTTGTATGGCCGTCGGCCCCACGGACTGCTGGACCTAGCCAAGGAGGTCTGGGAGGAACAACCGACCCCCCTTCGCAGTGTGGTGGAAAACATGGAGGAGATGAGGGAGAGGATGACGGTGATTTGGCCAGTGGTGAGGGAGCACATGGCCCAGGCACAACATACCCAGGAGCGTGTATACAACCAGGGGGCCCAACAACGAGAGTTCCACCCGGGTGAGAAGGTCTTGGTGCTGATCCCCACAACGGAGAGCAAATTCCTGGCTACTTGGCATAGGCCCTACGACATCGTGGAGCGAGTAGGAGACATCAATTATAAGGTCCGCCAACCGGGGCGGAGAAAACCCCTTCAGCTTTACCATGTGAACCTACTGAAGAAGTGGTAGGAACGAGAGCCGCTGTGCTCAATGTGGACCCAGCCACAGCAGAACCCGCCCTCTTTCGAAGTTTCCATGGGGAAAGACCTCAGCCCAACACAACAGCAAGCGCTTCGAGAGTTGGTCCAGCGGAATACGGCCATGTTCTCCGAGGTGCCAGCCGCACGGATCTCGTGGAACATCATATCCACACACGTCCGGGAGAAAAAGTGCGGGAACAGCCATTCTGGATACCAAAATCCCGGAGGGCAGCGGTCCAGTGGAAAGTGATGACAATGATAGAGATGGGGGCACTGGAGGAGTCCCACAGTGAGTGGTCTAGCCCTATGGTGCTGGTACCAAAACCAGACGGAACCGTCCGCTTCTGCAACAACTTCCGGGGCCTGAACGAGATCAGTGAATTCAGCGCCTACCCCATGCCCCAGGTAGACAAACTGATCAACCGCTTGGGGAAGGCAAGATACGTCAGCACCCTGGACCTGACAAAGGACCTTCTCCCTGGACCATCTCCATCTCTACCATTACCGGGTCCTTCCTTTCGGGCTCCACAGGGCTCCAGTGAGCTTTCAGCGACTCATGCACTGTGTGTACGTTGCTGCTTATTTAGATTATATAATCGTGCACAGTGACAGTTGGGAGTCCCATCTCTGTAAGGTTACAGGCCGCGGTGGATGCGCTAAGGGATGCGGGGCTGACCGCGAACCCCCACAAGTGCAACCTGGGCTACGCTGAGGTGGAGTACCTGGGCTATCGAATCTGGGCAGGATAAAAAAATAATAACAGAAAAATCAACCAAGAGGCAGGTGAAGTCGGTCCTGGGGTTAGCAGGCTACTACACTCGATTTGTACCTAACTTTGCTGCAACAGCTTCTCCCCTCACAGACATAACGAAGGCACACCTACCCCAGACGGTGCGATGGACGAAAGACACAGAGACGGCATTCCAGGCCCTGAAGGACACGCTATGTTCACCCACGGTACTCGTCACCCCGGGCTTCTCAACAGACCTCCTGGTCCAGACAGACGCGTCTGAAACTGGGGTAGGGGCCGTCTTGTCCTTAGAGCAGGACGGTGAGGAGCACCCTATCATGTATATCAGCAGGAAGCTCCTCCCGAGGGAGAAGTACTCGATTGTCGAGAAGGAGTGCCTCGTCGTGAAGTGGGCGCTGGACACCTTTAAGTATTACCCCCTCGGGAGGAATTTCCCCCTGATTACTGACCATGCCCCCCTTGTGTGGATGGCAAGCAGTAAGGACACGAATGATCGCATCACCTGCTGGTTTCTGTCATTACAGCGTTTCTCTTTCTCTATCATCCACAGGTAGGGGGGACAGCACGGCAATGAGGACACCCTCACCACGGGGGGATGCAAACCTAGCCCTGGGAACACCTCTCTCCCAGTCAGGGCTAAGGGGGGAGGGCAGTGTGCAGTATCCCGGAAGTCTACCCCGGAGGTTGGTGATAGAGGGGAGGTCCGTTCCGCGACATTGGCTCCCTCTGCTGGGAGTACACGGGCTGGGCACCCCGACGCTGATGGCCCCAAGTAGAGGTAATTAGGGGAGAGTGTCAACCAGTCTGTAACGATTGTCTTTGGGTGAAAGAGAGGAGGACCAAGATGCAGCGTGATGATAATCCATATTTAATGGGAATACTTCTTAACAATCAGAGACAACGATAGACAGCTGCCTCTAATTGAGAACCAATCTAGGCCCACCATAGACGTACAAAAACACCTAGATAGGAAAACACCCCCATAAACATACAAAACCCCTAGACAAGGCGAAAACACATACATCACCCATGTCACACCCTGACCTAACCAAAATAACAAAGAAAACAAAGAATACTAAGGTCAGGGTGTGACACAGTCATGCAGGCCACATAAAGGGAGCACTGTGGCACACTGCGAGGGAGACAGAGAGAAAGGCATGGAACCGAATCTGAGAAGAAGGACCAAGCCAAACTTAAGTTATTTTGTAATGTTTATTTTGTTGCCTAGTAAAGTCATGTTTTCTGACTAGAACCTCCCTGTCTCTGTGTTCATCTCTGCACGCTTAACCCAACATCCCACGATTTACCACAACTCTTAAAAAAAAGGTGTTATCTAGAACCTAAAATGGTTCTTCAGCTGTCCCCATAGGAAAACCCTTTAAAGAACCATTGTTGGTTCCATATAGAATCCTTTCCACTGAGGGTTCTACATGGAACCCAAAATGGTTCTACCTGGAACCCCAAATGGTTCTACCTGGAATCAAAAAGGGTTCTCCTATGGGAACAGCAAAGGACCCTTTTGGAACCATTTTTTCTTAGAGTGTAGACACTGATCTAAGCTAAGTGTTCTTACAGGTAGCAACAGAGGCAGTGTTTCCAGAAAAACCTACAGCACCAGTTCTAGGAATTCCTAGAAACTACCCAGACAGCCAGACAAGTCAAGTACAGTCAGATCCTCCAGTTTGTCTCTGTCTATCTGAGATCAATGTGTTTCAACTGATTGTATGACTCTCTACCTCTTCCGCTCTCTCTCCTTTGTTCTTACATTGTCTGATACAGCCCCATGCAGCAGACTCTGTGCATGCCTCTTTCCAATGTTCTTACTTGCGCTCCATTAGAACCTTGGTCATGGTGGGGAGGAACTTCTCAAAGCGGATGTATCCTGTTGGCTCCTCCTCCTCAATCTAGGGGAAGAGTTTGTTCACAAATATTATGGTCTGAATTGGAGCAAAATTTCTGGGGAATTTACTATATGTGAGTGTTGGTCCTTTTTTTTTACTTCTACATTACGTGATTGTCCCCTGGCTTCTAACGCCCTTCTACCTTTGCATTTATTCTTTGAGAAAACAGAGTACAACCAGCCATACCTGTTTAGTTAAATATGTCCCATTGTTGTCCTCTCTATGTTCATGTACATATGCACGGTTGACTGTAAGCCGCTTTGGATAAAAGCATCTGCTAAATGACATACTGTATACTATTATTATGTTATTATGTCTCTGATCAAAAGGATGCCCTTACCTCTGCTATGACGTCATGTAGCTCCCCTTCGTTAGGGAAGCAGCCTAGGGAGCGGATGATAGTGCCTATCTCCCTTTGACAGAAGCACAGCACCGGAGTGAAAACATCACCACCATATAATACAACACTGTATAAACCTAAATCAGTGTTGTAAGCCTATTTGGTATCATGTCTGTTGTAAGCCTGTCTAAGTGGGCCTGACTATATCATTCTGCTCACCTGACATCCACTGTCTTGTTGAACTCGTGGTCAAACACATCAAAAGCAGCGCGGATCTTCTTGTGGACCTCCGATACTATGGCCTCTACAACAGCAAATACAACAGACAAATCAAAAGCCCGTCGTTAGTTGAAACTAGTGCCACCTTTCAAATGTATCTCAAACTAGCTGTATCTACAAGTTAAAGCGAAAAAACAACTATTTAAATAGATTTTGAAGCCCATTTCATACCTGCGCTTTCCTTGTCTTCCGCCATTTTCTTTATTTACTGTTGTTGCTAGGACACCATATATAGCTTTTGATTGGCAGGACCACTCTAAACGAGTGCAGGACTCAACGTTTTGGAAAGTTCCAGCAGACACTTGTAAAATAGAACTGGCCATGCCTCTCGGATGTAGACCAAGCAATCTGTTGGCTCTATTCAAGGCATTTCTATCATTATCGTTCGACAACGTTTGGCAACTGAATGTGGCCCTAGTTGATTTTAGCAGTCAGAGATATAAATGGCCAGAGATAAGGTTCTGACCACACTGACAGTGAATGTCAATTCATGGGTTCTAATGTCTCATTTATAAAATAAGTGTATATTTCTATTGCACGGTCCAAAGCAAGACTTCTTTGGATGCGTAACGAATTGTGAAAAATATTCGCTTCATATGGTCAATAATGAAGGTAGACTTTGGCCGAAAATACATATAAAAGCCATTGTATGGATGCACGGCTGTTATGTGGTAGGAGACAAAAGGAAAAAAGCTGACTGCTTTATGCGTGTCATTACGGTAGGGCTATATTACTGCCCTTGGCACGCTCTCATCAGCAGCACAGATGTCAGTAGTGGGACGTACTTAGAAAGGGTGCGGGTTTGGCGCAGTGGAAATTATAGGCGACTGCTATCACCAAGTCGGCCATCTGTGCACTGGGTTTTATCTTCGTGTTTCGAATTTGAAAAACACAGTCGACAATAGGGATTTTATCGAATTGAATCGATATTTATTTAATTATTTAATAGATAGCACAATGAGCTCTATCAACGTGAATAAGTTAAAGGTAAACGAGTTGAAGGACGAGTTGAAGAAGAGGCAGCTGTCGGACAAGGGGCTGAAGGCGGATCTTATGGACCGGCTGCAGGCCGCGCTGAATGAAGAGGCTCTAGCCAGAGGAGCTGAGGCCGGGGAGAACGGCGGCCAAGGCGAAGGGGCTGTCGGCCTGAATGACATGGGCGAGGAGGACTTGGATGAAGACCTAGTTGAGGAGAGGATGGAGGCGGGCGGAGTAGAGGATGAAGATAGGTGCGAAGGGAAAGCAGAGAAAGAATGCGCCAATATCGACGATAATATGGGGGAAGAGGAGGATGCGGGAGTAGATATGGATAAATCCGACGAGGATGAAGATGCTCTACTGAAAGAAGAAGAGGATGATGATGATGAGGAGATGGATAAATTCGATGATGATGATGCTGCACTGGGGACTCTCTCGAGAGAGGGTAAGCGATGCAAGCCAGCTAATCGACCCTGCTGCTATGGTTGCAGCAGCGGCTAGAGTTCACGTCTTGCATGACAGTTCAGAATCAAAGATAGGTCAACTGGTTAGCCTGCTAAGTTTGCCAGCTATGTCGGAACTTCTGCCAGGATCCATGTAGCTAGCTAATTGTAGACAGTGCGCTTTTGTACGGCTGCACTTGACTGGTGTATGTTTTTACGCAATGGTTTTGTGTTCCGGATTTGCATTTCTTCAAGCGGCAGACAAAGATGCGCCGATGTGCAGATGGTCGTTGGCTAGCTAGCTACCATTAGCTGCTAAAGTGCAAAACAGTGGCTCCTACTGGCGAGAGAGAACGCAGCAGGCTGACTATCTTTTCCCGTGAGACGGTTTGTTATTCCATAGATATAAATACGTCTATGCGCATAGCCTAGGTTTATAACGTTGGTTTTAGGAAATGTGAAGTTATCTAGCTCGCTGCCAGTCGTAATCTAGCTTTATTTTTTTATTAACATTTTATCAACACGGTAAATACTAAGTTAATATTTGGTCAAGGCTGTCATGGCTGTAGAAACTGAAAATGTGTGGTACACATCAATATCCATTTATATTGGGGGGGGGGGGGGGGTGGGTACGAACTGGTATTAAAGACGGGGGTACTAACTGGTATTATTGCTCCTGATGGGCCTTTGTTATTCATGGCTCCAGATCACCATATCTTTAATTATTTTCAGATATCCTCTTCCCTTTGTAGTCCATACATTGCAACTCATGTAGATACCTGACAAATCAAAACACCTAACTTGCCACCTAGCTGAACTGTGTGGACCATCATGTAACACCTGGGTCCTACACTTGGGGGGCGGGACGCACCTCAATACCTGCTTTGTTATTGTTTTATTTCCAAAGGGGATGCGGACAAAGACACGAGCGCTGAGCAGAAGAATAAGAAGGGTGTTAAGAGACGCCGGGAGGAACATGGAAGGGGCTACTTTGAGTTTATTGAAGAAAGCAAGTACAGCCGGTAAGGATGGTGCAGTAGCCGGGTTAACCCTCGGTTAGCTCCGAGTCACCCTGGCCTGCACAACTCCCAGCTCTCTGCCTTATCGAACTGCTGTGTTGACATTAACAGCCAACACAGTCCTTAATGCTAGCCCTGACCCCTGCTGCTAAGAAACATATTTTTTTTCCATTTACCTCTACATGGGTATTACCTTACCTGTTATTACTGAATACAGGGTTGACAATATGCATGCAAAGCCCAACTGTAGTGTAGATAATGGTGGTTGGTGCTATAGCTAGTTTGTGATAGGAATGGTTATGGGGTGGTCTGCAGGGATGCTATATTGAATGGGAAGGTCTGGATGCCGCTGGGAGGGTGCCTGACCTACACACTGTGGGACAAAAGAGAGGCGCGGTGGGACAAAGAAGGTGGGGGTGTGTCTGTAGAAGAAGTGCACCAATTAAGTATCTGTCTGACTCTCTCTGTCGGTCCAGTTGTGTTGAACTTGGAAAACTTTTATATGCTTTCTTTTTTCCCAATGGTAGGATGCAATAAAAGTGTGAATGAGTGTGAGTGAGTGAGAGTGATTGATTATTGGCCTCTAATATTGATTAAATTCTCTCCTTACTACAGGCCATTGTCTTTGATACATGTGTTATAAACAGCTTCACTGGTTAGCAGATATACAGCTATTCTGTAGCTCAACAAATCTAATGGCAGTGTTTTTATAACTTCATTTTAAACCTATATGATTCAGGATTTTTGAAAAATAACTCTATCACACAGCTTCCCTAATGGCAAACAGAGCTAAATAACTTGACAGTTTTCTAGAGTGGGCATCCTCATCTAAAGTATAGGAATTGTGTGTATGTTCTGTTGTTCTCGTGATGAGGTATGATCTTCCAACAACGTATATATCCTCACCAGAGAAGAAATGCATATCCAATGATACATTGACATTGGTGAACTTTACATGACGTTCCTGACTAATTGGTTTTATCACGCCCAGCAGTTTCAGACTGAAGAATGTTACAACTTTAACTCCATTGTTGATAAATCCTGCCAGAACTGGTCAAAATGTAGCCTAGTGCAGTCTTTCCCCTAGATTATTCTCTAGTTGTGACTCAAAGGCCCCGAAAGCAACATTTGATAGATTACAATGATAGGTTTAGTTTTAAATTCTGAGTGGTTTGATTTATTAGGATCCCCATTAGCCGACGCCAATGGCAACAGCTAGTCCAACAAATAACAAAAAAGACATTACAGACAGAAGACAATTTGGAATATCCAACACGTTTCTTATAAAAACAAGAGGTGTTGCAGTCAGTTTTTCCTCAACTCTTAGGCAAGAGAGACTGGCATGCACAGTATTAATATTAGCCCTCTGATTACAATGAAGAGCAAGACGTGTCACTCTTTCTAGGCCAGCTGCAGCTTAACTAGGTCTTTCTTTGCAGCACTTGACCATATGACTGGACAATAATCGTAGCTGTTTACATACCACCACAGTCAGAGGCTGGCATTAAGACCGCATTGAATGAGCTGTATTCTGCCATAAGCAAACAAGAAAACGCTCACCCAGAGGCGGCGCTCCTAGTAGCCGCGGATTTTAATGCAGAGAAACTTAAATTAGTTTTACCTAATTTCTATCAGCATGTTAAATGTGCAACCAGAGGAAAAAAAACTCTGGACCACCTTTACTCCACAGACAGAGACACATAAATAGCTCTCCCTCGCCCTACATTTGGAATATCTGACCATAATTATATCCTCCTGATTCCTGCTTACAAGCAAAAATGAAAGCAGGAAGCACCAGTGACTAGATCAATAAAAAAGTGGTCAGATGAAACAGATGCTAAGCTACAGGACTGTTTTGCTAGCACAGACTGGAATATGTTCCGGGATTCCTCCGATGGCATTGAGGAGTACACCACATCAGTCATTGGCTTCATCAATAAGTGCATCGATGACGTCGACCCCACAGTGACTGTACGTACATACCCCAACCAGAAGCCATGGATTACAGGCAACAATCCCGAAATCCCGCTTTGCCTTCAGACGAACCATCAAACAGGAAAAGCATCAATACAGGACTAAGATCGAATTGTACTACACCTGCTCTGACGCTTGTCGGATGTGACAGGGCTTGCAAACCATTACAGACTACAAAGGGAAGCACAGCCGAGAGCTGCCCAGTGACACGAGCCTACCAGATGAGCTAATCTACTTCTATGCTCGCTTCGAGGCAAATAACACTGAAACATGCATGAGAGCACCAGCTGTTCCGGAAGACTGTGTGATCACGCTCTCCGTAGCTGATGTGAGTAAGACCTTTAAACAGGTCAACATTTACAAGGCCGCAGGGCCAGACGGATTACCAGGACGTGTACTGCGAGCATGCGCTGACCAACTGGCAAGTGTCTTCACTGACATTTTCAACCTGTCCCAGCTCTCTGTCCCGGCTACGTCTGTAGCCATGAAGTGCTTTGAAAGGCTGGTCATGGCTCACATCAACACCATTATCCCAGAAACCCTAGACCCACTCCAATTTGCATACCGCCCCTACAGATCCACAGATGATGCAATCTCTATTGCACTCCACACTGCCCTTTCCCACCTGGACAAAAGGAACACCTATGTCAGAATGCTATTCATTGACTACAGCTCAGCGCTCAACACCATATTGCCCTCAAAGCTTATCAATAAGCTAAGGTCCCTGGGACTAAACACCTCCCTCTCCAACTGGATCCTGGACTTCATGATGTGCCACCCCCAGGTGGTATGGGTAGGTAACAACACATCCGCCACGCTGATCCACAACACAGGGGCCCCTCACGGGGGTGCATGCTCACTCCCCTCCTGTACTCCCTGTTCACTCATGACTGCATGGCCAGGCACGACTCCAACTCCATCATTAAGTTTGCCGATGACACAACAGTGGTAGGTCTAATCACCGACAACGACGAGGCATGGCCTCACCTGGCTGTGTGGTGCCAAGCAGAGACCTGGCCGTGTGGTGCCAGGACAACAACCTCTCCCTCAACGTGATCAAGACAAAGGAGATGATTGTGGACTACAGGAAAAAGAGTACGCCCCCATTCTCATCGACGGGGCTGCAGTGGAGCAGGTTGAGAGCTTCAAGTTCCTTGGTGTCCACATCACCAACAAACTAACATGGTCCAAGCACACCAAGACAGTCGTGAAGAGGGCACGACAAAACCTATTCCCCCTCAGGAGACTGAAAAGATTTGGCATGGATCCTCAGATCCTCAAAAGGTTCTACAGCTGCACCATCGAGAGCATCCTGACTGGTTGCATCACTGCCTGGTATGGAAACTGCTCGGCCTCCGACCGCAAGACGCTACAGAGGGTAGTGCGAACGGACCAGTACATCACTGGGGCCAAGCTTCCTGCCATCCAGGACCTCTATACCAGGCGGTGTCAGAGAAAGGCCCTAAAAATTGTCAAAGACTCCAGCTACCCTAGTCATAGACTGTTCTCTCTGCTACCGCACGGCAAGCGGTACCGGAGCGCCAAGTCTAGGTCCAAGAGGCTTCAAAACAGCTTCTACCCCCAAGCCATAAGACTCCTGAACACCTAATCAAATGGCTACACAAACTATTTGCACCCCCCCTCTATTTTACACCACTGCTACTCTCTGTTGTTGTCATCTATGCATAGTCACTTTAATAACTCTACCTACATGTGCATAATACCTCAACTAACCGGTGCCCCCACACATTGACTCTGTACCAGTACCCCTCTACATATTGTCTCACTATTGGTATTTTACTGCTGCTCTTTAATGTTACTTTTATTTCTTATTCTTATCCGTATTTTTTAAACTGCATTGTTGGTTAGGGGCTCGTAAGTAAGCATTTCACTGTAAGGTCTACACCTGTTGTATTCAGCGCATGTTGTAATGAACACGAGGGGAGACAGAGAGCTGGTTTCAAGCGCAGGGCGCAGCAGGTGTTTAATGCAAAGGACCAGAGGAGGAGGCAGGTAGCTGGGTCCAGGGGCAGGCAGAAGGTCATACACAGGAGGAGGCAGGTAGCTGGGTCCAGGGGCAGGCAGAAGGTCATACACAGGAGGAGGCAGGTAGCTGGGTCCAGGGGCAGGCAGAAGGTCATACACAGGAGGAGGCAGGTAGCTGGGTCCAGGGGCAGGCAGAAGGTCATACACAGGAGGAGGCAGGTAGCTGGGTCCAGGGGCAGGCAGAAGGTCATACACAGGAGGAGGCAGGTAGCTGGGTCCAGGGGCAGGCAGAAGGTCAAACACAGGAGGAGGCAGGTAGCTGGGTCCAGGGGCAGGCAGAAGGTCAAACACAGGAGGAGGCAGGTAGCTGGGTCCAGGGGCAGGCAGAAGGTCATACACAGGAGGAGGCAGGTAGCTGGGTCCAGGGGCAGGCAGAAGGTCATACACAGGAGGAGGCAGGTAGCTGGGTCCAGGGGCAGGCAGAAGGTCAAACACAGGGGGTCCAAAAGGGCAACAGTACAGGCAGGGAAAAGGATAGTATGGTAGTCCGGGAGATCAGGCAATAGGTAGATAACAGGAAATCCAATAGGCTGAAGTACAGGTAGGGAATAGGCAAAAGGCGTCGTTAGTGAGGCAGGCTAAAACTATCATACACGGGAAGAGTAAATCGTGGGGAAAACAGAGCTCCGAAAGCCATGCGTCACAAAACAAACAATACCTCACAGTGATGGGGTGCAAAGAACTGAAGTAAATAGTGTGTGATAATGACATATAGGTGTGTGAACAGGTGATTAGAATTCAGGTGATTGGAATCTGGAGAGTGAAAAAAAAAGCAGATCATCTGTTTATTACGGACAGCACTCTCCCCATCTTTACAACCATTGAATCTATATGTTTTGAGCATGACTGTTTACAATCTAAGGTAACACCAAGTAATTTAGTCTCCTCAACTTGTTCAACAGCCACACCATTCATTACCAGATTCAGCTGCGGTCTAGAACTTAGGGAATGATTTGTACCAAATGCAATACTCTTAATTTAAGAGATGTTCAGAACCATTGTATTACTGGCCACCCATTCCCAAACAGACTACCACTCTTTGTTAAGGGTTTCAGTGACCTCATTAGCTGTGGTTGCTGATGCATATATGGTTGAATCATCAGCACATGGACACACATGCTTTGTTTAATGACAGTGGCAGGTTATTGGTAGAAATAGAAAAGAGTAGAGGGCCTAGAGAGCTGCCCTGCAGTACACCACACTCTACATGTTTGACATTAGAGAAGCTTCCATTAGGAATACCCTATTAGATAGAGTTCTATTAGGTGGATAGCTCTGAATCCACGATATGGCAGAGGTTGGAAAGCCATAACACATACAGTGGGGAGAACAAGTATTTGATACACTGCCGATTTTGCAGGTTTTCCTACTTACAAAGCATGTCGAGGTCTGTAATTTTTATCATAGGTACACTTCAACTGTGAGAGACGGAATCTAAAACAAAAATCCAGAAAATCACATTGTATGATTTTTAAGTAATTAATTTGCATTTTATTACATGACATAAGTATTTGATACATCAGAAAAGCAGAACTTAATATTTGGTACAGGAACCTTTGTTTGCAATTACAGAGATCATACGTTTCCTGTAGTTCTTGACCAGGTTTGCACACACTCCAGATCCAGGTTTCGGGGCTGTCGCTGGGCAATACGGACTTTCAGCTCCCTCCAAAGATTTTCTATTGGGTTCAGGTCTGGAGACTGGCTAGGCCACTCCAGGACCTTGAGATGCTTCTTACGGAGCCACTCCTTAGTTGCCCTGGCTGTGTGTTTCAGGTCTGTCATGTACTGTCATGTTGTGTCTTGTTTCTGTCCTTTCCCTTCACCCTGTCTCCCTCTGCTGGTCGTTGTTAGGTTACCTTTTCTTCCCCTCTTTTCCCCAGCTGTGCCTTGTCTCCTCCTAACTACCTCGTCACCCCTTTTCCCACCTGTTCCCTTTTTCCCTCTGATTAGTCCTCTATATCTCTCTCTGTTTCTGCTCCTGTCTTTGTCGGATTCTTGTTTGTGTTGTTCATGCCTGAACCAGACTATCGTCATGTTTGCTGCAACCTTGTCCTGTCCTGTCGGAACCTGCCGGTCCATCTGAGCCTACGTTTTGTTTTGTTATTAAAGAAGCTCTGTTTACGTTAATTCGCTTTTGGGTCCTCATTCACGCACCGTAACAGAAGAATCCGACCAAGAATGGACCCAGCGACTTCGGATCCTCTCCACTCAGCCGTCGAGATCCAGGGAGCGATGCTAGGCAGACACAAGCAGGAATTGTCTGCTGCTCGGCATGCCGTTGAGACCCTGGCCACCCAAGTCTCCAACCTCACAGAACAGGTTCACCATCTCCGCCTCGATCCACCGGCCACTTCCAGGGCTTTCGAATCTCCGGAGCCCAGAATCAATAACCCGCCGTGTTACTCTGGGGAGCCCACTGAATGCCGCTCATTCCTCACCCAGTGTGATATTGTGTTTTCTCTCCAGCCCAACACTTACTCCAGGAGCACTGCTCGTGTCGCCTACGTCATATCTCTCCTTACTGGACGGGCTCGTGAGTGGGGCACGGCAATCTGGGAGGCAAGGGCTGAGTGTACTAACCAGTATCAGGACTTTAAGGAGGAGATGATACGGGTTTTTGATCGATCTGTTTTTGGGGAGGAGGCTTCCAGGGCCCTGTCTTCCCTATGTCAGGGTAATCGATCCATAACAGACTACTCTATTGAGTTTCGCACTCTTGCTGCCTCCAGTGGCTGGAACGAGCCGGCTTTGCTCGCTCGTTTTCTGGAGGGTCTCCGCGCAGAGGTAAAGGATGAGATTCTCTCCCGGGAGGTTCCTTCCAGCGTGGATTCCTTGATTGAACTCGCTATTCGCATTGAGCGACGGGTTGATCTTCGTCACCGAGCTCGTGGAAAGGAGCTCGCGTTCTCCGTTGCCCCCCTCTCCGCATCACTACCATCTTCCTCTGCCGGCTCGGGTGCTGAGCCTATGCAGCTGGGAGGTATCCGCATCTCGACTAAGGAGAGGGAACGGAGAATCACCAACCGCCTCTGTCTCTATTGCGGTTCTGCTGGTCATTTTGTCACTTCATGTCCAGTAAAAGCCAGAGCTCATCAGTAAGCGGAGGGCTACTGGTGAGCGCTACTACTCCTGTCTCTCCTTCAAGATCCTGCACTACCTTGTCGGTCCATCTACGCTGGACCGGTTCGTCAGCTTCCTGCAGTGCCTTAATAGACTCTGGGGCGGAGGGCTGTTTTATGGACGAGACCTGGGCTCGGGAACATGACATTCCTCTCAGACAGTTAAGGGAGTCCACGGCCTTGTTCGCCCTGGATGGTAGTCCTCTCCCCAGGATTCAGCGTGAGACGCTACCTTTAACCCTCACTGTTTCTGGTAATCATAGCGAAACCATTTCTTTTTTAATTTTTCGTTCACCTTTTACACCTGTTGTTTTGGGCCATCCCTGGCTAGTTTGTCATAATCCTTCCATTAATTGGTCTAGTAATTCTATCCTCTCCTGGAACGTCTCTTGTCATGTGAAATGTTTAATGTCTGCTATCCCTCCTGTTTCCTCTGTCTCTTCTTCACAGGAGGAGCCTGGTGATTTGACAGGGGTGCCGGAGGAATATCACGATCTGCGCACGGTGTTCAGTCGGTCCAGGGCCACCTCTCTTCCTCCACACCGGTCGTATGATTGTAGTATTGATCTCCTTCCGGGAACCACTCCCCCCCGGGGTAGACTATACTCTCTGTCGGCTCCCGAACGTAAGGCTCTCGAAGATTATTTGTCTGTAGCTCTTGCCGCCGGTACCATAGTCCCCTCCTCCTCTCCCGCCGGAGCGGGGTTTTTTTTTGTTAAGAAGAAGGACGGGTCCCTGCGCCCCTGCATAGATTATCGAGGGCTGAATGACATAACAGTGAAAAATCGTTATCCGCTTCCTCTTATGTCTTCAGCCTTCGAGATCCTGCAGGGAGCCAGGTTTTTCACTAAGTTGGACCTTCGTAACGCTTACCATCTCGTGCGCATCAGGGAGGGGGACGAGTGGAAGACGGCGTTTAACACTCCGTTAGGGCACTTTGAATACCGGGTTCTTCCTTTTGGCCTCGCTAACGCTCCAGCTGTCTTTCAGGCATTAGTCAATGATGTCCTGAGAGACATGCTGAACATCTTTGTTTCTGTTTACCTTGACGATATCCTGATTTTTTCACCGTCACTCCAGATTCATGTTCAGCACGTTCGACGTGTCCTCCAGCGCCTTTTAGAGAATTGTCTTTTTGTGAAGGCTGAGAAGTGCTCTTTTCATGCCTCCTCCGTCACATTTCTCGGTTCTGTTATTTCCGCTGAAGGCATTAAGATGGATCCCGCTAAGGTCCAAGCTGTCATTGATTGGCCCGTCCCTAAGTCACGCGTCGAGTTGCAGCGCTTTCTCGGCTTCGCAAACTTCTATCGTCGTTTCATCCGTAATTTCGGTCAGGTGGCAGCCCCTCTCACAGCCCTTACTTCTGTCAAGACATGCTTTAAGTGGTCCGTTTCCGCCCAGGGAGCTTTTGATCTCCTCAAGAATCGTTTTACATCCGCACCTATCCTTGTTACACCTGACGTCTCTAGACAGTTCATTGTCGAGGTTGACGCGTCAGAGGTGGGCGTGGGAGCCATTCTTTCTCAGCGCTCCTTCTCTGACGACAAGGTCCACCCTTGCGCGTATTTTTCTCATCGCCTGTCGCCGTCGGAACGTAACTATGATGTAGGAAACCGCGAACTGCTCGCCATCCGCTTAGCCCTAGGCGAATGGCGACAGTGGTTGGAGGGGGCGACCGTTCCTTTTGTCGTTTGGACTGACCATAGGAACCTTGAGTACATCCGTTCTGCCAAACGACTTAATGCGCGTCAGGCGCGCTGGGCGCTGTTTTTCGCTCGTTTCGAGTTCGTGATTTATTATCGTCCGGGCTCTAAGAACACCAAGCCTGATGCTTTATCTCGTCTCTTCAGTTCTTCAGTAGCCTCCACTGACCCCGAGGGGATTCTCCCTGAGGGGCGTGTTGTCGGGTTGACTGTTTGGGGAATTGAGAGGCAGGTAAAGCAAGCACTCACTCAAACTCCGTCGCCGCGCGCTTGTCCCAGGAACCTTCTTTTCGTTCCCGTTCCTACTCGTCTGGCCGTTCTTCAGTGGGCTCACTCTGCCAAGTTAGCCGGCCACCCTGGCGTTCGGGGTACGCTTGCTTCCATTCGCCAGCGTTTTTGGTGGCCCACCCGGGAGCATGACACGCGTCGCTTCGTGGCTGCTTGTTCGGTCTGCGCGCAGACTAAGTCCGGTAACTCTCCTCCTGCCGGCCGTCTCAGGCCGCTTCCCATTCCCTCTCGACCGTGGTCTCACATCGCCTTAGATTTTGTCACCGGACTGCCTTCGTCAGCGGGGAAGACTGTTATTCTTACGGTTGTCGACAGGTTCTCTAAGGCGGCTCATTTTATTCCCCTTGCTAAGCTTCCTTCTGCTAAAGAGACGGCACAAATCATCATCGAGAATGTTTTCAGAATTCATGGCCTTCCGTCAGACGTCGTTTCGGACAGAGGTCCGCAATTCACGTCTCAATTTTGGAGGGAGTTTTGCCGTTTGATTGGGGCTTCCGTCAGTCTCTCTTCCGGCTTTCACCCCCAGTCTAACGGTCAAGCAGAACGGGCCAATCAGACTATTGGTCGCATCTTACGCAGTCTTTCTTTTCGCAACCCTGCGTCTTGGTCAGAACAGCTCCCCTGGGCAGAATACGCCCACAACTCGCTTCCTTCGTCTGCGACCGGGCTATCTCCTTTTCAGAGTAGCCTCGGGTACCAGCCTCCGCTGTTCTCATCTCAGTTCGCCGAGTCCAGCGTTCCCTCCGCTCAGGCTTTTGTCCAACGTTGCGAGCGCACCTGGAAGAGGGTCAGGTCTGCACTTTGCCGTTATAGGGCGCAGACTGCGAGGGCTGCTAATAAGCGTAGAACTAAGAGTCCTAGATATTGTCGCGGTCAGAGAGTTTGGCTCTCCACTCAGAACCTTCCCCTTAAGACCACTTCTCGCAAGTTGACCCCGCGGTTCATTGGTCCGTTCCGTATTTCTCAGGTCATTAATCCTGTCGCAGTTCGACTTCTTCTTCCGCGATACCTTCGTCGCGTCCACCCGGTCTTCCATGTCTCCTGTATCAAGCCCGTTCTTCGCGCCCCCACTCGTCTTCCCCCCCCCCCCCCCCCATCCTTGTCGAGGGCGCACCCATCTACAGGGTCCGTAGGATTTTGGACATGCGTCCTCGGGGCCGTGGTCATCAGTACCTAGTAGATTGGGAGGGGTACGGTCCTGAGGAGAGGAGTTGGGTTCCCTCTCGGGACGTGCTGGACCGTGCGCTGATCGATGATTTCCTCCGTTGCCGCCAGGTTTCCTCCTCGAGTGCGCCAGGAGGCGCTCGGTGAGTGGGGGGGTACTGTCATGTACTGTCATGTTGTGTCTTGTTTCTGTCCTTTCCCTTCACCCTGTCTCCCTCTGCTGGTCGTTGTTAGGTTACCTTTTCTTCCCCTCTTTTCCCCAGCTGTGCCTTGTCTCCTCCTAACTACCTCGTCACCCCTTTTCCCACCTGTTCCCTTTTTCCCTCTGATTAGTCCTCTATATCTCTCTCTGTTTCTGCTCCTGTCTTTGTCGGATTCTTGTTTGTGTTGTTCATGCCTGAACCAGACTATCGTCATGTTTGCTGCAACCTTGTCCTGTCCTGTCGGAACCTGCCGGTCCATCTGAGCCTACGTTTTGTTTTGTTATTAAAGAAGCTCTGTTTACGTTAATTCGCTTTTGGGTCCTCATTCACGCACCGTAACAAGGTCGTTGTCATGCTGGAAGACCCAGCCACGACCCATCTTCAATGCTCTTACTGGGGGAAGGAGGTTGTTGGCCAAGATCTCGCAATACATGGCCCCATCCATCCTCCCCTCAATAAGGTGCAGTCGTCCTGTCCCCTTTGCAGAAAAGCATCCCCAAAGAATGATATTTCCACCTCCATGCTTCACGATTGGGATGGTGTTCTTGGGTTTGTACTCATCCTTCTTCTTCCTCCAAACACGGCGAGTGGAGTTTAGACCAAAAAGCTCTATTTCTGTCTCATCAGACCACATGACCTTCTCCCATTCCTCCTCTGGATCATCCAGATGGTCATTGGCAAACTTCAGACGGGCCTGGACATGCGCTGGCTTGAGCAGGGGGACCTTGCGTGCGCTGCAGGATTTTAACCCATGACGACGTAGTGTGTTACTAATGGTTTTCCTTGAGACTCTGGTCCCAGCTCTCTTCAGGTCATTGACAAGGTCCTGCCGTGTAGTTCTGGGCTGATCACTCACCTTCCTCATGATCATTGATGCCCCACGAGGTGAGATCTTGCATGGAGCCCCAGACCGAGGGTGATTGATCGTCATCTTGAACTTCTTCCATTTTCTAATAATTGCGCCAACAGTTGTTGCCTTCTCACCAAGCTGCTTGCCTATTGTCCCTATAGCCCATCCCAACCTTGTGCAGGTCTACAATTTTAACCCTGATGTCCTTACACAGCTCTCTGGTCTTGGCCATTGTGGAGAGGTTGGAGTCTGTTTGATTGAGTGTGTGGACAGGTGTCTTTTATACAGGTAACAAGTTCAAACAGGTGCAGTTAATACAGGTAATGAGTGGAGAACAGGAGGGCTTCTTAAAAAAAACGAACAGGTCTGTGAGACCTGGAATTCTTACTGGCTGGTAGGTGATCAAATACTAATGACATGCAATAAAATGCTAATGAATTACTTAGAAATCATACAAAGTGATTTTATGGATTTTTGTTTTAGATTCTCTCTCTCACAGTTGAAGTGTACCTATGATAAAATTATAGACCTCTACATGCTTTGTAGGTAGGAAAACCTGCAAAATCTGCAGTGTATCAAGTACTTGTTCTCCCCACTGTATGTTTTCTCAACAACAATAATATCAAAGGCTGCACTGAAAGTACAGTACAGCTCCCACAATCTTCTTATCAATTTCTTTCAACCAGTCATCAGTCATTTGTGCCAGTGCAGTACATGTTGAGTGCCCTTCTCTATAAACATGCTGAAAGTCTGTTGTTAATTTGTTTACAGTGAAATAGCATTGTATTTGTTAAAACACAATTTTTTCCAACAGTTTGCTAAGAGCTGGCATTAAGCTGATAGGTCTGCTGTTGAACCAGTAAAGGCCGCTTTATCACTCTTGGGTTGTAGAATGACTTTGGCTTCCCTCCAGGCCTGAGGACAAAGACTTTCCTCTAGGCTCAGATTAAAGATATGACAGATAGGAGTGGCCATGGAGTCAACTACCATCCTCAGTAGCTTTCCATCTAAGTTGTCAATACCAGGAGGTTTGTCATTATTGATCGATAACAATCGTGTTTTTAAAACAAAATTCAAACTTGCAACGCTTTTCTTTTATTATCTGTTTTTTTTATACATGAGGAAAATGGCTCACTGTTCGTTGTTGTCATTTCCTGCCTAAGTTTGCCCACTTGAATGAGAGACATGTCCCTCCAGTGTCCTCCCTCGGCTGACCCTTCACCCCTTCATCTTCTCTCTTCCAGGGCCAAGTCCCCCCAGCCCCCGCTGGAGGAAGAGGACGAGGAGTTTGACGACAGCACTGTCTGCCTGGACACCTGTGAGTACACACACACACACCTGACCACATGTGAGTACACACACACAGACCTGTCCACATGTGAGTACACACACACACACACACCTGACCACATGTGAGTACACACACACACACACACACACCTGACCACATGTGAGTACACACACACACCTGACCACATGTGAGTACACACACACACACACCTGACCACCTGTGAGTACACACACACACACCTGACCACATGTGAGTACACACACACAGACCTGACCACATGTGAGTACACACACACAGACCTGTCCACATGTGAGTACACACACACACACACACCTGACCACATGTCAGTACACACACAGACCTGTCCACATGTGAGTACACACCTGACCACATGTGACTACACACACACACACACCTGACCACCTGTGAGTACACACACACACACACCTGACCACCTGTGAGTACACACACACACACCTGACCACATGTGAGTACACACACACAGACCTGACCACATGTGAGTACACACACACAGACCTGTCCACATGTGAGTACACACACACACACACACCTGACCACATGTCAGTACACACACAGACCTGTCCACATGTGAGTACACACCTGACCACATGTGAGTACACGCACACAGACCTGACCACATGTGAGTACACACACAGACCTGTCCAATTGTGAGTACACACACAGACCTGACCACATGTGAGTACACACACACTGACCTGTCCACATGTGAGTACACACACAGACCTGTCCACATGTGAGTACACACACAGACCTGACCACTTGTGAGTACACAGACAGACCTGACCACATGTGAGTACACACACAGACCTGTCCACATGTGAGTACACACCTGACCACATGTGAGTACACACACAGACCACATGTGAGTACACACCTGACTACATGTGAGTACACACAACACACAGACCTGACCACATGTGAGTACACACCTGACCACATGTGAGTACACACACAGACATGACCACATGTGAGTACACACACACAGACCTGACCACATGTGATTACACACCTGACCACATGTGAGTACACACACAGACCTGTCCACATGTGAGTACACACACAGACCACATGTGAGTACACACACACAGACCTGACCACATGTGAGTACACACACAGACCTGTCCACATGTGAGTACACACACAGACCACATGTGAGTACACACACACTGACCTGTCCACATGTGAGTACACACACAGACCTGACCACATGTGAGTACACACACACTGACCTGACCACATGTGAGTACACACACACTGACCTGTCCACATGTGAGTACACACACACAGACCTGACCACATGTGAGTACACACACACTGACCTGTCCACAGGTGAGTACACACACACAGACCTGTCCACATGTGAGTACACACACAGACCTGTCCACATGTGAGTACACACACACAGACCTGACCACATGTGAGTACACACACACTGACCTGTCCACAGGTGAGTACACACACACAGACCTGACCACATGTGAGTACACACACACTGACCTGTCCACATGTGAGTACATACACACTGACCTGTCCACATGTGAGTACATACACACTGACCTGTCCACATGTGAGTACATACACACTGACCTGTCCACATGTGAGTACATACACACTGACCTGTCCACATGTGAGTACATACACACATACCTGTCCACATGTGAGTACATACACACTGACCTGTCCACATGTGAGTACATACACACTGACCTGTCCACATGTGAGTACATACACACTGACCTGTCCACATGTGAGTACATACACACTGACCTGTCCACATGTGAGTACACACACACAGACCTGACCACATGTGAGTACATACACACAGACCTGTCCACATGTGAGTACATACACACTGACCTGTCCACATGTGAGTACACACACACAGACCTGACCACATGTGAGTACATACACACAGACCTGACCACATGTGAGTACATACACACTGACCTGTCCACATGTGAGTACACACACACATACCTGACCACATTTGTGACTGGATAGCTGTGGGTAGAATTTGTACAATTATTGAATAACACCTGCAGCAGTGCACATTTTTTTACTTGAACTGTGAAGTTCACAATAGTGTTTGTGTGTGTGTGTGTGTGTGTGTGTGTGTCTGTGTGTGTGTGTGTGTGTGTCTGTGTGTGTGTGTGTGCGTGTGTGTGTGTAACCACAGATAACAGTGACCTGCACTTCAAGGTGTCCCGGGACCGTTACAGCGCGTCATCCCTTACCATGGAGAGCTTTGCCTACCTGTGGGCTGGAGGCAGGGCTTCCTACGGAGTAGCTCAGGGCAAGGCCTGCTTTGAGATGAAGGTGAGGAGAGATATCACCATCAACAACACACACACGTGGTCAATCAATCTATCAAGTTTATCTTATAAATCCCTTTTTACATCAGCAGTTGTCACAAAGTGCTTTACAGATATTCAGCCTAAAACCACTGATGATGATGATGATGGTCTGAACAGAACATCATGACAAACACACAAGCACACACACACAAACACACACACACACACACACACACACACACACACACACACACACACCTCACCCTCTGTGTGTTCTTCCCAGATCATTGAGAAGATCCCAGTGAAACATATCTCCAGTAAAGGCATGGATATCCATGAGGTTCTGGTGGGCTGGTCACTAGCCAATGGAACACTGTTACTGGGTGAGTGAACAATTAGACCAACTAATATAATTCAGTGGACTCCTGATATATGCTCAGGGAACCCCCTGGTGTGTTGTGCTGTTGTATGGTAACTCCTTGTCTGACGTCCTCAGGAGAAGAGGAACACTCGTATGCCTTCTCTGCCAAAGGGAAGAAAACCACCAACTGTGTCACAGAAGACTTCGGAGAGTGCTTCGACGAAAACGATGTCGTCGGATGCCTAATCGTAAGATATTTTAATGATCCCTTTGTCACATTTCGCTCAAAGAGCTAAGCTTTAGCCAGTTAAAAAATGAACATCAACTTACAGATTAAACTGCTGCTGCTTTTTCCACTGATGATGATGTTCGTCCTCTCTCCTGCAGAACTTTGAAGGCTCGGAGGTGGAGCTGTCGTTCAATAAGAACGGTCAGGACCTAGGCGTGGCCTTCAAAGTTGACACGGCATCTTTGGACGGACGGCCCCTCTTCCCTCACGTCCTCTGTCACAACTGTGCTGTAGAGTTCAACTTCGGCCAGAGGGAGGCACCACTGTTCGTCCCACCGGCCGGCTACAGCTTCCTACAGCAGGTCCCTGTGAGCAAGAGGGTCCGAGGCCCCAAAGGGCCCGACACCAAGGATGACTGTGAGGTGAGTGAGTGCGTGCTGGTTTTCATGTTGTTGAATGCCCATGTGGTATTTTCATCATTTCCAACTCTCTATCCCACATTTGACAACACATTACTTTGCAGCCATGATTAAAATGTCTCTTACTCTCCCAGGTGATCGTGATGGTAGGCCTGCCTGGCGCTGGGAAGACGGCGTGGGTAACCAAGCACACTCAGGAGCACCCTGGGAAATACAACATCCTGGGAACCAACACCATCCTGGAGAAGATGATGGTGAGTGATGCTGAAAGGGACAGGACAGTTCTACAGTTCAGCTGAAAGAGACAGGACAGTTCTACAGTTCAGTTTAAAGAGACAGGACAGTTCTACAGTTCAGCTTAAAGGAACAGGACAGTTCTATAGTTCAGCAGTTCAGCATAAAGGGACAGGACAGTTATACAGCTCAGCTTAAAGAGACAGGACAGTTCTACAGCTCAGCATAAAGGAACAGGACAGTTCTACAGTTCAGCTTAAAGAGACAGACAGTTCTACAGTTCAGCTTAAAGAGACAGGACAGTTCTACAGTTCAGCTTAAAGGGACAGGAGAGTTCTACAGTTCAGCTTAAAGAGACAGGACAGTTCAACAGTTCAGCTTAGAGGGACAGGACAGTTCTATAGTTCAGCAGTTCAGCATAAAGGGACAGGACAGTTCTATAGTTCAGTTTAAAGAGACAGGAGAGTTCAACAGTTCAGCTTAAAGGGACAGGACAGTTCTACAGTTCAGTTTAAAGAGACAGGACAGTTCTACAGTTCAGCTTAAAGGGACAGGACAGTTCTATAGTTCAGCAGTTCAGCATAAAGGGACAGGACAGTTCTACAGTTCAGCTTAAAGGGACAGGACAGTTCTATAGTTCAGCAGTTCAGCATAAAGGGACAGGACAGTTCACCTTAAAAAGACACCTCACCTTAAAGAGGCAGTTCAGCTGAAAAGAACAGGACAGTTCACCTTAAGAGGCAGTTCAGCTGAAAGGGACAGGACAGTTCACCTTAAAAAGACACCTCGCCTTAAAGAGGCAGTTGAGCTGAAAGGGACAGGAAAGTTCACCTTAAAGAGGCAGTTGAGCTACAAGGGACAGGACAGTTCACCTTAAAGGGTCAGTTCAGCTGAAAGGGACAGCTCACCTTAAAGGGACAGTTCACCTTAAAGAGGCAGTTCAGCTGAAAGGGACAGCTCACCTTAAAGGGACAGTTCACCTTAAAGGGTCAGTTCAGGTTGGAGGGACAGCTCACCTTAAAGGGACAGTTTACCTTAAAGGGTCAGTTCAGGTTGGAGGGACAGCTCACCTTAAAGGGTCAGTTCAGGTTGAAGGGACAGTTCACCCCAAAGTCAGATGACTCCGTACCTCAAAATTCTTTATTCTCCTTTGCCAGATCGCCAGTCTGAAACGCCAAATGAAGGATGTCACCAAACTCACCTCCATCTCCCAGCGTGCACCTCTTTTCCTGGGAAAATTCATTGAGATCGCTGCACGCAAAAAACGCAACTACATCCTTGACCAGGTAACCATGGTTACCCACATTGAAGCTTTTGTTTTTATGTATCGGTTCAATTGTCGTTATTTTTGAATATTTAGATGCCTTGTGAACAAACAACATTTGATTAAGTCAGCATCATCATGAGAAACAAATACTACTTGGTTGTATGGCAGTGTGAGAATGGAATGATTTCAGTAGGTGTATAGTTGGATATGAATTTAACCCTGTACCTGTCTCTCTCTCTCTCTCTCTCTCTCTCTCTCTCTCTCTCTGTCAGACCAATGTGTCGGCCCCGGCCCAGAGGAGGAAGATGTGTCTGTTTGCAGGCTTCCAGAGGAAGGCCGTGGTGGTGTGTCCTACTGACGACGACTACAAGCAGAGGACACAGAAGAAAGCCGAGACGGATGGTAAAGACGTCCCCGAGCACGCCGTACTCAAGATGAAAGGTGAGCTACAACAACCTAGAATACCTGACAAACATAACACCTGTTACCTGTATCAATAACACATGAGAGCTTACATTACATTTGACTCCTTTGGCAGACGCTTCTTTCCGGGCTGACTGACTGATTTGTTAGGGGTTGATATATCTTGCTGTTTCCCTCCCGTCCTCCTGTAGGTATCTACACCCTGCCGGAGCCAGGGGATTGCTTCAGTGAGGTGAGCTTTGTGGAGCTGCAGAAGGACGAGGCCTCCAAGCTGCTGGACTTGTACAAGGAGGAGAGTCGCTCCGCCCTGCCCCCAGAGAAGAAGGCCAACCAGGGGGGCACGCCACCCAAGAGAGGGGGCAACCACCGCGGCCGTGGGGGCAGAGGGCAGGGGCAGTGGGGAGGTGGTCAGGGGCAGAGGGGGGGCAGAGGAGGCTTCCAGATCAGAGGCAACTTCAGGGGAGGTGAGCAATGTGTATTTGACTCTGTAAATAACTCTAATACTTGAGGTGTATGTTTGTGTACTTGGTATGTACAATATATATTGTTCTGTGTGTTTGTCTCTGCCCAGGCCCAGGACCTCGTGGTGGATTCAGTCGTCCCCCCAGAGGTTTCCTCCCTCCTCCGGCCTTCCGAGGGGGCTTCTCCAACCGGGGCAACTTCAACAGGGGGAGCGGGGGCATGCCCAGCAGAGGGGGTGCACCCAGGGGGGGTCCTGGAAGGGGCAACATGAGGAACATGGGGGGTAATAGGGGAGGCAATATGTACCGAGGCAGCATGACCCGCGGAGGAGGTGGAGGTGGAAGAGGACGTGGGGACAACAGGGGCAACTTCACACAGGTGGGTCACTAGTTACTATACCTGATAGTGTCCTTGACTAGGACTACACCGAGTCTGACTCTATCAGCTAGAGTGGATTGTTGGATTATTTCATTTCTATATAGTTTTCTGAATATAACAACAACATACAGTACATTTGTACTGGAGGTCAGCTGGCAGTCCCAGGTGTCTGATGGCTGTTGTGTTTTCCGCAGAAGTTCAGAGGCAGAGGAGGCAACAATCGCAGCTTCAACAAGAACAGCAACTTTGGCATGAACAAGGCCCAGGCCTTCAACCAGAGCTGGCAGCAGGGGGTATGTACTGCTCCTGATGTAGCTGGACGTAGCGCAGCACAGGCTGGGCAATGTTTGCACCTTAGGACCTATGGAATGGTTCAAAACTCTTACCTTTAACCTCTGTCTTCCATCTTTAGTTCTGGAACCAGAAGCCATGGAGCCAACAGTACCACCCAGGATACTACTGAGCATGTGCGGTAGAGAGACTGACTGACAGCACACAGACACACCCCCTCACTACAAACCCCGTCCACCCCGGCGCATACGCGCCAACTCCCGTTACGCTCCATTTTACCTTCTCCCCTCCTCCTTTTTCCTCTCCTCTTCCTTCGTTTTAGGAAGAAAGAGCATTCCACTGCTGAGATGGACTGCCGGTTCTGAGACAAAGACAACAAACGCTTTCTGGGCTCCTTTACTTTCTGCGTTTTGATTTTGTATATTTGTATTGCTTTTACGTTTCAGAGCCGGAGCTCTCAAGCGTTCGCCTTCAGAAACCTTGGCTTTCATCCAGCATGTGATGTCTCTTAAAAAACTTTTCAGGGTTCTGTGTTTTTATCTGTAAAGATGTACTTTTTACTACAACGATCATGATGATGATGATAGATATTTCTTTCAGATTCTTTGCTTTACATCATGTTGTTTTATGTTTTTAAGAATCAGGAGAGGCTAGCACTCACTTCAGACACATAGCATTTGTGAGGTGTCGTAATTCTAGTCCTGCTGCAAATACGTTTGTTTCTAGTAAGTAAAGTGAAGTTTAAGCTGTAATAAAAAATGATATGCTTAAAAAAATATATATCAGTATAATTTAACGAACAGACAGCCCACATAAACACAGGAATTGCTCTCGATGGTGCATCTTACTTGGTATGCGAATCCATATTTTTGAATGTCAAAGGTGTTAGAAAGGCCTTTGATATGAGAAGCACCGTCTCAGATAGAGTAGCTGTCTTGTTAAAATTAATAAAATGTCTTGCTATATCCTGCATCAGTGGCTCATACATCCAATCTAAAGACCAAGGCCGTCCTTCAGTAAGGCACTCCTTTATCTATCTTGAGTGGTCACTTACTCAGTACTCCGTACCAGAGCAGATGGGCCATTCCATGAGGCCTGGGGCGCGTTTAGTAGAGCACAACGTTATCTAACATTCAGATCAGGGATGGGCAACTGAAGGCCCTCGGACCAATTTCAAAATGTGGTTGTTTATTGTTTGTAATGTCAGTCACTGATAGTCACTCAATTAGCCCATGTCAGCTAAAATGTTTTAGAATGGTAAATTAGTCTAGCGGCCAGCTATCTAAAATGTAATCATGGTTGAATTACCTACCGGAGGGCCCCCATGGATTTGGTTAGTCTCACTCAGATATCAAATTAAAAACAGCTAATTTTCCTCTCCGCCCCATGGCAAAATGAATAGAATGGCAGGAAATCAGTTATAAAATTGCTAAATGTTCTCTACACCCCATGGCTAAATGTGTAGAATGGCACGGAATTAGGATCACTCTGGGATAGAACTGTCCTGAATAGAGCTGACATGAATCCTTACACTACGTGTCCGAGAGGCAGGTTTGTTCTACTAAGTATTTTTTTTTTATCCAATGGGGGTGGGGGTCACAAAAAACTCAGCATGAGGGGCCGCAGTTGCGCCACAGTTCCATTCAAGAAGTACAACAAAAACCACCGTTTTACATCAATGTGGTTCTCTCCAATAAACAATGAAAAATGGGTTTTAAGTGCCAACCTGAAACATTTCACTTTTGGACTTACATGATCAACCTGGTCCTTAGGTTTGTCTGAATGAACCCAGCTTAATACGCTTAAAGATACTACACAGCAATGTAAGAACATTACTGTGTAGAACAAGCCTACCTTTCAGACACTTAGTGTAAGGAATAATGTCCGCTCCATTCATGAGTTCTATCTGCAACGTTCAGTATATTGCATCCTCCTGAACATGACCCTGTTTTCAACACCTCTGATAATCTACTGTTAGCAATAGAACTAGGAGTTCTCCTCAACATCTCTGATAGCCTACTGTTTGCTGTAGAACTAGGAGTTCTCCTCACCACCACTGATAATCTACTGTTAGCAATAGAACTTGGAGTTCTCCTCACCACCTCTGATAGCCTACTGTTAGCAGTAGAACTAGGAGTTCTCCTCACCACCACTGATAATCTACTGTTAGCAATAGAACTATGAGTTCTCCTCACCACCTCTG
Source organism: Oncorhynchus mykiss (assembly GCF_057628025.1). Taxonomy (NCBI): domain Eukaryota; kingdom Metazoa; phylum Chordata; class Actinopteri; order Salmoniformes; family Salmonidae; genus Oncorhynchus; species Oncorhynchus mykiss. Next base: position 61,443,823 of record NC_143040.1, read on the forward strand.
ATAGCCTACTGTTAGCAGTAGAACTAGGAGTTCTCCTCAACACCTCTGATAGCCTACTGTTAGCAGTAGAACTAGGAGTTCTCCTCAACACCTCTCATAGCCTACTGTTAGCAGTAGAACTAGGAGTTCTCCTCAACACCTCTGATAGCCTACTGTTAGCAATAGAACTATGAGTTCTCCTCACCACCACTGATAATCTACTGTTAGCAATAGAACTAGGAGTTCTCCTCACCACCTCTGATAGCCTACTGTTAGCAGTAGAACTATGAGTTCTCCTCAACACCTCTGATAGCCTACTGTTAGCAATAGAACTATGAGTTCTCCTCACAACCACTGATAATCTACTGTTAGCAATAGAACTAGGAATTTGGTGCTAAAGGCTCACATTCCTTTGGTAAGGCCTAGAAGGCCCCATATTAACAGTGACACAGTCCAACAAATAGACATGCTTTTATCCTACAGTACGATGCTTTAAAGTGCTTAAGATTTCATAGTAATGTAATTTAAGGCCTTTAGTTGTTTATTGTAAATACTTTTTAAATTCATTTGATTGTAGAACTTTTATAAAAGGTAGTCCTTTTTTTGTGGATGGGGTCATTTTTGTTGGTTTTATTTTTTGAACTGTCAAGGTGCATACTTTTCATTGACATTTGGAAATCAAATTGTCTTGAATCAGTGCTTTGTGGTAGTTCCACTGGAATATTTAAGCTGGGCTCATTCAGACAAAGCTGCTAAGGACCAGATTGATGATGTAAATCCAAGAGTGAAATGTTTCAATAGGGGAGCACCCTGTGTATGTTGTGTGTGTGTTTACTGTTTGTCTAATAATTGCATATTGGAGAGAACCACAATGGTATATAACTGTTGTTTTTATTGTATTTGTTGAATTGAACTGTAGATTAGGCCTAAATGTATTTTGGGACCAACACAGTGGAATAACCCTGACTTCTCAGAGAAGCATTTAAATCAGGCTGAAGTAAATGTTACTACTGTCTACTGTTTCAGCAGTCGTGTGATACATAGCCTAGAGTGGGGTTGTGTGTTGAAAGAGTTATTATTGTCAACTCTCATCTTTTTATTCGGTGTATAAGCAGTGTAAACTGACTGACAAAGGCTCATTATTGAAGGTGCCTTCAAAAGAAATTGTTACCCCTGGACTTATTCCACATTTTGTTGTGTTACCGCCTGAATTCAAAATGGATTCAATAATTTTTTTAAGCTCACCCATCTACACACACTACCCCATAATGACAAAGTGAAAACAGGTTTTTATAAATGTTTGCAAATGTATTGAAAATGAAATACAGAAAAAAATCGCATTTAGATACCGTGGGGCAAAAAAAGTATTTAGTCAGCCACCAATTGTGCAAGTTCTCCCACTTAAAAAGATGAGAGGCCTGTGCTTTTCATCATAGGTACACTTAAACTATGACAGACAAAATGAGAAAAAAAATCTAGAAAATCACATTGTAGGATTTTTAATGAATTTATTTGCAAATTATGGTGGAAAATAAGTATTTGGTCAATAACAAAAGTTTATCTCAATACTTTGTTATATACCCTTTGTTGGCAATGACGGAGGTCAAACGTTTTCTGTAAGTCTTCACAAGGTTTTTACAGTGTTGCTGGTATTTTGGCCCATTCCTCCATGCAGATCTCCTTTAGAGCAGTGATGTTTTGGGGCTGTTGCTGGGCAACACAGACTTTCAACACCCTCCAAAGATTTTCTATGGGGTTGAGATCTGGAGACTGGCTAGGCCACTCCAGGACCTTGAAATGCTTCTTACGAAGCCACTCCTTCGTTGCCCGGGCGGTGTGTTTGGGATCATTGTCATGCTGAAAGACCCAGCCACGTTTCATCTTCAATGCCCTTGCTGGTGGAAGGAGGTTTTCACTCAAAATCTCACGATACATGGCCCCATTCATTCTTTCCTTTACACGGATCAGTCGTCCTGGTCCCTTTGCAGAAAAACAACCCCAAAGCATGATGTTTCCACCCCCATGCTTCACAGTAGGTATGGTGTTCTTTGGATGCAACTCAGCATTCTTTGTCCTCCAAACACGACGAGTTGAGTTTTTACCAAAAAGTTATATTTTGGTTTCATCTGACCATATGACATTCTCCCAATCTTCTTCTGGATCATCCAAATGCTCTCTAGCAAACTTCAGACGGGCCTGGACATGTACTGGCTTAAACAGGGGGACACGTCTGGCACTGCAGGATTTGAGTCCCTGGTGGCGTAGTGTGTTACTGATGGTAGGCTTTGTTACTTTGGTCCCAGCTCTCTGCAGGTCATTCACCAGGTCCCCCCGTGTGGTTCTGAGATTTTTGCTCACCGTTCTTGTGATCATTTTGACCCCACGGGGTGAGATCTTGCGTGGAGCCCCAGATCGAGGGAGATTATCAGTGGTCTTGTATGTCTTCCATTTCCTAATAATTGCTCCCACAGTTGATTTCTTCAAACCAAGCTGCTTACCTATTGCAGATTCAGTCTTCCCAGCCTGGTGCAGGTCTACAATTTTGTTTCTGGTGTCCTTTGACAGCTCTTTGGTCTTGGCCATAGTGGAGTTTGGAGTGTGACTGTTTGAGGTTGTGGACAGGTGTCTTTTATACTGGTTAACAAGTTCAAACAGGTGCCATTAATACAGGTAACGAGTGGAGGACAGATGAGCCTCTTAAAGAAGAAGTTACAGGTCTGTGAGAGCCAGAAATCTTGCTTGTTTGTAGGTGACCAAATACTTATTTTCCACCATAATTTGCAAATAAATCCATTAAAAATGTGATTTTCTGGATATTTTTCCCTCATTTTGTCTGTCATAGTTGAAGTGTACCTATGATGACAATTACAGGCCTCTCTCATCTTTTTAAGTGGGAGAACTTGCACAATTGGTGGCTGACTAAATACTTTTTTGCCCCATTGTAAGTATTTGCACCCCTGAGTCAATACTTTGTAGAAGTACCTTTGGCAGTGATTACAGCTGAGTCTTTCTAGGTAAGTCTCTAACGGCTTTCCACACCTGGTTGAGCAACATATTTATTTATTTATTTTATGTAACCTTTATTTAACTAGGCAAGTCAGTTAAGAAGAAAATCTCATTTACAATGACGGCTTAGCCCCCCCAGGCCAAACCCTAACCCGGACGACGCTGGGCCAATTGTGCGCCGCCCTATGGGACAGCCGATTGTGATACATCCTGGAATCAAACCAGGGTCTGTAGTGACGCCTCTAGCACTGAGATGCAGTGCCTTAAACCGCTGCGCCATTTGGGAGCCCCATTTTCCCATTATTCTTTTCAAAATTCTTCAAGCTTCTTCAAGTGTCTAGTGGAAAGCAGTCTGAAGCAGGTTTTCCTCTAGGACTTTGTCAGTGCTTAGCTCCATTCTGTTTATTTTTTTACCCTGAAAAACTCCCCAGTTCTTAATGATTACAAGCATACCTGTCACATGATGCAGCCACCACTAAGCTTAAAAATATGGAAAGTGGTAAACACTTTGTATTCAGGACAAACATAACAAATTGTATTCAGGACAAATAAAGTGAATTGCTTTGCCACATTTTTTGCAGTATTACTTTAGTGCCTTGTTGCAAACAGGATGCATTTTTTTAAATTTTATTCTGTGCAGGTTTCCTTCTTTTCACGCTGTCAATTACGTTAGTATTGTGGAGTAAGTACAATGTTGTTGGTCCATCCTCAGTTTTCTCTTATCACAGCCATTAAACTCTAACTGTTTTAAAGTCACCATTGGCCTCATGGTGAAATCCCTGACCGGTTACCTTTCTCTCCAGTAACTGAGTTAGGAAGGACGCCTGTGTCTTTCAATTGACTGACTGTATTGATACACCATCTGAAGTGTAATTAATAACTTCACCATGCTCAAAGGGATATTTAATGTCTGCTTTTTTTCTTTTTTACCCTTCTACCAATAGGTGCCCTTCTTTGCGAGGCATTAGAAAACCTCTCTGGTCTTTGTGGTTGAATCTGTGTTTGAAATTCACTGCTCGACTGAGGGACAGATAATTGTATGTGTGGTGTACAGAGATGAGGTGGTCATTAAAAAATCACGTTAAACACTGTTATTGCACACACAGTGAGTCCATGCAACTTATTATGTGACTTGTTAAGCAAATTTGTACTCCTGAACTTACTTAGGCTTGCTATAACCAAGGGATTGAATACTTATTGACTCAAGACATTTCAACTTGAAATGTTTATGTAATTTGTAAACATTTTGAAAAACATAATTCCACTTTGACATTATGGGGTATTGTGTGTAGGCCTGTGAATACTTTCTTAAGGTACTGCAGTATTATGAACCTGGGGTGTATTCGATAGGAACCAAACAGAAGCAAACAGAACGAAATGGTGAGGGACTTACCGGAATATGTCCAATAGAAACTACAGTTTCCGTTGCAAAACGTTTTCCATTCGGGGTAAATGTTTTCCGTTTTCTGTTTCCAACTTCTGAATACACCCCTGGCCTGACATAACTATGGTGTGTTAGTGTGGCGTAATAGAGAGCAGAGGACCATGGATCCAGGCCAGCCCAACCTAGCTTGACTGTCATGTAAATATCTTCTATTTTTGCTTCCATAAGGCACTATTTTGTTCCCCTTTAATGATATTAGAGTAGAAGGTACCGGTACATTTTCTTTATGAGTCATGTCTTTAACATGTGTTTTAAAATGAGATGGACAACAGAATGGACTGTGGTCACCTTCTCAATCAAGTCTAATGCAAGGGCAACATGTCCCTTTTATGTTGTAAAATGTTAGTTCTAGGTAGACTTTTATTAAGGATTACAATTAGAATGATTAAGGACGGCATGCTCTGTAAAACAGCAGGTGATTGAAGTGAGACTTGCTTGTCTAAGTGCTAGTGGATGGACACATTTCAAGTATTTGACTTGTACTGTCTGAGACAATGTTTAGCATTTTGTAACATAGACTAAAACCTGTTTTTTGTTTGTTTCTTTTTTATTCCTTGCTATGTTTTGTATTTTGTTATGAGGGAAAAAAAATATTAAAATAAGATGGAAAAAAGCTGACCAAATACTTACTTTACTTACTTTATTCCTTTTCTCACATTTTGTGGAGGGAAAGTTATAGTGATGCCTGTTTGAAAGGTATGAATAAAACGGCTCAAAACGTGTGTATGTGTAGGTTCCCAACCAGGGGTACTTGGCCTATCCACGGCGGGTACTTGAGAGGACTCATGAGGCCATAGGCTTACTGTCAAAATGTGCATGAGAGGGTACTCCAGGCAGAGCAAAATTCAGTTGGTGGTACAGTAAGCAAAAAAGGTTGCGAACCATTGGAGTAGAACACTATGTCTAGTAGAGTCACCGCAAGAGGGCGATACAACGTTGTGCACACTTACCTGACCTCAGGTACCACTGATTCAACCAATGGATCCAACGTTGTTTTCAGAATTGAACAGAAATGTAATCCAAAATTAGCTAGAAACTTAATTTGTCTACATGAGTAGGTGAAAATCTACTACAAATACTCAGAGATGGGAAGTATTTCTGTTATTTTCATTTCAAATAGACATTTTCATTACTTCTGAGTATTTTGTGTGTTGTATTACACTGGGCTGAACTACACAAACTGTCATTTGTATTTTCAAAATACAAAATACTTTTCTATACCATTTCTTTATAGTGGTTCACAATTTTGTGGCCCCCTTTCACCTTACATTGGCATCAAAAATCTGATGGCACTATGATGTAATAAGAGCGTCTGCTAAATTAACTAAATGTATATGTAAAAAATTTACAATTGCAAAGCATGCTGAGTATTACTCTAATGAGCTCCGCCCCAAAACATATACATTAACATTTTGGTAATTTAGCAGACGCTCTTATCCAGAGTGGCAGAGCATTCAACTAAGTTAAATAAATAACATTATAAACTGAGGGGTTCGAGCCCTGAATGTTGATTGGCTGACAGCCGTGGTATATTTAAGCAATAAGGCCAATATACGACGGCTAAGGGCGGTTCTTTCACACAACACAACATGGAGTGCCTGTATACAGCCCTTAGCCATGGTTTATTGGCCATATACCACAAACCCCGAGGTGCCTTAATACTATTATAAACTGGTTACCAATGCAATTAAAGCAGTGAAAATACATGTTTTGTCATACCCGTGGTATATGGTCTCATATGCCTGGCTGTCAGCCAATCAGCATTCAGGGCTCGAACCACCCAGTTTATAATTAAGCAGTAAGGCACGAGGGGGTGTGGTATTTGGCCAATATACTACTGCTAAGGGCTGTTCCCACGCACGACGCATCAAACCACCCAGTTTATAACATACCTAATACCACGGGTGTGACAAAACATTTATTTTTACATTTGCAAAAGTATCTTATATTTTATTTTCATACATTGGTTTTTAGGATATTTTGCAATTGTATTTTGTCATTGTAATTTATTCCCATCCCTGGAAATGCTGTCAAACTAGCTCAAAAGTCTCCCACTGTAGAGACTAGCTCAAACTGCAAGCCGAAGAATCTAGTTTCCACTAGTTACCACACAGCCACAAATAGCTATATAATAAAAATTAATGAAAACAAACATGTGATTTTTGGTCTTAATTTAAGGTTAGGGTTAGGCATAAATGTAGCAGTGTGATTAAAGGTCAGTGTTAGGTTTAAAATCACGTGTTAAGAAGGGAAATTGTAGAAATGGGCGGGGTTTAGGGCTGTGGTAACTCGTGACGACCGAAGAATATGTGCCCGCCCCGAGCTAGCTACTTCCGCATTGTTGTCACTCCCCCTCCACAGCTACTGTTGACCCTGCTGCATACTCGCTTGAAACCACCAACTCATCTGCCATCCCGGGGATACTTGTCTTTTAAATACAGTTTGTTTGCAAGCCAAGTTAGCGCTCTTCTCGTCCTTGCTGCTTTAGGAGTTCTGGTGAGTCCGCAGCCACTGCTGGCCATGGAGCGAGGAAGCGGGTTTTCATTCATGAAGTATGGGACGGCAGTGTCTCTTGCGGTGGTTCTGCTGGCGTACTGGTTCCGACCTCCCGGGGATTCAAGGCTGGATGACCGGTTGGACACAGTGCTGTCCTCCCTGCTGCGGGCTGAAAGCAAAGTGGGGATTAACAACGCCAGACCCAGGGTGGCGATAGGTGAGAATCCTGTATAACCAGCTAGCTAAGCCTAACATCAGTTAGCTAGCTCAATTTAGCCACGTATATTAGTATTATCTCTGGTTTAGGTAACCTTGCTTTGATGCGCAGGAGAGGTAATGCATTTTGGATGGGGTTCTGGATTGGTATGAAAACTATCTGGTAAAGCAAGCACCACCATCTTTTTATGAAACCATTTTCAAATATTGTGGTTTTATTTAGCTTTAGCTAGCTAGTGAGCCAAGTACCATAATAATTAGGGAAGTAGCCTAGCTGGAATGTTTTATCATTGTCAGTCAGACCTATTTGTTTCTTACTGTTCTTTGTTAAATTAACTTGCCAATCCAGTACTGTATACTAGATGTATTGGGGAAATGTAGTTAGTTGTCGTTGGTTTAGGCCTAACTAGTTTTCCATTAACCAGTGATGAACAGCTATCAGTATATACCCTCTTTGTGGACTCTGGGGCAACAAGCATGTGTTATCTCTGCATTTAGGCATAAAAACTCCTTTACACACACTACACACGAGAGAACCCTGAGGTATTTGGAGACTACTACAGGCATCCAGTTTTGTAACTGTCACGAGTGTTACCAGTTTTTCTGCATTCTGGCACCAAAAGCCACTGTTAACTTGTCCCAGTATCTACCAACATACTGACCCACCCAGTTATCTCTGCAGACACATGGCTAGACTGAGTAAAGGTTGTGGAGATCTGGACACGAATCTGGGTCCAAGGAGTAATGTAGAGATTAGAGACAAGATCACATTTTATGGGTCGCAAACAAATATTTAGCAATGTTATTGCGGGTGTAGCAAAAATGCTTGTTTTTCTAGCTCCAGCAGTGCACAAATATCTATATCACAACAATACACACATCTAAAAGTAAAATAATGGAAATATAGAAATATTAGGATGCGTAATGTTGGAGTCCAGAGTATAAATGTGTGTGTGATGGGATATATAGACATTATGGACAGTATGTGGATAGAATATGTAGTATAGAATATGTAATATATCTTCATAATACATAGGATAGAATAGTATATGTACTGCAATACTTAAATAGGATGGCATTGACTAGAATACAGTATATACATATGAAATTAGTAAAACAGTATGTATACATTATTAGAGTGACCAGTGTTCCATGTCTATGTACATAGGGCCTCTAAGGTGCAGAGTTGAGTAACAGTGTGGTGGCCGGCTTGTGACAGTGACTGAGTTCAGCAACTGGGTGGAGGCCGGCTAGTGATGGCTATTTAACAGTCTGATAGACTTTGAGATAGAAGCTGTTTTTCAGTCTCTCGGTCCCAGCATTGATGCACCTGTACTGACCTCGCCTTCTGGATGATAGCGTGGTGAACAGGCCGTGGCTTGGGTGTTTGATGCCCTTGATTATCTTTTTGGCCTTCCTGTGACATCGGGTGCAGTAGGTGTTCTGGAGAGCAGGAAGTGCGCCCCCGGTGATGCGTTGGGCAGACTGCACCAACCTCTGGAAAGCCCAGCTGTTGTGGACGGTCCAGTGCCCGCTAGGCGGTTATACAGCCCAACGGGAATGGGAGACATCATGGCATAGGCCAGACATAATCTCACCCCTCATATACTCAGTATTGCACATCCCTATTTCTCTGAACCTTGAATATAATGCTGTTGCACAACTGTTTAATTCAATATCAGTGATTCCTGTACCTTGCACAAGCCTTTTGTTATACACAGTTAGTTACATGAGTGCATTTACGCTACGTGAGTATACATGAGTCACTTATGAGTGACTTTGCAGTAATGATTGTGTTTTGGCAAGGGGGGGTGCAGACATAGTGAGCTCACTGCAGGGATTGGGGACTGTTGTGCAGGGGGCATCAAATTATGTTCCCTCCCAAATACTGTTACCTTTCTCTCTCTGTCTCCAGGTTTGGGGGTTGTGTTGTGATTCTCTACAGTATTAAATACTGTTACCTTCTCCTTTCCCTCCAGGTTTAGGGGGTTGTGTAGACATCCTCGTGGACGGGGTGAGGTTGCTGAATAAGATCGGCCTGCCACCCACAAACCAGCCTCTCCATCATGACTACATAGAGAACGCTGATCAGCTGGCACAGAGCTTCGCTTACTTCTTCGTCCCGGGAGCCGCTGCAGAGTGAGTGGCCAAGCACTGTGTGGTGTTAAATAATTGAAGGACAAAGTTAGAAGGCAAAGGCGTTTAGAAACACGCGCGTGTGTGAAACTAAGAGACCAGGGGGGATATTTCTAGTTTAGGAACAACATGGTGTTAGCCGGGTACACACTCAGTCAAGATCCTGATACGCTACCACACCTTGTAGACTAAGGCATTAATCATAATTAATAGTCTAACGCCGTTCCTCTCACACCTTCTCAAATCAACAGTCTTTGGCTTGGACTCCAGTTATCATCCATTTCTGTTTAAAGGGGCAGTCTGCAGTTGCTACATTAATGATACATACAATGCCTTCAGAAAGTTATACATTTAGATTTTGTGTCACTGGCCTACACACTATCCCATAATGTCAAAGTGGAGTTATGTACTTAGGCATTTTTACAAATGAATTAAAAGTGAAATGCTGAAATGTCTTGGGTCTGAGTATTCAACCCCTTATTTATGGAAAGCCTAAATACATTCAGCAGTAAAATGTGCTTAATAACTTGCAGGGACTTACTCTGTGTGCTATAATAGTGTTTAACATGATTCTTGAATCTCTGTACCCCACACATACAATCATCTGTAAGGTCCCTCAGTTGAGCAGTGAATTTCAAACAGATTCAAACACAAAGACCAGGGAGGTTTTCTAATGCCTCACAAAGAAGGGCACCTATTGGTAGATGGGTAAAAAGGAAGACATTGAATATCTCTTTGAGCATGATGAAGTTATTAATTACACTTCAGATAGTGTATCAATACAACCAGTCACTACAAAGATACAGGCGTCCTTCCTAAATGTTGCCGTAGAGGAAGGAAACCACTCAGGGATTTCACCATGAGGCCAATGGTGACTTCAAAACAGTTAGTTTAATGGCTGTGATAGGAGAAAACTGAGGATGGATCAACAACATTGTACAATTAACAAAAATATAAACGCAACAATTTAAGGTTTTACTGAGTTACAGTTCATAAAAGGAAATCAGTCAATGGAAATAAATTCATTAGGTCCTAATCTATGGATTTCACATGACTGGACATACATATATGCATCTGTTGGTCACAGATACATAAAAATAAATAATAATACGGGTGTGGATCAGAAACCAGTCCGTATCTGGTGTGACCACCATTTTCCTCATGCAGCGCAACACATCTCCTTTACATAGAGGTGATCAGGCTGTTTATTGTGGCACGTGGAATGTTGTCCTGCTCCTTTTCAAAGGCTGTGTGAAGTTGCTGGATATTGGCGGGAACTGGAACACGCTGTCGATCCAGAGCATCCCACACATGCTCAATGGGTGACATGTCTGGGTGCGTAAGCCATGGAAGAACTGGGACATTTTCAGGTTCTAGGAATTGTGTACAGACCTTTGTGACATGGGCCATGCATTACCATGCTGAAACAGGAGGTGATGGCGGAGGATGAATGGCACGAAAATTGGCCTCAGGATCTCGTCACCGTATCTCTGTGCATTCAAAATTCTATCAATAAAATGAAATTGTGTTGGTTGTAAGTAGCTTATGCATGCGCATACCACCGCCACCATGGGGCACTCTGTTCACAACGTTGACATCAGCAAACCGCTCGTGCACACAACGCCATACAGGCTGTCTACCATCTGCCCGGTATAGTTGAAACCGGGATTCATCCGTGAAAAGCACACTTCTCCAGCGTGCCAGTGGCCATTGAAGGTGAGCCAGTGGCCATTGTGGAAACCTGCAGTTTCATCAGCTGTCCGGGTGGCTAGTCCCAGACGTTCCCGCAGGTGAAGAACCGTGATGTGGTCCTGGGCTGGCGTGGTTACACATACTACCAAATTCTCTAAAATGACATGGAGGTGGCTCATGGAAGAGAAATTAACATTAAATTCTCTGGCAACAGCTTTGGTGGACATTCCTGCAGCCAGCATGCCAATTGCACGCTTCCTCAACTTGAGACATCTGTGGCATTGTGTTGTGACAACTGCACATTATAGTGGCCTTTTATTATCCTTAGCACAAGGTGCACCTGTGTAATGATCATGCTGTTTAATCAGCTTCTTGATATGCCACACCTGTCAGGTGGATGGATTATCTTGGCAAAGAAGAAATGCACACTAACTGGTATGTAAACAAATTTGTACACAAAATTTGAGAGAACTATGCTTTATATGCATATGAAACATTTCTGGGATCTTTTATTTCAGCTCATGAAACATGGGAAACAAAAGCCGCAGCCCTTGCAGAGCAAGGGGAACAACTACTTCAAGGTCTCAGAGCAAGTGACGTCACCGACTGAAACGCTATTAGCGCGCACCACCGCTAACTAGCTAGCCATTTCACATCGGTTACATATGCTTGTAATCATTAAGGACTGGGGAGCTTTTCAAGATAAGAGGAAAACCTGGTTCAGTCTGTTTTCCACCAGACACTGGGAGATTAATTCACCTTTCATCAGGACAATAACCTAAAGGCCAAATCTACACTGGAGTAATTTACCAAGAAGACGGTGAATGTTCCTATATGGCCGAGTTACAGTTTTGACTTAAATCTACTTGAAAATCTATGGCAGACCTGAAAATGGCTGTCTAGCATTGGCCAACAACCAATTTGACAGAGCTAGGTTCAACGGTCACACCTCAACAGAAACCAAAATATAATCCCATTTTACTTCAATGTTTGTAAACATTGTAAATGTAAACCAACACTGTTTAGCCTCAAAATATGGTTGCAATGATCAGTCCTTTGAGTGGTTATACCTACCTTTCTCCAGGCCCGTCCCTCATATTTTTACCAAAACAGAGGTAGGGTGTCCAGTTTTATTGTTTGAAATGTGGATTGTTCCAACAAGTAGCAAGTTAGCTGCCAAACGTGGCTCTGGTTTTCTCTCAATGCTAGCTCCTTTTTCAGTTGTGATGTTGCAGTGTAGCATAGCTATGTGCTCAGTGTGTGAAACTAAGTTGTAATGAAAACAGTCTGCGTTCCTTTCTCACCATGGAGCTGTCAGTCTGTGTATACTGATGCACTGTGGCTTGATGATACCCGGGTTGGGGGTCACTTAGAATTAGTCAGTCCATTTCAGGAAGTAAACTGAAATTCCAATTCAATCATTTAAACAATATATATAATTCTCAATAAACTGAAAATGAGAAGCTATTTAAAAAGTTTGATGTTCTTTTCAAATCTCTTCCTGAATTGGGTGACTTCAACTCAAGTGACCCCAACCCTGGTTGATACTAATATGTAGAGAAGAGGAAGGCCCAGAGTCATGCAACACACAGGTGCTGCCTGGGCTCTACTAACCATAATGAAACTCTAATCTACTTGATGCTGTGACTCATCCTGTAGGTTAATCTGATTATACTGAGGCCATGTATGCAACACACACACACACACACACTTGTAGAAAGTTTCTGGGTATGGTTTTGTGCTTTAAGCAGTAATGCTTTTTAAGCAGTAATGTTTCTACCTTCTGACCTTCCCTTTTTCTGGTACCTCCCTCCCCCACCTCTTCTCTCAGGCGGTTTGTGATGAACAACACCCTGTTCAGTCAGCTGGTCGAGACATCTCGTGAGTTGCCCGGCAACCGCTGGTCCATAGGTGGCAACGCCCCAGTGATGGCTGGTCGAATGGCAACCGAGGGCTGCGACGTGTTGTTAGGGGGGAGCTTTAGCCCTGACTTCGCTGATGTACTGTCCCAGCACATCACAGGTGTGTATACACACACACACACTCATCACAGTTACATGCCTAACATCTCCCTCCTTGATTCCATCCCCCACCTCTCACCCCCCTCTCTGTTTGTCCAGTTGCAGGTAATGTGGTGGAGGAGCCTGATATCCATCTGATCCTGGAGTACCCATCTGGAGCCACCTGGGGCCAGTACACCGCCCGCAGGGCCAACAGGTGTGTGTCTGCCCAACAGGTGTGTGTGTGTGCATATCTATGTGTGGACCTACTAGTGATGCATCTTATACTGGTACCACTGTAATATCACGGTACCAAAACATCAGGATACTTATGATGCCAACATTTTAAAATACATACAAAAAAAGATTGCAGTTTTGAAAGTGGTATTTTGGACACAGTAATTGCAGAATAACTGTAGTGTAATGCACTGTAACTGCAGTTATACTGCACTGTAACTGCAGTTATACTGCACTGTAACTGCAGTTATACTGCACTGTAACTGCAGTTATACTGCACTGTAACTGCAGTTACGCTGCAAAATTACTGCACTAAAAAACCTGCTTCCCTCAGCATCCCCCACCAGCCCTCACTCAGCTGCTTCCCTCAGCATCCCCCACCAGCCCTCACTCAGCTGCTTCCCTCAGCGTCCCCTACCAGCCCTCACTCAGCTGCTTCCCTCAGCATCCCCCACCAGCCCTCACTCAGCTGCTTCCCTCAGCGTCCCCTACCAGCCCTCACTCAGCTGCTTCCCTCAGCATCCCCTACCAGCCCTCACTCAGCTGCTTCCCTCAGCATCCCCTACCAGCCCTCACTCACCTGCTGCTCTCAGCATCCCCTACCAGCCCTCACTCACCTGCTTCTCTCAGCATACCCCACCAGCCCTCACTCACCTGCTTCTCTAAGCATCCCCCACCAGCCCTCACTCACCTGCTTCTCTCAGCATCCCCTACCAGCCCTCACTCAGCTGCTTCTCTCAGCATCCCCTACCAGCCCTCACTCAGCTGCTTCTCTCCGTCTGCTCTTCATGTACGTCTATTCCTCAGTCAGATTTTTTATAAATCATTTAACTGTTATGGCGAGCGGGGATCCAGACCCTCATGAGTCTTCTGTTAGATTTGTACATTTTGTTAAATTGGAGCAGCGAGCAATGTTGATACGTTGTATCATTTCATGGCCTGTTATAACTGAGAGCACAGACCAGTCGGAGTAGACTGCAAGTTCATTGTCATGCAGCCTCTGAGTGTCAGCGAGGGAAAGGCATGCTTTACAGCAAAGAAAATGACTTGTCTCTTGCTTGAACGGTTAAAAGAATATGACTCATATTAACGGAGGGGACGTTTTTTCATTATATCAGGATTCGCACGCATTTGAAATCATTTCACAAACCATGTTTAAAACTAATCCCAGGTCGCTAATTATTGGTTGATAACAAACACCATTGTTCAGTCATGATACCTAGCTAGCTAACAACCTGGTAACTTGACAGTAGTTTTAGGCACATTTGATTTACACAGGAAGAAAGGAAAAGGGTCTGCTACTCATGAGATGTGCTTCAAAAGGTAGGATTCATATAGGCCTAATGTAAGACTAAACTAGGCTGAAGAGTAAAGAAGGTTTCATGCAGTGTTTTCCCCTCACTGACAATGATATGCAAATCGTTATGCATGTATGTCACAGGAGGTTGGTGACACCTTAATTGGGAAGGACGGGCTCGCGATAATAGTTATTGCAGAATGTGTGGAATGGTATCAAACGCAGGGTTTCTATGTGTTTGATGCCATTCCATTTGCGTTGTTCCTTGTTCCAGCTATTATTATGAGCTGTCCTTCCTTCAGCAGCCTCCACTGACGTATTTTCCTCCAGCCAAATTGCAGGTAGGCCTTGGCAAGTATGAGCAAATCAGCCATTCTATGCAGTATTCTACCGAACACTGTGACGTTAAATTCAATCTGTTGTATTGAGTAGAAGTGTGAATTTCAATGACAGGTTTTTGGAGAATGTTTAGAAAACAACATGAACAAGCGTTTGGGAGACGGGGTGAACAGAATGTTTGTTTATTTTTTAGCGTGGTATCGCGATACTACTCGCCCACAGATGGAAGTGTTTGTTGATAGCCTATGCGTTTTGGCTACAGCCTTTCATGTTCAGACCGATGCCGACATGAGGCGCCTAAAAATGTAGCCGAATTTAAATGGGCTAAACGGCTGCTCGGCCATGGAAACCCATTTCATGGAGCTCCCGGCGGAACAGTCCTTGTGCTGAAGTTGCTTCCAGGGGCAGTTTGGAACTCGGTAATGAGTGTTGCAACCGAGGACAGACGATTTTTACGTGCTTCAGCACTCGGCGGTCCCGTTCTGTGAGCTTGTGAGGCCTACCACTTCGCGGCTGATCTGTTGATGCTCGTAAACGTTTCCTCTTCACAGTAACACACTAACAGTTGACTGGAGCAGCTCTAGCAGGGCAGAAATAGAGGAACTGACTGGCATCCTATGACGGTGCCACGTTGAATGTTACTGAGCTCTTCAGTAAGGCTATTCTACTGACAATGTTTGACTATGGAGTTTCCAATTTTGTTTTACACCTCTCAGTAGTGGGTGGGGCTGGAATAGCCGAATCCACTCATTTAAAGGGGTATCCACATACTTTTGTATGTACAGTGCATTCGGAAAGTATTCAGACCCTTTGACTTTTTCCACATTTTGTTACATTAGTCTTATTCTAAAATGGATTCAATAGTTTTTTCCCCTCATCAATCTACCACAATACCCCATAATGACAAAGCAAACACTGGTTTTAAGACATTTTTGCAGATGTATTAAAAATAAAGAACTGATCACATTTACGTAAGTATTCAGACCCTTTACTCAGTACTTTGGCAGAGATTACAGCCTAGTCTTCTTGGGTGTGACACTACAAGCTTGGCACACTTGTATTTGGGGAGTTTCTCCCATTTATTTTCTGCAGATCTCCTCCAGCTCTGTCAGGTTGGATGGGGAGCGTTGCTGTACAGCTATTTTCAGGTCTCTCCAGAGATGTTCGATCAGGGCTCTGGCTGGGCCACTCAAGGACATTCAGAGACTTGTCCTGAAGCCACTCCTCCGTTGTCTGTGTGCTTAGGGTCGTTGTTCTTTTGGAAGGTGAACCTTCGCCCCATTCTGAGGTCCTGAGCGCTCTGGAGAAAGTTTTCATCAAGGATCTCTCTGTACTTTGCTCCGGTCATCTTTGCTTCAATCCTGACTAGTCTCCCAGTCCCTGCCTCTGAAAAACATCCCCACAAAATTATGCTGCAACCACCATGTTTCACCGTTGGGATGGTGCCAGGTTTCCTCCAGACGTGATGCTTGGCATTCAGGCCAAAGAGTTCAATCTTGGTTTCATCAGACTAGAGAATCTTATTTCTCATGGTCTGAGAGTCCTTTCGGTGCCGTTTAGCAAACTCCAAGCGGGCTGTCATGTGCCTTTTACTGAGGAGTGTCTTTCGTCTGGCCACTCTACCATAAAGGCCTGATTGGTGGAGTGCTGCAGAGATGGTTGTCCTTCTGGAAGGTTCTCCCATCTCTACAGAGGAACTCTGGTGCTCTGTCGGAGTGAACATCGGGTTCTTGGTCATCTCCCTGACCAAGGCCCTTCTCCCCTGATTGCTCAGTTTGGCCGGGTGGCCAGCTCTAGGAAGAGTCTTGGTGGTTCCTAACTTCTTCCATTTAAGACTGATGGAGGCCACTGTGTTCTTGGGACTTTCAATGCTGCAGACATTCTTTGGTACCCTTCCCCAGATCTGTGCCTCGACATAGTCTTGTCTTTGAGCTCTACAGATAATTCCTTTGACCTCATTGCTTGGTTTTTGCTCTGACATGCACTATCAACTGTGTTACCTTATAGACCGGTGTGTGTGCCTTTCCAAATCAAGTCCAATCAATTGAATTTACCACAGGTGAACTCTAATCAAGTTGTAGGAACACCTTGAGGATGATCAATGGGAACAGGATGCACCTGAGCCCTATTTCGAGTATCATAGCAAAGGGTCTGAATACTTATGTAAATAAGGTATTTGTTTTTATTTATTAAAAAAACAAAGCTTTTCTTTTTCTAAACCAGTTTTCACTTTGTCATTTATGAGATATTGAGTGTAGATTAGTGAGGATTTGTATTTATTTAATCAATTTTAGAATAAGGCTGTGGCGTAAAAAATGTGGAAAAAGTGAAGGGGTCTGAATACTTGCCAAAGGCACTGTATAGTGTATCTAAAGGCTTGATTCTGTCTATACTTGAGGCAGTGTTCGTTCTGATAGGAGAGAAAGGCCTGTTGCGCACTGCAATGTCCCCCACCTTGCAATCTGAGCGGAGGCAGTCAACATTTTGAAACTATTGAAGCATAAACTTAAGTGTTTAAAACATGGACGCTTTTGGTCATTTTATGGGGTATGTCTTACCTTGTCCCAACCATAGGAATGTTAAGGGGATTCTTTCATACAAATGTCTTCATATGCCATTGAAAGCAGTATTTCTCTCGTTCTCAACTTCCCTTCGTTGTCCAGCAGCCAAAGACACAGTCCTAGTCATAACAACCCATGCTTGTTGTTGCATCTTTAGATCTTCCCTCTTTCTACATTTCTGAAGGAGATTTTCATCTGTCATATGAAACCACTTGCATTTGCAGTACACTTTTGAGAACGGTGTTTTCCGGCTAATTGCGTTTTCGAACATTTGTGCTTCTAGCCTACTGCCGTGACACATTGCAGTGTTTATAATGTGAAGAAATAGCTCATCAACATTAAGCAAAACGTTCTGATCTGTTGCATCAACCTCATTTGCTTTTTTTGATGTACAGTGGTTTTATAAATGTTTTAAATATTTACTTATTGCACAGAACGACAAGATGACCAATAGAATAGGTCAACTTTTGTACTATGGGGGATAGTAGATTGACATAGGCTTTTGCTGTTCATTACACATCTTGTTGGCTGACAAAGTAAATGTGGACAGTTCTTCTGACATCTACAATATGCTCCTCGGAATTTGATAAGAAGGAAGCGCATCGTTGCATCCCCGATGTGTCTGTCTTCATTTGTAGCCTACCGTCATGTAAGAAGGACCCGATCACGTGACGGGCATCGGCTAATAAGAATTTAGATATCTGAGAGCGCTATGTGAGTGAGAGGTGCTTCGGAACTCAGCGAAGGGAAATCATTATTATATTCAGCCCAACGGCGCAATGGCCGCAAGGCATAGATTTTTTTTAGGGGGAATTATGGCCACACAAGGGCCTCGATGCCGGGAAATTTGAGGCCTGAAGTACCTGTAATATAGTCCATTATGACCGTTGCCTTGTTTCACTAACCTGTGTGTGTGTGTCCAGGTACATAGTCCACAGTGATGACCATAACCCATACCTAGCGTCACTGGAGGACTTTGAGGATAAGCTGCAGGACTTCCATCCTGACCTGCTGGTGATGGGTGGGCTCCAAATGATGGACAGCTTCCCCTTCCAACAGGGTGAGGGAATACTTCAACACCTCGTCCGCCACTAAGCTCGGTCTCCAATAGGGAGGCCTGGGCCCGTAATCACAAAGCCTTTGCATAGGAGTGTTGTTCTAGGATCCGCTTGATCTTTTAGATCAAAATGAATAAGATTACATGGACAGACGGGGACCTGATCCTGAATCAGCACTCCTACTCTGAGACGCATTGTGGATACTGGCTCGGAGGTGTTTTCAGAGCAGTGCTGGTTCCCATTGAGTAACAGACTGTTGGTATTTTAGTGGTTTGTGTTGCTGTGAGTGAGATTGAGGGGAGTGCAGGCTATTGAGGGGTTGGTTTCCAGTGATGTGCAGACTGATGGTATTAAAGGAGATTAACATGCCTGCCTCTATACAGTAGCTCTGTAGCCTCAGGCACACAGGCCACTGGCCCTCAGTCGGCGTGGGAAAGCACATACCGGGAGTGTTTGTGTGTTGGGGTGCATTCAATGTTGTGTCAACAGGCCTTGGTGCTTTAACTACTTTTTCTAATTTATCTTTCACTCTCTCTTCAGGTGAGAGGAAAAACCTGCTCTCTCGGCTGGGCAATCTCCTCTCCTCCTCCTCCCCTCGGACGGGCGTCCATTTTGAGATGGCCAGCTTTGTGGATGAGGGTCTAATGGGGGACCTGCTGCGTCTGGTCCTGCCCAATGCCGACTCCCTGGGGATGAACGAGCAGGAGCTGCCCAACCTGCTCAGCCTGTTGAGGGGCTCTAACGTCACCGTACTCTCTGACCCTAACCCCCGCGTTGCAACCGTCCTCGACCAGATGAGGGAGCTCTACCGCCTGGTCAACCAGCGCTACCGCGATGCTAATGAGGATAGCGGCGTGGACGCTAATTCAGCTAGCGCTAAAGGCCGGCCGCTGTCCAGGCTCCACGTGCACACGTTGGCGTTCCAGGCCATGATTGTGACGCGTGGCTCCCAGTGGAAGAACACCATGTCGGCCGTGGCCAAGGCCTCGCTTACCGCCAACCGCCACGTGTGCGGCTCACCGGACATCGACCCCAGCAAGGCGCGGCTCATCATGGACGAGTCATTCTCTGTGAGCCGACAGGAGGGCAGCCAGCGGATCCCTCTAGAGGAGACCAGGCCTGTCAGCTGCTGGGACGAGGATGACTATGAGATCTGTGTGGCGCCCAACCTGGTGTGCACAGATGTTTACCAGACTGCAGGGGGAGGGGACAACATCTCTGCCGCAGGACTGGTGCTGCAGATCTGAGCCAACTTTAGGGACCAACGGCTAACTCTAACAAAGAGATCCCCTAACATGTGAAGTCTTTTATCATTCTGGTTTTAGGTGTGTTGTTTATTGTGTTGCCGGTGCAATGCAAACGCTGGGTGCAGTGTGTCTGGCAGGGCTGAGCCTATTCCTCTTCTGTGCTTTTAGCTGTCCTCTGCCTCCTCTTTCTCCTGTCCTCTCTCTGAGCAGTATGACCTGACACATCCACACACACTCATACACTCTCTCATTCCATCAGGTGGAGCTCATCTCATAATCTCACTCATCATATGGGACCTATTTCCTCAACCAGGGCCACGTTCCGTAGCCAAATGTTGCAGATAGAAATACCACGAATAGAGCCGACGTGATTCCTTACTCTACATGTCGGAGGCATATTTGTTCTACATAGAAATATGCTATCTGAATATCCAAAATGCCCCCATGTGTTTTTTTCCTTTGACGTGTGTGTTTGTCAGGTGTGTTAAGGTCCAGACACTGATCACATACACGTCACACATCCACTCCCTGTTGAGCATTACATATATACATATATGGTGTCCATAGCTGTTCCATTCTGTCCCAGGATACACGCACAAAACAAACATTCCATCAGTTTCACCATTTCAGCCGTAACGTTCTGTTTCTTTCGTCAAGGGAATTTTCAATTGTTTTTTTCTCAAGGGAAAGCTTTTGTTTGATATCTGACTGTTTTCATGTTAACCTGATTTAGAGCTGGTGGCATACAGGCATTTATCTCATGTGTCTAGCTAAGCAGTAGAAAAGGGAATTTAAATGTGTTAGCTCAGTGTTGTGTGATGATTCTTCCTCAGTCTGGCCTGTACACATAATGCACTGTAATGTGGTCGTCTTCAGTCTGAATACTATGTAATGATTGATGACAACCACAGGGAGTGTTTCTCTGTTATGTCTGTATTGTGAAAGAGAAACTTTTTTTTACCCTTAACATGAGCATGTATTCTTCTCATAACCTCCTCACTCTCCGTATACTGCCTGCATCCTATCATATCATTGAGTCATACATACATTAGGCTCTTAAGTTGTGTGTTTGAATGATTATTGCATGGGCCACATACAAGGCGCTTTGGATAAATGCATCTGCAAATTAAGTATGATATATCAGCCAAACAAGTTTGTTTTATTTAGTAGTACTTTCTCTGCAGAACAGCCCATATGATCTCTTTACCTGGGCCCATATTCATAAAGCTTCTCGGAGTAGGAGTAATAATCTAGGATCAGTTATCTTTTAGCTCATAGGCAATTGATTAAGTTTACATGGACCGGGGTTAACCTGATCCTAGATCAGCACTTCTACTATGGAACTCCTTATGAATACAGGCCCTGTTCTGAAGGGAGACTGGGTGCATCCTAACAGTCTAAAGTGGCTTTCTCTCCTTGTTTCCTTTATTGAATTGGCACTGATCAGAAAGAACTACGTCTATCCCCAATCACAGACGTTGAGATGAGTGCAGATGGAAGGGAGGAAGCCGCTGTGTACCACTGACATGCAGCATGAAGCCTGTATGCTTGACAGGGTTTCTCCACTGTCCTCTTAAGGCGGCTGGATTTATTTCCAGACAGAACACCATGCCACTCCAAGCTGAGTCCACCCCTCTGGGTGACTGACGTGCGTGCGTGTGTGTTCCTGCTTCTCGGCAACTGCTTGTACACACCCATGCTGTGTGTGCGTATGTATTTGCGTGAGTGTGCATGCTTTCAGAATATATTTGTGCGAGTGAATGAATGTGTGTGTTGCTCTGGCCAGCTGATGTAATTGTTGTCTCAGGGATTAGCTGACCTGTGCTGTTAAGGAGATGTGGAATATCTGGGTCCTGCTTTGTGGAGGCTCTGGGATAGACCCTTCCAGATGGATCGCAGTACATGGAAGGAAGGATGGCTCATGGCCAGGTGAATTGTTTTGCTCTGAGTGACTTGGGCGAAATAAAGAAACACACATTCCATCTTCTGGTGTCTATCCTGTCTGTTATTTACAGAAAGTTATTTTCAGCTCATCCAAGCCATGTCTGAAATTGTCAAACCCACAATGAGGACACACTTAAAGGGTAGACCCTTTTCATTGGTGTGTTCAAACATACTGAGCCATTATTGAGATTTTGTAGATTTGTGAAATTAATGCTATTTGGCGACATCTGCTGTTCCAATTGTTGAATTTATTCAAGCTGCCGTCAATCAAAATCAACAGGTCACTACTTTTCAAATGTTTAGTTGTTTACATGGTTACACAAATACTCCCAAGTCGATATTCACGTAATAATAAGGAATACCTCTCGACCACGCCCGCAAATTGGGGATAAACATTTTCAATCGACCCCCATTGGAAAAGAGACAACTTGTTTGTTATACTGAAATAACAAAACATGCCGAAAGCTGCTGTAATGTAATGTTACACTGAACAAAAAATATAAATGCAACTTTTTTTAATAAACACAATTCCAAAGATTTCACTGAACTACAGTTCACATAAGGAAATCAGTCAATTGAAATAAATGAATTAGGCCCTAATCTATGGATGTCACATGACTGGGAATACAGATATGCATCTGTTAGACACAGACTCCTTTTACAACAGGTAGGGATGTGGATCAGAAAACCAGTCAGTATCTGGTGGGACCACCATTTGCCTCATGCAGCCTGCCACATCTTCGCATAGAGTTGATCAGACTGTTGGTCCACTCCTCTCCTATAGGGTGGCCCACAATTGGCCCAGTGTCATCCGGGTTATGGGTTGGCCTGCGTAGGCCGTCATTGTAAATAAGAAATTGTTCTTAGCTGACTTGCCTAGATAAATAAACAATTCAATGGCTGTGCTAATTTGCTGGATAGCCCTGCTGGAAAATCCAGTTTAGAACCGTAGCGGTGCGTGGTACAATCACTGGCATAGCTCCCCCTCCCCTCATGCCGTGTGACATAGGCCTAAAGGCCAGGACAATAAGAAGACACAGTGGCAGAATGAATTCAACTATACTTTTGTTTTATTTTATTTAACTAGGCAAGTCAGTTCAGAACAGAATCTTATTTTACAATGACGGCTTACCCCCCCGCGTCCAAACCCTAACCTAGACGACACTGGGCCAATTGTGCGCCGCCGGACTCCAGATCACGGCCGGTTGTGATACAGCCCGGGATCGAACCAGGTGATGCCTCTAGTGTCTTAGACC
This sequence comes from Oncorhynchus mykiss, assembly GCF_057628025.1. Lineage (NCBI taxonomy): Eukaryota > Metazoa > Chordata > Actinopteri > Salmoniformes > Salmonidae > Oncorhynchus > Oncorhynchus mykiss. The sequence goes on from NC_143040.1 coordinate 61,466,731, forward strand.
GCTGTGCCACTTGGATAGCAACCTCTGTCCAGTGAAGTCCACAAAGCATATTGCATGTGCAGTAACAGACAGTTAGTTACATGACCTACAGCATGGTCAAACAAGTTGATGTTTACGACATTTTCAGACCTCTAAACAACTATTGATTTAGAACCATAGAGAGTAAGTCGCAAGGAAAACTATTTCAGCACCATTTCAACTTCAACATTTCAACATCATCAAAATCACCTCTGCTTAGTCGAATACAGTAACAACTAAAATATACCAAAAACTATTTTGTCCAATCAACGTCAGCTAAATATGATGTGGGTGTCCATGTTTCTGATTTCTGTGTGTGTGCGCTTTCGCGCAAGTAGAAAAACATGTTGACTCACGAAACAGTCTATCACTCTGTCATACAGTACATGCTTTTATTATTTATTGTCCTAGGCTACCTGGTTAAAATTATTGCTGGCTAGCCTAACTTCCATTCATGGGCAACGTTAGCTAGTTAACATTATCCTCCTACATCTAATTTCCTTCCTCTCGAGCCTGGTTAAAATTCTTGCTGGCTAGCCTAACTTCCATTCATGGGCAACGTTAGCTAGTTAACATTATCCTCCTACATCTAATTTCCTTCCTCTCGAGCCAGGGGCACAACAATGTATGAATTAGTGGTTGGATCAGAATCTCTATTATAATCATTGGCCAGTATGGATCCCCATCTCCACCCATGGCTAATTTAGGAAAGGGCCAATTTTAGCTAGCTGGCAAGCCGCCAGAGGCCAACAAGATGCAACAAATTCAGTTTTTCTGTTAATGATGTATGCTCTCAATGGGATTTGATAGGAGTGACACCAAATCCAAACTGGCATCCCTTGAGATTTTCGGGGGTGTGCCAGGACCATTCACATTTGAGCTTGCTCAGTTTAGGTCAACAATGATTAGCACATTTATACTTTTTTTTTTTAAATCAAGGGAGGCCAGATGCTAGTTGGCTTCCCTTCAACGCTACGGCCGGCAACAATGTCATACTCATTTGGACCAGACAGATGGCCTACACAGAGACAGAGGGGTGCTGTTTTGCTCACTCAGATGCTTTCTCCTGTGAGATACATCAAATCAAATAGTATGTGTCACATGAGCCGTATACAACAGGTGTAGTAGACCTTGCAGTGAAATGCTTAATTACAAGTCCTTAACCAACAACGCAGTTCAAGAATTTAGAGTTAAGAAAATATTTACTAAATAAACTTAAGTAAAAAATAAAATAAAAAGTAACAATAAAATAACAATAACCAGGCTATATACAGTGGGGAGAACAAGTATTTGACATACTGCCGATTTTGCAGGTTTTCCTACTTACAAAGCATGTAGAGGTCTGTCATTTTTATCATAGGTACACTTCAACTGTGAGAGACAGAATCTAAAACAAAAATCCAGAAAATCACATTGTATGATTTTTAAGTAATTAATTTGCATTTTATTGCATGACATAAGTATTTGATACATCAGAAAAGCAGAACCTAATATTTGGTACAGAAACCTTTGTTTGCAATTACAGAGATCATACGTTTCCTGTAGTTCTTGACCAGGTTTGCACACACTGCAGCAGGGATTTTGGTCCACTCCTCCATACAAACCTCCAGATCCTTCAGGTTTCGGGGCTGTCGCTGGGCAATACGGACTTTCAGCTCCCTCCAAAGATTTTCTGTTGGGTTCAGGTCTGGAGACTGGCTAGGCCACTCCAGGACCTTGAGATGCTTCTTACGGAGCCACTCCTTAGTTGCCCTGGCTGTGTGTGTCGGGTCGTTGTCATGCTGGAAGACCCAGCCACGACCCATCTTCAATGCTCTTACTGAGGGAAGGAGGTTGTTGGCCAAGATCTCGCGATACATGGCCCCATCCATCCTCCCCTCAATACGGTGCAGTCGTCCTGTCCCCTTTGCAGAAAGGCATCCACAAAGAATGATGTTTCCACCTCCATGCTTCACGGTTGGTATGGTGTTCTTGGGGTTGTACTCATCCTTCTTCTTCCAAACAAGGCGAGTGGAGTTTAGACCAAAAAGCTCTATTTTTGTCTCAGACCACATGACCTTCTCCCATTCCTCCTCTGGATCATCCAGATGGTCATTGGCAAACTTCAGACGGGCCTGGACATGCGCTGGCTTGAGCAGGGGGACCTTGCGTGCGCTGCAGGATTTTAATCCATGACGGCGTAGTGTGTTACTAATGGTTTTCTTTGAGACTGTGATCCCAGCTCTCTTCAGGTCATTGACCAGGCCCTGCCGTGTAGTTCTGGGCTGTTCCCTCACCTTCCTCATGATCATTGATGCCCCACGAGGTGAGATCTTGCATGGAGCCCCAGACCGAGGGTGATTGACCGTCATCTTGAACTTCTTCCATTTTCTAATAATTGCACCAACAGTTGTTGCCTTCTCACCAAGCTGGTTGCCTATTGTCCTGTAGCCCATCCCAGCCTTGTGCAGGTCTACAATTATATCCCTGATGTCCTTACACCCTCTCTGGTCTTGGCCATTGTGGAGAGGTTGGAGTCTGTTTGATTGAGTGTGTGGACAGGCGTCTTTTATACAGGTAACGAGTTCAAACAGGTGCAGTTAATACAGGTAATGAGTAGAGAACAGGAGAGGTTCTTAAAGAAAAACCAACAGGTCTGTGAGAGCTGGAATTCTTACTGGTTGGTAGGTGATCAAATACTTATGTCATGCAATAAAATGCAAATTAATTCCTTAAAAATCATACAATGTGATTTTATGGATTTTTGTTTTAGATTCCGTCTCTGACAGTTGAAGTGTACCTATGATAAAATTATAGACCTCTACATGCTTTGTAAGTAGGAAAACCTGCAAAATCGGCAGTGTATCAAATATTTGTTCTCCCCACTGTATATCCTACCAACGGGACATTCAAAACTGCATTCAGCAAATTACGGAATTGCGAGAGCTAGCTACAGTTGAAATCGGAAGTTTACATACACTTAGGTTGGAGTCATTAAAACTCGTTTTTCAACCACTCCACAAATTTCTTGTTAACAAACTATAGTTTTGGCAAGTCGGTTAGGACATCTACTTTGTGCATGACACAAGTACTTTTTCCAACAATTGTTTACAGACAGATTATTTCACTTATAATTCACTGTATCACAATTCCAGTGGGTCAGAAGTTTACATACACTAAGTTGACTGTGCCTTTAAACAGCTTGGAAAATTCCAGACAATTATGTCATGACTTTAGAAGCTTCTGACATAATTTGAGTCAATTGGAGGTGTACCTGTGGATGTATTTCAAGGCCTACCTTCAAACTCAGTGCCTCTTTGCTTGACATCATGGGGAAATCAAAATACATTTTAGACCTCTACAAGTCTGGTTCATCCTTGGGAACAATTTCCAAACGCCTGAAGGTACCACTTTCATCTGTACAAACAATAGTATGCAAGTATAAACACCATGGGACCACACAGCAGTCATACCGCTCAGGAAGGAAACGCGTTCTGTCTCCTAGAGATGAACGTACTTTGGTGCAAAAAGTGAAAATCAATTCCAGAACAACAGCAAAGGACCTTGTGAAGATGCTGGAGAAAACATGTACAAACGTATCTATATCCACAGTAAAACAAGTCCTATCGACATAACCTGAAAGGCTGCTCAGCAAGGAAGAAGCCACTGCTCCAAAACCGCCATAAAAAAGCCAGACTATGGTTTGCAACTGCACATGGGGACAAAGATCATACTTTTTGTAGAAATGTCCTCTGGTCTGATGAAACAAAATATAACTGTTTGGCCATAATGACCATTGTTATGTTTGGAGGAAAAAGGGTGAGGCTTGCAAGCCAAAGAACACCATCCCAACCGTGAAGCACAGGGGTGGCAGCATCATGTTGTGGGGGTGCTTTGCTGCAGGAGGGACTGGTGCACTTAACCAAATAGATGGCATCATGAGGTAGGAAAATGATGTGGTTATATTGAAGCAACATCTCAAGACATCAGTCAGGAAGTTAAAGCTTGGTCGCAAATGGGTCTTCCAAATGGACAATGACCCCATGCATACTTCCAAAGTTGTGGCAAAATGGCTTAAGGACAACAAAGTCAAGGTCCTGGAGTGGCCATCACAAAGCCCTGACCTCAATCCTATAGAAAATGTGTGGGCAGAACTGCTAAAGCATGTGCGAGCAAGGAGGCCTACAAACCTGGCTCAGTTACACCAGCTCTGTCAGGAAGAATTGCTACCCGAAACATTTGACCCAAGTTAAACAATTTAAAGGCAATGCTACCAAATACTGATTGAGTGTATGTGAACTTCTGACCCACTTGGAATGTGATGAAAGAAATAAAATCTGAAATAAATCATTCACTCTACTTTTATTTTGACATTTCACATTCTTAAATGAAGTGGTGATCCTAACTGACCTAAGACAGGGAATTTTTTACTAGGATTAAATGTCAGGAATTGTGAAAAACTGAATTTAAATGTATTTGGCTAAGATGTATGCAAACTTCCGACTTCAACTGTATGTACTGTCCCGCAAAATTGATAAACATAGCAAGCCATTCACTGAATGCGAATTCATTAAAGAATGTTTAGTTGATGACAAGCAATGACAAGATAAGAGCCTGAGAGTGAAAGAGCTGTTTGAAAATGTTTCCCTGTCAAGACGAACAGTGACACGGCGTGTTGAGGACATCGCAGAGAATATGGAACAAGTTGAAAGACAATGTAAAGGATTTCAACTATTTCTCCTTGGCCCTGGATGAGAGCAGTGATGCAAATGACACGGCACAGTTCAAATCAAATCAAAGTGTATTTGTCACGTGCGCCGAATACAACAGGTGTAGGTAGACCTTACAGTCAAATGCTTACTTACAGGACCTGCGATTTGTAAGTAAAACGTATGTATTAGGTGAACAATAGATAAGTAAAGAAATAAAAACAACAGTAAAAAGACAGTGAAAAATAACAGAGCGAGGCCATATACAGTCGCGAGGCTAATGTAGGTACGGTTAAAGTGACTATGCAAATATGATAAACAGAGAGTAGCAGTAGTGTAAAAGAGGGGTCGGTGGGTGGTGGGTGGCGGGACACAATGCTGATAGTCCAGGTAGCCAATGTGCGGGGGCACCGGTTAGTCGGACTAATTGAGGTAGTATGTACATGACTGTATAGTTAAAGTGACTATGCACATATGATAAACAGAGAGTAGCAGCAGCGTAAAAGAGGGATGACCGCAGTTGTTGATATTCTTACGTGGCATAACCCCAGACTTTGAAATGACAGAGGAGCTTGCTTCATTGCAGTGAATGCAGTCAGCACAATCACAGGGAAAGATTCATTGGAGGAGAAACCTCTTAAGGATCCGCCCCTTTTTTTCAATTTTCTCCTAAAATGACATAACCAAATCTAACTGCCTGTAGCTCAGGACCTGAAGCAAGGATATGCATATTCTTGATACCATTTGAAAGGAAACACTTTGTTTGTGGAAATGTCAAATGAATGTAGGAGAATATAACACATTAGATCTGGTAAAACCTCTTGTAGAGGTTTGAATAAGTGTGTGGCAAAGCTGGGACTGAGTTTTGAAAAGTTATCCAATCTGACCACTGATGGGTGCCCAAACTTGACAGGAAAAAACATGGCCCTTTGAAAAGGATACAAGATCTAGTAGCTGAGCTGAACCCAGATCAGACAATTATTTTCCTGCATTGCATCATACATCAGGAGGTGCTCTGTAAATGTGTTCTGAAAATGAGTCATGTTGTGGATAAAGTCACTAAATTGGTAAACTTCATAAGAGCAAAATCTTTAAAGCACAGGCAGTTGGAAGTGACAGAGTCGGGTCATCCAGATCTCCCCTACCACACAAAAGTGACATTGCTGAGTTTGGGAAAGATGCTTAAAAGGGTATGGGGCCTGAAGTTGGAGATTGCTGAGTTTTTGCAGATGAATGGAAAATATGTGGACAAGATAAAGAATAGTTGGCTGATTTTGCCTTTCACCGTGGACATTATGGCTCTCATGAATGAATTGAATGCCAAACTACACGGGAAGGGCCTTTTTGCACATCAGATGTACATCCTTGTCAAAGCTTTCAAGGGAAAATTACTCCTCCTGACCCACCAAGTAGAAGCCAACAATCTCACCCACCTTCCGACACTACTAGTCTGTTCCCTAACAGATGACCTTCTGACACTACTAGTCTGTTCCCTAACAGATGATCTTCTGACACTACTAGTCTGTTCCCTAACAGATGACCTTCTGACACTACTAGTCTGTTCCCTAACAGATGACCTTCTGACACTACTAGTCTGTTCCCTAACAGATGACCTTCTGACACTACTAGTCTGTTCCCTAACAGATGACCTTCTGACACTACTAGTCTGTTCCCTAACAGATGACCTTCTGACACTACCAGTCTGTTCCCTAACAGATGATCAGCAGGAGAAGTATACATCGCTGCTGCGTGCTTTGAACGGTGAGTTTTCTCATCATTTTGAGCATTTCAATGTGTTGGAAAATGACATGCTGTTGGTTTCCTCTCCTTTCACCTTCAATGTGGATAACACTCCCACTGACTTGCAAACTTCAGCTTATCGATCTTCAGTCTGATGCAGTGATTGGAGAACTATTCAAAACAATGTTACTGATGAGGTTCTATGCATCTCTCGATGAACAATACTTTCCAAAGATTAGGAGTCATGCTCAGAAGATGTTTGTACTGTTTGAGTCAACCTCTGTATGTGAACAGATATTTTCAGTGATGAAATATAACAAGTCAAGGCACAGATCATCTCTTACTGACTCACCTCTCAGCAATCCTGCGCATAGTGATGTCAGAAACTATACCTGACTTCACTGCTCTAGTCAATGCCCATCAGAGACTTCACTCCTCACACTGATTGAGTAGTTTAGACGTAATGTTGAGCTCCCTCTCTTTCTTGTGCTTTTGTGCATAGCCGTTAACAAGAGCTCTGTCCGTGGTTCTGAATGCAGTGTACTTTTCCCTCTGTGTAGTTCGTTGCATGTTTAATAATGAAAATACCTACCAAAAGGAGAACATGGATGTGGTTTATTTCTGTGCATGTTAAGAAAGTAAAATAAGTAGCATATCCGGACGTGATTTACAGTAGATATATCTGTCAACACAGTCATACACATGATGTATAATCCTGTTATATGATTCTAATGAGGCCCTCCATGGAAAATAATTGCCCAGGCCTGGTCTAGGGTGTCGGGTAAGTTGGAGGTGATATGATCCATTAACTAGCCTCTAAAAGCACTTCATGATGACAGATGTGAGTGCTACGGGGCGATAGAAATTTAGTTAAGTTACCTTTGCTTTCCTGGGTACAGGAACAATGGTGGACATATTGAAGCAAATGGGGACAACAGACTGAGATCGTGAAAGATATCTGCACATGCTTGGCTTGGGATGTTGTCTGGGCTGGCAGACTTGCGAGGGTTAACACGCCTGAATGTCTTACTCACGTTGGCCACGGACAACGAGAGCTCAAAGTTCTCGTGAGCTGCAGAGGCCCACGTTGGCAGCTCAGCATTTACCTTGAATGTGCGAAGATGGTGTTTAGCTGGTCCGGGAGCGAGATGACGGTGACTGGCTTTCCCTTCATATTCTGTTATTGTCTGGAGTCCCTGCCACATATGTCTTGTCTAAGCCTTTGAAAAGCAACTCCACTTTGTCCCTAAACTGTCGTTTTGCCTCTTTGATAGCCATAAGGAGAACATAGCTGGTCTGTTTGTACACGTCCATGTTCCCTGTCACCTTGCCGGTGCGCCATCATGCATAAATTAATTTTGTCCCCCTACACCAAACGCGATCACGACACGCAGGTTAAAATATCAAAACAAACTCTGAACCAATGACATTAATTTGGAGACAGATCAAAAAGCATTAAACATTTATGGCAATTTAGCTAGTTAGCTTGCACTTGCTAGCTAAATTGTCCTATTTAGCTAGCTTGCTGTTGCTAGCTAATTTGTCCTGGGATATAAACATTAGGTTGTTATTTTACCTGAAATGCACAAGGTCTTCTACTCCGACAATTAATCCACACACAAAACGGTCAACCTGTCACGACTTCTGCCGAAGTCGCTGCCTCTCCTTGTTCGGGCGGTGCTCGACGTTCGACGTCACCGGTCTTCTAGCCATCATTGATCCATTTTTCATTTTCCATTGGTTTTGTCTTGTCTTCCCACACACCTGTTTTCAATCCCATTCATTACCTGTTGTGTATTTAACCCTCTGTTTCCCCTCATGTCTTTGTCAGAGATTGTTTATTTGTCAGTGTAGTGTTTTTTGTATAGGTGCGCGACGGGTCTTCGAACCCATATTTGTTTATATTCATTTTTCTATTTAGTGTTATGGAGCATGTTACTTGGACATATATTAAAAGACTCCATTTTACACTCCGTTTGACTCTCCTGCGCCTGACTTCCCTGCCACCTATACACATATATTCTGACACAACCGAATCGTTTCTAGTCATCTCTCCTCCTTCCAGGCTTTTTCATCATTGAACTTGTACGGTGATTGGCATCTAAACTTTCATAGTATTACCACGACAACCGGCAACACAGTTCATCTTTCAATCACCCACGTGGGTCTAACCAATGAGGAGATGGCACGTGGGTACCTGCTTCTATAAACCAATGAGGAGATGGGAGAGGCAGGACTTGCAGCACGATCTGCGTCAGAAATAGGAATGACTTCTATTTTAGCCCTTGGCTAAGCAGACGCGCGCGAGCAGTGTGGGTGCAATAATTGAATAACATAGATTTCTAAATTTATTTTGCAACGCTCGCTCAGCCGTGTAGTCAGGGTATCAGTGTATACGTCGATAATATTTGGAGAGGCAATCCGGAACATAGGGGTCTCAGGATATGCGGTTTCCAGTTTGCACAAAGTCCAGTGTAGTTCTCTTTTTTTCTTCTTTTTTCCCTTATTATTTTCTTTTTCACCCCTTTTTCTCCCGAATTTTGTGGTATCCAATTGGTAGTTACAGTCTTGTCTCATCGCTGCAACTCTGTCATGGCGTTGGCCTGGGGGTAGGTTTATGACAGTCATAAATACCTCTTCCCCCTGTTTTCCTCTCTCTAACCTACTGATGTGAAATTTGAAAACCCCTTGGTTTACATAGAGATTCTGGGAACATCAGAAGGTGGGGGGAAATGAATTATATTCTGGTAATCCGACCAATTGAACAAATGAAGTGGTACTTAATGAATATGATATCAGTTCGGTTGTCATCTGAGACATTCTCATCAATGATAAGATTACATAAACTCTACAGTGTAAAGTCTACACATCAGAGTTATCGGATTCACATGGAATTGTTGTTCAATTTAAATGTTTGAATATTTAAATTGAACAACTCCTGAGGTGCTGACCTGTTGCACCCTCGACAACCACTGTGATTATTACTATTTGACCCTGCTGGTCATCTATGAACGTTTGAACATCTTGGCCATGTACTGTTATAATCTCCACCCAGCACAGCCAGAAGAGGACTGGCCACCCCTCAGAGACCGGTTCCTCTCTAAGTTTCTTCCTAACCACCGTGCTTCTACTCTGCATTGCTTGCTGTTTGGGGTTTTAGGCTGGGTTTCTCAAATCAAATCAAATCAAATTTTATTTGTCACATACACATGGTTAGCAGATGTTAATGCGAGTGTAGCGAAATGCTTGAAATAAACGCGAAGCGAGGCGGCCATCTCTGTCGGCGCCGGAAGTAGGTGCACTTTGTAACATCGGCTGATGTAAAAGGGCTTCATAAATACATTTGATTGATTGATTGACTTGAGTTGCAGTATGTTACCACAAACATACCATGAGTAGTTAATCATGAAACATACACCTCCGCCTTTCTTTTTCCTGGAGAGTTTGTTCTTCCTGTCCTCACGATGGACGAAGAACCCTGCTGGCTGAATGGACAGGGAAAGTATATCCAGAGGGAGCCATGATTCCGTAAAAACAGAGTATGTAACAGTCCCTAATGTCTCTCTGGAAGGAGATCCTCGCTCTGAGCTCATCGACTTTATAGTCCAGGGACTGAACGTTACCGAGTCATTTTCTTGGAAGTTGTAGTTGGTATGCACATCTCCTGAGTCTGATTACGAGCCCACTTATTTTTCCTCTTCTACTGCTACTGCGTCTTGGAGCAGCTCCCGGGATGAATGGAACTGCCTCAGGAAGTTCAAACAAAGTATCCAATTCAGGGAAGTCTAATTTATGATCTAAATGCTGGTCAGTGACCACTGATCAATTAACCCAAAGTTATTTTTGTCTGTAGGTAATAATGCAAAAAAAACTTTATTGAGCAAATTATGTAAAAAAAAAAATACTACAAAGTTGGCTAGGAGCTAGAACAGGACAACCATGTCTGTCGGCAGAGGGTTGACAAGATATTAACTGCTTATCTTCAACTTTTTTTTGTGAGAAATAATATATAACTCAGACACCCATACATACCCCACAAGTCATGCCACCAGGGGTCCTTTCACAGTCCCCAAGTCCAAAACTAATTCAGGGCAATGCACAGTGTTATACAGAGCCATAATCACATGTAACTCTCATCCATCTCCAATTCCTCAAGCAAACAGCAAAATTACCTTTAAAAAATGTATAAAACAACATCATGGCACAATAGGGATTGAGAAATAATACACACACACACAGACACACTCTAATACACACATTATTCTTTAGTTATATTGTTAGTACTTTGTTATATTAAAAAAATGTGTGACTGTTCTTGTCTATCAGCGTATCAGTGTTTTGTTACTTGTCGTGTTTTATATTTTTGTGTGGGCCCCAGGAAGAATAGCTGCTGCTTCGGAAAAAACTAATGGGGATCCAAATATGACAATAGGGGCGTCAGGGCCTCTTGAAATCCTTGCCGCCCAGACTGTGGAAAGCCACCAATAAAGCCACCAACAAATTAACAAAGACAACATTTTAAAGCATCTCTCAATCAGTTTGGTTGCTGAGCAAATAAAAAAGCAACTACTCTCTAAAGAGGTAGGCAAGTTGTGGTGTTAAAAATGTTTGATTGGACTGTTGTGCAATACAGTGAGCTATGATGTCATAAAGGACATCTAACATGTCACCCCAATCTAATTATGATGATCGCCCCTCCTTTATGACATCACTGCTATACGATAAATTGAATGTTGAGGATTTCAACAGGGTGATAGATTGAAATGTGTCTATGGAATAGAGTTTTCTCCCATCACAGTATTCCAGTTTTACCTGTAGTGAGTAGGTAGACAATAACATGGCCAACAGAGAAAGTCTGTTTTAACACTTTGCTTCTTCCCTTATAGAGAGCTTTCTGTTAAGTTAGGCTTGAAAGGGTGATTGGTTCTTACCCTCCATCATGCCTGTGACTCCAAGCCTGCCCTTGCCCTCTCCCTAGCCATAGACTTAACAGGCACTCAGCTACCGTCTCTCTCTCTCTCTCTCTCTCCCAGACCAGGACCACATAAGCACACACACACACAACTCGATGAGAACACATTAACAATAAAGCAGTTGATTGCAGACTAATTTAGTGAATAACTTTCTAAACTTTTTGGAAAGCAGTAACTTCTATCACTGATAAAGTTTGATTGTCTCATTAGTCAACAAGTCCGCCAGGGGGCGGTCAAAGTCAATCGAATATACTGTTACAAACAAAGCGTTTATCAAGGGTGCATTCAAGATCATATGTTTCTGGGACGTTGCTGCAACAGCAATTTCCAAAACTACGAATCCCAGGGAACCTCACCCCGCTTGCTATGTCAATATGGCCACTGTCAGACAGACAAAGGCACATCAATCTCGCCACGAAATGAAATTAGCAGACTAGAGGAGGGCGGCTGTCATTGTGAAAACCGTCTGGTGCCTGTTCCCGTGTCGGGGATATAGAAGAGGACTTGTCGCGAGGACCAATTTAACACCGGGTTATTAAATGCTGTGGTGGACGGGGGCCCTAGATTCTAAGATCAAGGTAAGACTTGCAGCTAGTGAGTTAGCTAGCATAACTAGTATTTATGCAGGCTCGCCCGCAGTCATTGGCATTGGTCCCAATGCTAGTCAGCAAGCTAACTTTAATAGCTAGCTAGCTAAGCGTTGCTGGTCAGTGGTAGAGGAGGGGCGAGAGATTTTACTCCGCCCAACATCTGTCCACGAAAATAAGCCCACGAAGTAAAGAATGTGTCTTTGGAGGTCAATGAGTGTCGAATTTGGTCAACAAAACATTTAATTGCTAATTTACTACGTGGGGCTTTTGTAATATATTAGACATTTCGTAGTGGTTTGATATAAGTGGCCTCACGTGGCATTTCGGTAATTTGGAAAAAATGACTTTATATTGGAGTTGTGCCTGTTGTCATAGAGACAGACTCATCATGGATATAACCAGTTTTAGCATGGACGTTGCTATTGAGAGCTTTCACAATTTTAAAAGTAGTCAACTGGTTGGGGATTCATATGAATTAGGAGCTATCTGCCAATGAAGAAGAAAATTGACTACTTTAAAAAGGGAGATGCTATAATGTCACAGATCGAGAGGCCTCATCTTTGTATCTATCTATCTGTGTCCTGTTCACATGCATTGTGTGCTCTCATTGGCTAGAATGGTGGTGCATATTCATTAAGTAAACCATTTACTGTTTTTAAGAAGCAAACGGAGCAAAACAAGAGTTTTTATATTGGACAAATTCAGGTAAGTCCCTCCCCGTTTTGTTCCGTTTAAAAAACGTTTTGTTACAGAATTTGCGTAAAGAATACATCCCTGGCTTTGCCTCCTATCCATTGTTAGATTGGTCTTTGTCAGTGGTCACTTATGAAGTCGTTGGAAAAGTCTGCTTGCTCTATAGAGGTTGTAAATATTACTAGCTAGCTAACTAGCGAGATGTCATAGCTACAACAAAGATTTGTATAACTAAACCAAGATAGATCACAGCCTGTCATTTCCAATAAGACCAAATGAGTCATAGTGTGCAGAAGCAAGCACGAGCTAGCGAGATATTATTAATGTGTTCTCGCATGTATCCGCATATTTTCGTTAGGGAACGCCTACTCTGTGAAGTTAGCGTGTGCAATAACTACATTTCCCTTTGCAGTCCTTCTAAACAATGTGATTTTAAAAAAAAAACTTTGTAAAGGGTAATGTCTACAAAACTTGGTCCAACAGATTTTAGTTTGGGGAACAGCACTGTATTGAGAGAAAATGTTTCATCGATTAGAACATTTGCCGAATTTCTGCCTAAATCCATCTCGTTCCATCTTCTCCCACTGCCGGACAGTGGGCTTCCTGTAACTACCATATTTAGTGGTGAGTGGAAACGCCAAGAGGATGCTTCACATTTACACATCCGGTGAAATATCTGTGTCATTGTTCTATCGGTGGCTATAACATTAGTTTATATATTTGTCAAGCTAACTAACTAGCTAGTAATTAACGGTACCCTGTAGCTATTTGTCATTGAACAACCATACTCAACTAATTAGATCACTAGCTAGCAACATGAATTTTGAACATAAGCCATGCCATACTCAACTGGTTAGATGGTTCATGTCAAACAGAACTATTTGCAAAGGTTGGCTAAGTAAGCCAGAGCTGTACCGTGATTGAACACCCCTCCTTCCCCAAACACTTAGCAAACTGTTGTCAACTCTTACCCCTGGGGTGTTAGCTTGCTGTTTATCTACAGGTTATACTTATGGTTTTTGCATTGCATAACTGTTTGGACTGTGTTTGAGTTATTAGATTGTTCACGTGCGATTGAGTGCATGGGCGTTCGTTTCCCTGTTGATTCACCATGATTGTCATTTGAGTCACCATGTTGAAAGCCCCCACTTAATTTTAATCTAGACACGCACCTGATACCAAACTGACACCCCTTTGAAATAAAACATTCTATTTTATACATTATGCCTCTCATCACATACTTTGAGGCATTTGACTATAGCTTTTGAAAGTAAGCAACCCTAACAGGGGAAATAGGTTGGTTTACCTACAACCACAAGCTAAAGATTGACTTGTCAACCAAATGTTTGCTTGTCATTGATTAAACTAATTACTTGTCTTTGGATGACAGTAAACTGTTCCAACTCTGGTCAATGTTTGAGTCTCCCTAGTTAAGCATGCACATGTTTCTTCTAGTCCAAAGTTGTATATCATTACTCAGGTTACCCATTGCATTTCCCTGTGTAGGCTCTGTGTTGCAAGACTAGATTAGCAGTCAGTGTTCGCAATACAAAACCACAGTACAGACAGACACCAAATTCACCAGCGGTGTAGGCCCTTTCATTACGCCGATTCGGTTTTGCAACAGAAACCGTTTACTCCAAAAGGAAAACGTTTTGCACTGAAAACAAGAGTTTCTATTGGACAGATTCAGGTAGGTCTCTCCCCGTTTCGTTCCGTTTGCTTCCATTGGTTCCTAAACTGTAAACTGTTTTTGTTGGAAGATGGTGTATAATAAATACACCCCAGTATCCACCTTTCACCAGGTACCTGGTAACCCATAAGGTTTCTAGGCACAGGGAGTGAGGGAGCTAGTGGCTACCTTCCACATGTGGCTAAATACATCTTCCTGGCACCTACTCTTTTCCAGGGGTCCTAACGATTCAACTAAACAGTTTACAAGCTTGGAATGGTTTATTAGGTAAGGAAAATGTGTAGCTTCAGGCTAAGCTCTTTTAGCTTGTGTACCAGTCTTTTCGTGCCATCATGCCACTCCTTTCAACTCCTTGTCATGCCAAACAGTTGGAATGATGGTACAAACAGATCTGGGACCAGGCTACGATCTTTTGCTCCTGAGGACTATAATTTCCTTGGCATTGCAGTTTCCAGCACAAACGTGGTACAATAGATGCAAAGAGGTCAGTGGAATGCAGACCGTGGGGGAGAGAAGGACGCCGGATTGGCGCACGTTCAACCAATCTGATCTCACAATCAGTCATGATTGATGTATTGTAACAGACCGACAATGTGGCTACTAAAGTCCCATTTTGATATGTTTGGCTGTTTTCACTGCATATCATTTAGAAGTTGTTACTTTTCAGGTTTAGAAGAAGTGACTGCTAAATGCTAACTCCCATTCATATGAGCTGGTAGCATAGCTAGCATACAGAAATCTGTGGTGTTAGTCCAAGTCGTTTTTTAACTGCAATGCAGTTGATTGGTGACGATGACATGAACATGTATTGGGGTTGACATCCATACAAGCATTACAACTCAAATGGTTTGCCTCAACATGGTGTGAAATACACACAGAAACAATAGCCTAAATGTAGGCTAATTTTGCTGGGGGGCAATGAGGAGATGCTGGATCTTTCCCCCACGCGTTTCCATGGCATTTCTATTGCTTGGGTTGTGTTCCATTGACCTCTTTATCGCATCTATGGTTTCACATTCGGAATATGCTAATAGTTGCATCCACTTGTGTAGTCTCCCAGTCAGACTCAAACATGCTCAGTACATGTGTGTAAGACACTCTGCTTAGTGTGTTCTGACACACACACACTTTTTATAAGCCATGAGGCTCTCAGGGCATAGTCAAGTGGGCATAGATTTCTCTCTCTCTCTCTTCACGCCGCCCTTCATCCCTCTCTCCCTCCGGTCTTTCTGCTGAGTAGAGATCTATAAAGATAATTGACCAGTGCTAGTCAACTCAGCAGTATTAAACCTCTGTCCTCCCCAGAGCCTCTGCACCAGAGGAAGACGGGAAGGTCAGGGAGTTAAAGATTTGTGGAGAAACTTGTTTTACTGAACCAAGGAGCAGCAGCTTGACTCCAGCCCAGGGTTTGTAAATTGCAGACTGACTGACTATAATTGTTTCTTATAGTTTCTTATTTTTGTTCCTGCCCACACCTAGCTGGTACACCTGATTCAACTAGTCAAGCCCTGGATGATTAGCCCAGTTAATTTATTAGTTGTGTCAGGTGAGTTTGCACGGGGCTAGAGCAGAACATATATGGTAGGTTTTGGTGTGTTGTATAAGGCTGTACATAACATATAGGCTATATGCAGGTCTCATTAGCACAGATAGAACAATGAGACAGATGTTTCACAGGATGTATAAATCTAAAGAATCTGGTTTGCATTTCCACTCACTACTGAATATGGTGATGAGAGGAATCCCAGTGGCTGGCAGTGGGAGAAGGTGGAGCGAGATGATTTCTGACAACATTTTGGCATCTATGATGCATTTGATCTCAATGCAGTTTTATTTCCCCAAAACTAGAATCTATTACAAACAAAGTGGACTAAGTTTTGTAGACTTTGCGAAAGTTTCTAAAAATGCCATTGTTTAGAAGGCGTGCAAGGGTGAATTGAGTTATTTGCACACCCGTACTTCCGAGTAGGAAATCCCTAACGGAAATATGGGGATACATGCTAGAACGCGGCAAATAGGATCTCGCTAGCTCGTGCTCGGCTCGGCCCACCTTGCTTGTTCTGCCTACTATAATTAATTTGCTCCCATTGGAAACGACAGGCTGTTGTTTATCTTGGGTTCGTTATCTTTGTCACTATTGTGTAATATGGATTAAGACTAAGTCTTTCTCCACCAGCCTTCATTCAGTAGGTCTAGACACTAGCCTTCATTCAGTAGGTCTAGACACTAGCCTTCATTCAGTAGGTCTAGACACTAGCCTTCATTCAGTAAGTCTAGACACTAGCCTTCATTCAGTAGGTCTAGACACTAGCCTTCATTCAGTAGATCTAGACACTAGCCTTCATTCAGTAGGTCTAGACACTAGCCTTCATTCAGTAGGTCTAGACACTAGCCTTCATTCGGTAGGTCTAGACACTAGCCTTCATTCGGTAGGTCTAGACACCAGCCTTCATTCGGTAGGTCTAGACACTAGCCTTCATTCGGTAGGTCTAGACACTAGCCTTCATTCGGTAGGTCTAGACACCAGCCTTCATTCGGTAGGTCTAGACACCAGCCTTCATTCAGTAGGTCTAGACACTAGCCTTCATTCAGTAGGTCTAGACACTAGCCTTCATTCAGTAAGTCTAGACACTAGCCTTCATTCAGTAGGTCTAGACACTAGCCTTCATTCAGTAGATCTAGACACTAGCCTTCATTCAGTAGGTCTAGACACTAGCCTTCATTCAGTAGGTCTAGACACTAGCCTTCATTCGGTAGGTCTAGACACTAGCCTTCATTCGGTAGGTCTAGACACCAGCCTTCATTCGGTAGGTCTAGACACTAGCCTTCATTCGGTAGGTCTAGACACTAGCCTTCATTCGGTAGGTCTAGACACCAGCCTTCATTCGGTAGGTCTAGACACCAGCCTTCATTCAGTAGGTCTAGACACTAGCCTTCATTCAGTAGGTCTAGACACTAGCCTTCATTCAGTAGGTCTAGACACTAGCCTTCATTCAGTAGGTCTAGACACTAGCCTTCATTCAGTAGGTCTAGACACCAGCCTTCATTCAGTAGGTCTAGACACTAGCCTTCATTCAGTAGGTCTAGACACCAGCCTTCATTCAGTAGGTCTAGACACCAGCCTTCATTCAGTAGGTCTAGACACTAGCCTTCATTCAGTAGGTCTAGACACCAGCCTTCATTCAGTAGGTCTAGACACCAACCTTCATTCAGTAGGTCTAGACACCAGCCTTCATTCAGTAGGTCTAGACACCAGCCTTCATTCAGTAGGTCTAGACACCAGCCTTCATTCAGTAGGTCTAGACACCAGCCTTCATTCAGTAGGTCTAGACACCAGCCTTCATTCAGTAGGTCTAGACACCAGCCTTCATTCAGTAGGTCTAGAC
Organism: Oncorhynchus mykiss; assembly: GCF_057628025.1. NCBI lineage: Eukaryota > Metazoa > Chordata > Actinopteri > Salmoniformes > Salmonidae > Oncorhynchus > Oncorhynchus mykiss. The sequence continues at coordinate 61,484,512 of NC_143040.1, forward strand.
ACCAGCCTTCATTCAGTAGGTCTAGACACCAGCCTTCATTCAGTAGGTCTAGACACCAGCCTTCATTCAGTAGGTCTAGACACCAGCCTTCATTCAGTAGGTCTAGACACCAGCCTTCATTCAGTAGGTCTAGACACTAGCCTTCATTCAGTAGGTCTAGACACTAGCCTGTGTGTGTGTGCGCACGTATGTCCATGCATGTTTCTGTGCACCTGCACCTGCGCCTGTGTGTCCTCTACTGTTTTTGACCCTGTCTGTTTCTGTCTGCCTGTTTGAACTGTACTGCGCTTTTTAATGTGTGTGTGTGTCCTGGCTGTGTATGTATGTTTTGCACAAAACTGTATGTACTTGTCTATCTGATATCCTATACACTGTCCTATGACTCACCCCCGCTCTCTTTTAAAGGGAAAATGTGGAGGTTGGCCGCTTGGGACAGAGATTTTTCTTGGCATTTTTCCCAAGTCACACTCTCTCTTAACCCCCTCCCTTTCGCCTCTCAATATTTATTCTCTCTCTCTCATGCATGTGTTCTCTGTCAGCTCTTTCTCTCTCTCACACATACAGTCCGCTCTCTTTCTATTTCTATTTCCATCTCTCACCCTCCTCCCCCCGTTCACACTATCTAAGTTTGTCTCTGTCTGTCTCTGTCTGTCTGTGTTGGTAGAATAATCCATTTAATGTCTGTGCTGCAGCTCCTGGACCAGTCTTCACTAAGCATGCTGCTGATGAGGAGATAGTGTGTAAGCTGTATGATGTTTGTTCGTGAGTGCATATGTGTCTCAGTGTAGCCTTTTGTAAGAGCTGCCATAGTCTCCCGCATAATAATAGGTTATGTCAACATGTCTTATGTCTATGCAGCAGTTTTCTGGATGTGTACCAGGCAGGGCCTAAGGGATGGTAGTAGTTTTCTGGATGTATACCAGGCAGGGCTTAAGCGATGGTAGTAGTTTTCTGGATGTATACCAGGCAGGGCTTAAGGGATGGTAGTAGTTTTCTGGATGTATACCAGGCAGGGCCTAAGGGGATGGTAGTAGTTTTCTGGATGTGTACCAGGCAGGGCCTAAGGGGATGGTAGTTGTTTTCTGGATGTGTACCAGGCAGGGCCTAAGGGATGGTAGTAGTTTTCTGGATGTGTACCAGGCAGGGCTTAAGGGATGGTAGTAGTTTTCTGGATGTATACCAGGCAGGGCCTAAGGGGGTGGTAGTAGTTTTCTGGATGTGTACCAGGCAGGGCCTAAGGGATGGTAGTAGTTTTCTGGATGTGTACCAGGCAGGGCCTAAGGGATGGTAGTAGTTTTCTGGATGTGTACCAGGCAGGGCCTAAGGGATGGTAGTAGTTTTCTGGATGTGTACCAGGCAGGGCTTAAGGGATGGTAGTAGTTTTCTGGATGTATACCAGGCAGGGCTTAAGGGATGGTAGTAGTTTTCTGGATGTGTACCAGGCAGGGCTTAAGGGATGGTAGTAGTTTTCTGGATGTATACCAGGCAGGGCCTAAGGGGGTGGTAGTAGTTTTCTGGATGTGTACCAGGCAGGGCCTAAGGGATGGTAGTAGTTTTCTGGATGTGTACTAGGCAGGGCCTAAGGGATGGTAGTAGTTTTCTGGATGTGTACCAGGCAGGGCCTAAGGGATGGTAGTAGTTTTCTGGATGTGTACCAGGCAGGGCCTAAGGGATGGTAGTAGTTTTCTGGATGTGTAAGAGCAGGGCCTAAGGGATGGTAGTAGTTTTCTGGATGTGTACCAGGCAGGGCCTAAGGGATGGTAGTAGTTTTCTGGATGTGTACCAGGCAGGGCCTAAGGGATGATAGTAGTTTTCTGGATGTGTACCAGGCAGGGCTTAAGGGATGGTAGTAGTTTTCTGGATGTGTACCAGGCAGGGCCTAAGGGATGGTAGTAGTTTTCTGGATGTGTACCAGGCTAGGCCTAAGGGATGGTAGTAGTTTTCTGGATGTGTACCAGGCAGGGCTTAAGGGATGGTAGTAGTTTTCTGGATGTGTACCAGGCAGGGCTTAAGGGATGGTAGTAGTTTTCTGGATGTGTACCAGGCAGGGCTTAAGGGATGGTAGTAGTTTTCTGAATGTGTACCAGGCAGGGCTTAAGGGATGGTAGTAGTTTTCTGGATGTGTACCAGGCAGGGCCTAAGGGATGGTAGTAGTTTTCTGGATGTGTACCAGGCAGGGCCTAAGGGATGGTAGTAGTTTTCTGGATGTGTACCAGGCAGGGCCTAAGGGATAATAGTAGTTTTCTGGATGTGTACCAGGCAGGGCCTAAGGGATGGTAGTAGTTTTCTGGACAGGGGTATATACAATACAGCAACAGCCCCCATCTCTCAAAACATCCATCAATCCCTGAATGTATCATCCCTCTCTCCTCCTTTCTCCATTCATCCTATCTAAACTATTTTCTCTCTCCAACTAAACCCTTCTCCTCTCTCCCTCTCCAGGATGTCTCGGTATACCGACGAGCCTCGTTTCACCATTGAGCAGATTGACCTGCTCCAGCGGCTGAGGAGGACAGGGATGACCAAGCCAGAGCTCCTCCACGCCCTGGACATCCTGGAAAGACTGGATCACCAGCACGGACACAAGTTTGGACGCCGTCCCCAGCCCGCCTATCAGGGACCGACGCCCAATTACAACACTAATTCAACATCTTCTTCGGCGTCCTCATCAACGTCCACGACCGCCACACAGACTGGTTACCTGGAGAATGGGAGTGGAAGTGGCGGGAATGGCCTGTCGCCGTCGCCTAGCAACAACTATGATATGTCACCGCCCCTTCCGGCGGTTGTATCCGACCCAGTTGCTATGGCAGTGGTGGCGCAGAACGGGCATGGGGTTGGTGGCGGCGATGAGCTGGTTGCCGTGACGAACGGGAAGTTGTCTCCACCACGGTTTCCTGACAGTGTAGGCGCGGTGAGTGGCGGCGTGACGGGGAGCGGTTACGGGTTTGAGGCCAGCGAGGAGGAACTAGACGTGGACGACAAAGTTGAGGAACTCCTGAGGTGAGGAGGAGGAGCCTGTTTTTTTCTGAACACATCAATAGGCACAACATGAGAACCAAACAAACTACATTTTACACTACCTCGACGTGTTATGCTACCTCGACGTGTTACGCTACCTCGACGTGTTACGCTACCTCGACGTGTTACGCTACCCTCGACGTGTTACGCTACCTCGACGTGTTATGCTACCTCGACGGGTTATGCTACCTCGACGTGTTATGCTACCTCGACGGGTTACGCTACCTCGACGGGTTACGCTACCTCGACGTGTTACGCTACCTCGACGTGTTACGCTACCTCGACGTGTTACGCTACCTCGACGTGTCTTAATAAGAATCCTCATTTTTGTTTTCGGTTTTTAAAGTTTTCTAGTGAACTGGATCCTGAGCCCAGAGTTTAGTAATGCATTAGGTGACACCTGTCTCTAAACATAGGCACCACATCAGACACACACACACACACACAACCTGTCCGTAAACCTTTTCGCTGCTCTTTTGTATTGTGTGTTGTTCGCAGTGATACAGTCAGTATTGATCTAGATGGAGTGATGAAAAGGGAAGGAGAGAAAAATGGCAATGAATTTCTGGCAGCTCAGCGCTGCCTCTGATTCTCTCACGTTTTCAATGAAGAGGAATCAGTATAAATGTAAATGAGAAGACAGTGTATCGACAGACAGAAGAAAGTGAGTGTGTGGTTCTAGTGTTTTCACAGACACGTCACATCTATGGGAATTGCTCTCCCCCCTTGTTCTCGCTCTCCCCCTTGTTCTTGCTCTCGCTCTCGCTTTCCCCCCTTGTTCTTGCTCTCTCGCTCTCGCTTTCCCCCCTTGTTCTTGCGCTCTCGCTCTCCCTCTCCCCCCTCGCTCTCGCTCTCCCCCCTCGCTCTCCCCCCTCGCTCTCCGCCCCTCGCTCTCCGCCCCTCGCTCTCCGCCCCTCGCTCTCCGCCCCTCGCACTCTGCCCCTCGCTCTCCCCCCTCGCCCTCGCTCTCCGCCCCTCGCACTCTGCCCCTCGCTCTCCCCCCTCGCCCTCGCTCTCCCCCCTCGCTCTCCGCCCTTCGCTCTCCGCCCCTCGCTCTCGCTCTCCCCCTTTGCTCTCGCTCTCCGCCCCTCGCTCTCGCTCTCCGCCCCTCGCTCTCCGCCCCTCGCTCTCCGCCCCTCGCTCTCCGCCCCTCGCTCTCTCTCTCCCCCCTCGCGCTCTCCCCCCTCGCGCTCTCCGCCCCTCGCGCTCTCCCCCCTCGCGCTCTCCGCCCCTCGCTCTCTGCCCCTCGCTCTTGCTCTCTGCCCCTCGCTCTCTGCCCCTCGCTCTTGCTCTCCTCTCTCTCTCGGCTCTCTCCCCCCCGGCTCTCTCCCCCCCGGCTCTCTCCCCCCCTTGGCTCACGTTCTGTCTTTTGTCACTTTCACTCTGACAATCACACACAACCATAAATTATGTTTAGTTATAGTTCTGTTCTTCTAAAGTTTTGTTTCTGGATGGGGTTTCTGAATCTGATGGGTTTATGCTGCCAGTAGATGCCAATGTTTCAAATAGGCCTAGCTTGTGTATCACCAGCTAACAGGGAAGAAATCTGAGGGCGAGCACGGAGCATGACTGGGCCAAGCTAGAACAGCTTGTGAAGTTGCTGGAGCCTTTCGCAAATCCAAACTGACATCCAGTCGCTGTCTGATTTGGTTCTGTGCCTTCTCAACCTTGAGGCACACTTGCAGTCAACTACTGTTGCAAAACAGTTGGCACAGGTCCTCCTGAAGTCACTGTGTGACTTCGCATGCATACTGACTCCTCTGGTAGCCAACTTCTATCCAACCCCTGGAGCAGCTTGCCTGATGGACCCAAGTGTGTCTCTGGCACGTCGCTCAACAGAGATGGCGTCACTATGAGTATTTTGTACTTCAGAAAATTAGAGGGTACAGCCGCGGAGCGGCAGGACCCCAGGAAGATGCCAACACGATGAATCTAGCAAGTTTAGACTCTCCAGTTCTGGGAGGCAAGGATGGCTGGTTATTGAAAGCTGTGTTCGTGGAGAGAATATTCTGTATGTGGACAACTGCCGTCAGGCTTGAGAAACCCAACGACCAACTCTTTGGAACGCAGTCTTCTAGTAGGTGAACCAGAATATTGTTTGGTTGAACAGAAACACACACATAAACACAGAAACACACACACATTGCATATGTTTTTACAGCTGTTTGTATTAACCCTGTAGGAAGGGGTTAGTTAGTGATACTGTTTGTATTAACCCTGTTGGAAGGGGTTAGTTAGTGATACTGTTTGTATTAACCCTGTTGAAAGGGGTTAGTTAGTGATACTGTTTGTATTAACCCTGTAGGAAGGGGTTAGTTAGTGATACTGTTTGTATTAACCCTGTAGGAAGGGGTTAGTTAGTGATACTGTTTATTAACCCTGTTGGAAGGAGTTAGTTAGTGATACTGTTTGTATTAACCCTGTAGGAAGGGGTTAGTTAGTGATACTGTTTTTATTAACCCTGTAGGAAGGGGTTAGTTAGTGATACTGTTTGTATTAACCCTGTAGGAAGGGGTTAGTTAGTGATACTGTTTGTATTAACCCTGTTGGAAGGGGTTAGTTAGTGATACTGTTTGTATTAACCCTGTAGGAAGGGGTTAGTTAGTGATACTGTTTATTAACCCTGTTGGAAGGGGTTAGTTAGTGATACTGTTTTTATTAACCCTGTTGGAAGGGGTTAGTTAGTGATACTGTTTATTAACCCTGTTGGAAGGGGTTAGTTAGTGATACTGTTTTTATTAACCCTGTTGGAAGGGGTTAGTTAGTGATACTGTTTGTATTAACCCTGTAGGAAGGGGTTAGTTAGTGATACTGTTTGTATTAACCCTGTAGGAAGGGGTTAGTTAGTGATACTGTTTTATTAACCCTGTTGGAAGGGGTTAGTTAGTGATACTGTTTGTATTAACCCTGTTGGAAGGGGTTAGTTAGTGATACTGTTTGTATTAACCCTATTGGAAGGGGTTAGTTAGTGATACTGTTTGTATTAACCCTGTTGGAAGGGGTTAGTTAGTGATACTGTTTATTAACCCTGTTGGAAGGGGTTAGTTAGTGATACTGTTTTTATTAACCCTGTTGGAAGGGGTTAGTTAGTGATACTGTTTGTATTAACCCTGTAGGAAGGGGTTAGTTAGTGATACTGTTTGTATTAACCCTGTAGGAAGGGGTTAGTTAGTGATACTGTTTATTAACCCTGTTGGAAGGGATTAGTTAGTGATACTGTTTGTATTAACCCTGTTGGAAGGGGTTAGTTAGTGATACTGTTTATTAACCCTGTTGGAAGGGGTTAGTTAGTGATACTGTTTGTATTAACCCTGTAGGAAGGGGTTAGTCAGTGATACTGTTTGTATTAACCCTGTAGGAAGGGGTTAGTTAGTGATACTGTTTATTAACCCTGTTGGAAGGGGTTAGTTAGTGATACTGTTTGTATTAACCCTGTAGGAAGGGGTTAGTTAGTGATACTGTTTGTATTAACCCTGTAGGAAGGGGTTAGTTAGTGATACTGTTTGTATTAACCCTGTAGGAAGGGGTTAGTTAGTGATACTGTTTATTAACCCTGTTGGAAGGGGTTAGTTAGTGATACTGTTTGTATTAACCCTGTTGGAAGGGGTTAGTTAGTGATACTGTTTATTAACCCTGTTGGAAGGGGTTAGTTAGTGATACTGTTTGTATTAACCCTGTTGGAAGGGGTTAGTTAGTGATACTGTTTGTATTAACCCTGTTGGAAGGGGTTAGTTAGTGATACTGTTTGTATTAACCCTGTTGGAAGGGGTTAGTTAGTGATACTGTTTGTATTAACCCTGTAGGAAGGGGTTAGTTAGTGATACTGTTTATTAACCCTGTTGGAAGGGGTTAGTTAGTGATACTGTTTGTATTAACCCTGTAGGAAGGGGTTAGTTAGTGATACTGTTTGTATTAACCCTGTTGGAAGGGGTTAGTTAGTGATACTGTTTGTATTAACCCTGTAGGAAGGGGTTAGTTAGTGATACTGTTTGTATTAACCCTGTAGGAAAGGGTTAGTTAGTGATACTGTTTATTAACCCTGTTGGAAGGGGTTAGTTAGTGATACTGTTTGTATTAACCCTGTAGGAAGGGGTTAGTTAGTGATACTGTTTATTAACCCTGTTGGAAGGGGTTAGTTAGTGATACTGTTTATTAACCCTGTTGGAAGGGGTTAGTTAGTGATACTGTTTGTATTAACCCTGTAGGAAGGGGTTAGTTAGTGATACTGTTTGTATTAACCCTGTTGGAAGGGGTTAGTTAGTGATACTGTTTGTATTAACCCTGTAGGAAGGGGTTAGTTAGTGATACTGTTTATTAACCCTGTTGGAAGGGGTTAGTTAGTGATACTGTTTTTATTAACCCTGTTGGAAGGGGTTAGTTAGTGATACTGTTTTTATTAAACCTGTTGGAAGGGGTTAGTTAGTGATACTGTTTTTATTAAACCTGTTGGAAGGGGTTAGTTAGTGATACTGTTTATTAACCCTGTTGAAAGGGGTTAGTTAGTGAGACTGTTTGTATTAACCCTGTAGGAAGGGGTTAGTTAGTGATACTGTTTATTAACCCTGTTGGAAGGGGTTAGTTAGTGATACTGTTTTTATTAACCCTGTTGGAAGGGGTTAGTTAGTGATACTGTTTATTAACCCTGTTGAAAGGGGTTAGTTAGTGAGACTGTTTGTATTAACCCTGTTGGAAGGGGTTAGTTAGTGATACTGTTTATTAACCCTGTTGGAAGGGGTCAGTTAGTGATACTGTTTATTAACCCTGTAGGAAGGGGTTAATTTGTGATACTGTTTTTATTAACCCTGTAGGAAGGGGTTAGTTAGTGATACTGTTTATTAACCCTGTAGGAAGGGGTTAGTTAGTGATACTGTTTGTATTAACCCTGTAGGAATGGGTTAGTTAGTGATACTGTTTGTATTAACCCTGTAGGAAGGGGTTAGTTAGTGATACTGTTTGTATTAACCCTGTAGGAAGGGGTTAGTTAGTGATACTGTTTGTATTAACCCTGTAGGAATGGGTTAGTTAGTGATACTGTTTGTATTAACCCTGTAGGAAGGGGTTAGTTAGTGATACTGTTTGTATTAACCCTGTTGGAAGGGGTTAGTTAGTGATACTGTTTGTATTAACCCTGTAGGGAGGGGTTAGTTAGTGATACTGTTTGTATTAACCCTGTAGGAAGGGGTTAGTTAGTGATACTGTTTGTATTAACCCTGTAGGAAGGGGTTAGTTAGTGATACTGTTTGTATTAACCCTGTAGGAAGGGGTTAGTTAGTGATACTGTTTGTATTAACCCTGTAGGAAGGGGTTAGTTAGTGATACTGTTTGTATTAACCCTGTAGGAAGGGGTTAGTTAGTGATACTGTTTGTATTAACCCTGTAGGAAGGGGTTAGTTAGTGATACTGTTTGTATTAACCCTGTTGGAAGGGGTTAGTTAGTGATACTGTTTTTATTAACCCTGTAGGAAGGGGTTAGTTAGTGATACTGTTTTTATTAACCCTGTTGGAAGGGGTTAGTTAGTGATACTGTTTGTATTAACCCTGTAGGAAGGGGTTAGTTAGTGATACTGTTTATTAACCCTGTAGGAAGGGGTTAGTTAGTGATACTGTTTTATTAACCCTGTTGGAAGGGGTTAGTTAGTGATACTGTTTGTATTAACCCTGTAGGAAGGGGTTAGTTAGTGATACTGTTTGTATTAACCCTGTTGGAAGGGGTTAGTTAGTGATACTGTTTTTATTAAACCTGTTGGAAGGGGTTAGTTAGTGATACTGTTTATTAACCCTGTTGAAAGGGGTTAGTTAGTGAGACTGTTTGTATTAACCCTGTTAGAAGGGGTTAGTTAGTGATACTGTTTATTAACCCTGTTGGAAGGGGTTAGTTAGTGATACTGTTTTTATTAACCCTGTTGGAAGGGGTTAGTTAGTGATACTGTTTTTATTAACCCTGTAGGAAGGGGTTAGTTAGTGATACTGTTTGTATTAACCCTGTAGGAAGGGGTTAGTTAGTGATACTGTTTGTATTAACCCTGTTGGAAGGGGTTAGTTAGTGATACTGTTTTTATTAAACCTGTTGGAAGGGGTTAGTTAGTGATACTGTTTATTAACCCTGTTGAAAGGGGTTAGTTAGTGAGACTGTTTGTATAAACCCTGTTGGAAGGGGTTAGTTAGTGGTACTGTTTATTAACCCTGTTGGAAGGGGTTAGTTAGTGATACTGTTTTTATTAACCCTGTTGGAAGGGGTTAGTTAGTGATACTGTTTGTATTAACCCTGTTGAAAGGGGTTAGTTAGTGAGACTGTTTGTATTAACCCTGTTGGAAGGGGTTAGTTAGTGATACTGTTTATTAACCCTGGTGGAAGGGGTTAGTTAGTGATACTGTTTATTAACCCTGTAGGAAGGGGTTAATTTGTGATACTGTTTTTATTAACCCTGTAGGAAGGGGTTAGTTAGTGATACTGTTTGTATTAACCCTGTAGGAAGGGGTTAGTTAGTGATACTGTTTGTATTAACCCTGTTGGAAGGGGTTAGTTAGTGATACTGTTTGTATTAACCCTGTTGGAAGGGGTTAGTTAGTGATACTGTTTGTATTAACCCTGTTGGAAGGGGTTAGTTAGTGATACTGTTTGTATTAACCCTGTAGGAAGGGGTTAGTTAGTGATACTGTTTATTAACCCTGTTGGAAGGGGTTAGTTAGTGATACTGTTTGTATTAACCCTGTAGGAAGGGGTTAGTTAGTGATACTGTTTGTATTAACCCTGTTGGAAGGGGTTAGTTAGTGATACTGTTTGTATTAACCCTGTAGGAAGGGGTTAGTTAGTGATACTGTTTGTATTAACCCTGTAGGAAAGGGTTAGTTAGTGATACTGTTTATTAACCCTGTTGGAAGGGGTTAGTTAGTGATACTGTTTGTATTAACCCTGTAGGAAGGGGTTAGTTAGTGATACTGTTTGTATTAACCCTGTAGGAAGGGGTTAGTTAGTGATACTGTTTGTATTAACCCTGTAGGAAGGGGTTAGTTAGTGATACTGTTTGTATTAACCCTTTAGGAAGGGGTTAGTTAGTGATACTGTTTGTATTAACCCTGTAGGAAGGGGTTAGTTAGTGATACTGTTTGTATTAACCCTGTTGAAGGGTTAGTGATAAATGTTTAATATTACAGAAACATAACATGTCATGTGACATGACTTCATTAGTTGATTCTCCCGAAATCTACCGTCAAACTCAAGGTTTATTTGAAAACACACGGTAATGGGGGGAGCAGGAAAAGGGGCTGAGCTGGACCCAAGGAAAGAAACAATAAGTATTCAAAAACACCCCTAAGCTAGACTAGCCTACTTTAACAACAGCTAACTAACTAACCAAAAATACAGTGGGTGGTCCGCCCAGTTCTAACTAGTGTATTTAACAAAGTCTACCTACGGGTAGTGTATGCCCATGGGCGACTTGTCTTGGTTTCCTCTTTTCCCACCAGCAATCAAACACAATAACCAAAACAATACTCACAGGTGATGACAAAGTGCTATGGAGGTGCTCAAACAAAAGAGAGGTTAAGACACAAAGAGAGAGTGGAAAGGAACTGTGATAGGGTAGGAAACAGGAGGAGGTGTGTCTTCTGATTGTTGATTGGATTGGTGACTGATTGGGGAGTGATGATTTTCACCTGTGAGGGGAGAAGGAGAGAAAAGAAACACACACACACAGGATACACACACAGGATACTTGTATCCGTAACACACAGATACAGAGATGTTATGTCTATGGTCCTGGCCCATCACTGTATGTATTAGTGCCCCCAGTGGCAAGAAGTAACATCACAAAAAACACACCATATGCCTCCAACACTTCGCCTCCCAGGCTGCTTGCTGTCTGTCCATAACACTGAAACTAAATCATATAAACAGGAAATAGAAATGTGTTTATGGAACTGAAACTATACTGAACAAAAATATAAACGCAACAATTTCAAAGATTTTAGACGTTTGTTGGCGCGCGCAGTGTGGGTGCAATGATTGAATAACATGTATGTGCAAATTTATTTTGCAGCGCACGTGACGCGACTGGTGTGGCCAGCATGATTGAGTCTGACTAGTAGAGGCGTTAGGTTGTTTTCGAGAAGACAACGCATCTTATGAACAAAACAATGTAAATAGCCAAGAAACACAAGTATATTAGACCAACCTTTATGGCTGTGCGCAGCTCTTCACGTGCACACAGCCCCCAGGCAGGCAGTTTTGCAGTGTGAATTGGGATAGGCTACATAGGATTCCTAGTTCTTTGTCTTTGAGGGAATATTTTACCAGCGATGAAACAAAACGGCAGAAATACTTAGAAAACAGCTACTGCAGCATTTATTTTACTATAAATATGACAATACTTTAAATTGTCGCACTGTGGAGCCCTGACCACCCGCCAACATGGCTAGTGAAATACACATCTTACCGCCAATGCCAAAATCTAGCCGCATTTGGCACGTGGTGGGTGTTAGGCCCTGATCCCACACATGCTGAATGGGTGAAATGTCTGGTGGGTATGCAGGCCATGGAAGATCGTGGGGCTGTGTATTACCAAGCTGAAACATGAGGTGATGGCGGCGGAGGAAAGGCATGACAATGGGCCTCAGGATCTCGTCACAGTATCTCTTTGCATTCAAATTGCCATTGATTTAAAATGCAATTGTGTTCGTTGTCCGTAGCTTATGCCTGCCCATACCATAACACCACCGCCACCATGGGGAACTATATTTACAACATTGACATTAGCAAACTGCTCGCCCAGTCGACCCCATACATGCTATCTGCCCGGTACAGTTGAAACCAGGATTCATCCGAGAAGAGTACACCTCCAGCATGCCAGAGGCCATCGAAGGTGAGCATTTGCCTACTGAAGTCAGTTACGACCCCAAACTGCTGTCAGGTCAAGACCCTGGTGAGGACAACGAGCACACAGATGAGCTTCCCTGAGATGGTTTCTGACAGTTTGTGCAGAAATGATTTGGTTGTGCAAACCCACAGTTTCCTCAGCCGTCCAGGTGGCTGGTCTCAGACGATCCTGCAGGTGAAGAAGCCGGATGTGGAGGTGCTGGGCTGGTGTGATTGTGAGACCGGTTGGACATACTGCCAAATTCTCCAAAATTATGGAGGCGGCTTATGGTAGAGAAATTAACATTAAATTCTCTGGCAACAGCTCTGGTGAACATTCCTGCAGTCAGCATGCCAATTGCACGCTCCCTCAAAACTTGACATCGGTGGCATTGTGTGACACAACTGCACATTTTAGTGCCATTTTACATTCCCCAGCACAAGGTGCACATGTGTAATGGTCATGCTTTTTTATCAGCTTCTTGATATGCCACACCTGTCAGGTGGATGGATTATCTTGGCAAAGGAGAAATGCTCACTAACAGGAATGTAAACAAATTAGTACACAAAATTAGAGAGATGCTTTTTGTGCATATGGAACATTACAGGCTCTTTTATTTCAGGTCATGAAACATTCAACCAACACTTTACATGTTCCGTTTATATTTTTGTTCAGTATAAATAGAGTAAATCAGTCTTAACTGACAAACTAATAATAGCTAAATATTTATATATACAGTACCAGTCAGAAGTTTATTACTCATTCAAGGGTTTTTCTTTATTTTGACTTTTTTCTACATTTTAGAATAATAGTGAAGACATCAACTATGGAATAACACACATGACATCATGTAGTAACCAAAAAACAAAAATATATTTTAGATTCTTCAAAGTAGCTACCCTTTGCCTTTGTTCAAAGCTGTCAATCTTGGCATTCTCTCAACCAGATTCATGAGGAATGCTTTTCCAACAGTCTTGAAGGAGTATATTAAAACAAAATGACAACTAATAACCTTGGCATACACACATTTTCTCTGCACTTACCCCTATTCTCCTTGCTTTCTCTCAGCCCCTCATATTTCCTTTTTTTCATACAGTCTTTCCTTCCTATCCAACTCAATTGTACTTTCCGGTATCCCGCTCTTCATGGCTTATCTTCATTTTCTCATTTCCTCTCCGTCTTTCCACATCACCTCTCTCTCTTTTCTCGAGCTTCCTAGGAAAGAGAACATTGTTCTCTTTTCTATTTTTCCTCTCGCTCTCTCGCTCTCGCTCGCTCGCTCTCTCTTTCGCTCTCTCTCTCTTTCTCTCGCTCTCTCACTCTTTCTCTCTCTCTCCGTCCAGAAGGGACAGTGCCATAATAAAGGAGGAGATCAAGGCATTCCTGGGGAACAGGCGCATCTCTCAGGCAGTGGTGGCTCAGGTCACAGGTCAGTATGCTTCCTAGTGGCTAATACAGCACACTACACTATGTTGGAGTGGAACTGTGCTCACTTTGGTGTACACTTAAAACAGAGTCATCATCATGATTTCTAGGAGTGTTAGTGTGGCTTGAATTGCACATAGCAAGTACTTCATCCACTGTATATGCATTGGCTAGGTAATAAATCTGGCTTTCTGTGCTCTTTCCCTCCTCCATATGTTTCTCTCTCTGTCTCTTTCTGTCCCCCCTCCCCGCATCCCCGCATCCCCGCCTCCCTGACTCCCTGACTCCCCGCCTCCCTGACTCCCCGTCTCCCTGACTCCCCGCATCCCCGTCTCCCTGACTCCCCGTCTCCCTGCCTCCCTGCCTCCCCGCATCCCCGCATCCCTGCCTCCCTGACTCCCCGCCTCCCTGACTCCCTGACTCCCCGCCTCCCCGTCTCCCCGCCTCCCCGCCTCCCTGCCTCCCTGCCTCCCCGCCTCCCTGACTCCCCGCCTCCCTGCCTCCCCGCCTCCCTGCCTCCCTGACTCCCCGTCTCCCTGCCTCCCTGTCTCCCTGCCTCCCTCCAGGTATCAGTCAGAGTCGTATCTCCCACTGGCTGCTGCAGCAGGGCTCGGACCTCAGCGAACAGAAGAAGAGGGCCTTCTACCGCTGGTACCAGCTGGAGAAGACCACCCCTGGTAATGCCCACCACCACCACCCGCATGCCCAGTCCCACCACCACTTCCACGTCCTCCACCCGTTGGCAGACCCCCTCCTCAGCCCCCCCACCTCCAGCCTCCTCCCGTCTGTCCAGTCCCTCTTCAGTTGTTCCACCCGTTCCATCCACTATTAGACACTCTCTCTGATTCTGCACAAACTAGAGAGGGCAGAAGGGGTTATACGATGACAACTGATTGGTGAGTTCATTGACTATTTCTTGACATTCTATGGCTGGAAAGTAATGATGGCCCTTCCAAATCCTCGCTATGTATCCCTAAACTGTTACTTTTGCCCAATGTAATGCACTTTTCTAGGGGTCACTAATGCCAAATCTGTCTTTGTTTGTAGCCACTACATGTGACGACACTACCCATATGCCCTCTTGCACCCCCTCTGTTTCAATGGACATAGCTTTTCCTCAGACATGCTTCATGCAGTATTAAAGTCCTTCCCCCAAACTGTTCCAGTCAGTATTTGTCCTGCCCCAAATCATGTTACAGCACCTTTCAAACTCCCCTACAACCTGTTTCTACCCCCACAACCCCATTGTGTGTCTGACTCCATCTTGTGTCCAAATGTGTCACTTCCCATTTCCTGTGTCCCTCCCTGCCCTCTGGGTGCAGCAGCCAATAAGCTATCACAGCCACAAATATTCAAATGCTCATTAGTGGCAGGTGTTTATGAGTAGCATTGTTTGTAGTTGTATAGCTCTGATGTTGCTAATACAATTGAGTAGAAATGTAAAGTGCTTTAAGCACTGTATAAACCTAATTGAATACGTTATTATGATGACTATAGCTAGGCCTTAAAGAGTACTGGTGTCTGACTGTATATGACCATGGTGAAAAACAGATTTTTTTAATAAAAAGCAAACTTGTGAAATCACACCGGCCTCTGTATCTGTGTTGAGGGGAGGGTGTAGTGGCGCGCCCTGGTGGACTGTGTATGTCACAGCACCTATAGTCAATTACTGTTAGTGTGTACAGTGCTACATACAGCAGATCTATTTACATCCAGGCTTCCAGCCCTGCTGTACTGCAGGTTGTTCTTCTTTCTCCCTAGTCATTCATTGATTGTGTGATCCATGCCACTAAATGGACTATTGGGCCAATCAAAGGTCTTTATTGGTCCCTGATTAGAGGGGAATAAACAGCAGTGATGTGGACCTCGAGGCCCTGATTTTAAAACCTGCTGATCTGTGTTGACTATCGATCTAGATGGATGACATATTATTGTAGTTTATTATTTTAGTTACAATAAAAAATATAAAAAACAAGCCTAGATGTGAGTCATAGATTTGCAGTCAGGAAGTAATAGATGGAGGTTCTAGTCTCAAGCACAAGCAAGAACATCCATAGGTCGTCCCAACCCACCTTTCCCCTGGCTGTGTGTGTGTGTGTCACAGCCATCCAGCAGCTTTCCTTGTTCATTACGTTAATGCTCTGTGGTGCCAGAAACACCAACACTCACTAGATACTGTAAACGATTCCATATTTCTGTCCAGGCACACACACACTACATTTGATGAGGCTTCAGAGGGGGTTCACTGTGACTTGTCCACAGTCCAGGTTCTTCTTTTATAGTTGCCACACAGCCAATATAACACTAAAGTTATTGTTCTAATATACAATAGGGTGCTGAATCATCATAAATGTACTTGTCAACAATGAAAATCACAGCATTTTTCAAATAGATTTCAAACATTCTGAACGTTTCACCTCACTAAATACACCCGTGGCTAGTTACATCATGGTTGTATTTCCATGGTTACATCATGGTTGTGTCTCCAGGTGCAACTCTGACGATGCGACCAGCCCCCATGGCTCTGGAGGACGTGGTGGAGTTGCGGCAGACTCCGCCCCCTATAAGCTCCACCCCCGGGAGCTTCCGTCTGCGCAGAGGCAGTCGCTTTACCTGGAGGAAAGAATGTCTGTCTGTGATGGAGAGGTGAGAGGGAGTGGTGAGGAGGAGAGAGGGAGAGGTGAGGAGGAGAGAGAGAGGGAGTGGTGTGGAGGAGAGAGGGAGGGAGTGGTGTGGAGGAGAGAGAGAGGGAGGGAGTGGTGAGGAGGAGAGGGAGTGGTGAGGAGGAGAGGGAGTGGTGAGGAGGAGATAGAGAGGGAGTGGTGAGGAGGAGAGAGAGAGGGAGAGGTGAGGAGGAGATAGAGAGGGAGAGGTGAGGAGGAGATAGAGAGGGAGTGGTGAGGAGGAGAGAGAGAGGGAGTGGTGAGGTGGAGAGAGAGGGAGTGGTGAGGTGGAGAGAGAGAGGGAGTGGTGAGGAGGAGAGAGAGGGAGTGGTGAGGAGGAGAGAGAGAGGGAGTGGTGAGGAGGAGAGAGAGAGGGAGTGGTGAGGAGGAGAGAGAGAGGGAGTGGTGAGGAGGAGAGAGGGAGAGGTGAGGAGAAGAGAGGGAGTGGTGAGGAGGAGAGAGGGAGTGGTGAGGAGGAGAGAGGGAGTGGTGAGGAGAAGAGAGGTAGAGGTGAGGAGGAGAGAGGTAGAGGTGAGGAGGAGAGAGGTAGAGGTGAGGAGGAGAGAGAGAGGGAGAGGTGAGGAGGAGAGAGAGAGGGAGAGGTGAGGAGGAGAGAGAGAGGGAGAGGTGAGGAGGAGATAGAGAGGGAGTGGTGAGGAGGAGAGAGAGAGGGAGTGGTGAGGAGGAGAGAGAGAGAGGGAGTGGTGAGGAGGAGAGAGAGAGGGAGTGGTGAGGAGGAGAGAGGGAGAGGTGAGGAGAAGAGAGGGAGTGGTGAGGAGGAGAGAGAGAGGGAGTGGTGAGGAGGAGAGAGGGAGGGAGTGGTGAGGAGGAGAGAGGGAGGGAGTGGTGAGGAGGAGAGAGAGAGAGGGAGTGGTGAGGAGGAGAGAGGGAGAGGTGAGGAGAAGAGGGAGTGGTGAGGAGGAGAGAGGTAGAGGTGAGGAGGAGAGAGGTAGAGGTGAGGAGGAGAGAGGTAGAGGAGAGAGGGAGTGGTGAGGAGGAGAGAGGGAGTGGTGAGGAGGAGAGAGGTAGAGGTGAGGAGGAGAGAGGTAGAGGTGAGGAGGAGGGAGAGAGGGAGTGGTGAGGAGGAGGGAGAGAGGGAGTGGTGAGGAGGAGGGAGAGAGGGAGTGGTGAGGAGGAGGGAGAGAGGGAGTGGTGAGGAGGAGGGAGAGAGGGAGTGGTGAGGAGGAGAGAGGGAGTGGTGAGGTGAGGAGAGGGAGTGGTGAGGAGGAGAGAGGGAGTGGTGAGGAGGAGAGAGGGAGTGGTGAGGTGAGGAGGAGAGAGGTAGAGGTGAGGTGAGGAGGAGAGAGGTAGAGGAGAGGGAGAGGTGAGGAGGAGAGAGGGAGCGGTGAGGTGAGGAGGAGAGAGGGAGTGGTGAGGTGAGGAGGAGAGAGGGAGTGGTGAGGTGAGGAGGAGAGAGGGAGTGGTGAGGTGAGGAGGAGAGAGGGAGTGGTGATGGGGAAAGAGTTGAGGAGGAGGGAAAGGTTGAAAGGGAGCCAGATGGGACGTGTTGTTGTTGTGCTAGATAAGGGGTGTTCGTGGGGAAAGGAGCTTCCGTTACATTTGGAACAAAGTGAATATTGCCTTTTCTCTTCCAGTTACTTCAATGAGAACCAGTACCCTGATGAAGCTAAAAGAGAGGAGATCTCTAACGCCTGCAACGCTGTCATCCAGAAGCCAGGTGAGAACCAGCAGGAGGAAAGTCTAGAGAAACGACAGTGCCTTCAGAAAGTATTCAAACTCCTTTACTTTTTCCCCAAATATTTTTTTACAAAGTAAGATTCAAATGGATATAATAGTTAAACACAAAATTACAATCTACACAAATCTACACAAAATACAATTTTAAGCAATTTTTTATTAATGGAAAATATAACACTACCTTGATTAGATAAGTATTCAACCCTGTGAGTCCATGCATGTTAAAATCACCTTTGGCAGCGATTACAGAGTCTTTCAGGGGCCTCATTTATCAATCAGGCACAAATCTGAGTCTTTCAGGGGCCTCATTTATCAATCAGGCACAAATCTGAGCTTTAACCTTGGGATCATTTCCACACAAAGTGTGAGATTTATCAACATGATTGTTTGCTTTAGAGTGTGGTAAATGTACGCACAGCCATGCCCATGAGTACGCACAGCCATGCCCATGAGTACGCACAGCCATGCCCATGAGTACGCACCGCCATGCCCATGAGTACGCACAGCCATGCCCATGAGTACGCACAGCCATGCCCATGAGTACGCACAGTGCCAAGTGGTGGAATAAGGAAACTGCTTGTCAAGCGCAGAATGGGGAAAATATATGTTGAAATTGTGAGAGTAATAATTAAATCATTTTCGATTTCATTTTGAATTCATATAACATATTTTGACAGGATATATGCTGTATAATTTGATCACATCAGTGCATTCGTTACCATTATATCCATATAAAATAGGTCTACAGTAATGTGTGAAATGATTAAATACGGGGATCTTGCTGTGTTGGAAGATTTGACACAAGCTGCATTTGGCAGAGAGCTGTTTTTAGAGACAGAAGCGAACATGTCAGCAGGCGGCTTGCAGACCGGAATCTCACAGCCCTCGATGAGTCAATCATCAGCAAAATGAACTTTACCATACAATTTCCATACACCATCACACAACAGATTGAAGTCGAGGTGTTTCTTTGCCATCAATGGGTTCCCGAATACGAACAGAGCAATACACGGCACCCACATCGCCATAAAAGCGCCATCCAAAAACGAGTTGAACTATATGAACAGAAAAGGCACTCTTAATGTGCAGGAGAAAACGCTGCTGAATGTGGTGGCCAGATGGAACACACGACTTGTTCATTCTGCAGAACAGAAGTGTTGGCCTACAGGAGGGAGCTGTTAAGGATGGATGGCTTATTCGTCAGTGTTGCCTACTCATCTGAAGTATACTGAACAAAAATATAAACAAGCTGAAATTACAGATCCCATTTTTCCATACGCACAAAAATGTGGGACGCAAATTTGTTTACATCCCTGTGAGTTAGCATTTCTCCTTTGCCGACATAATTCATCCACCTGACAGGTGTGGCATATCAAGAAGCTGATTAAACAGCATGATCATTACACAGGTTCACCTTGTACTGGGGACAATAAAAGTCCACTCTAAAATGTGCAGTTTTGTCACACAACACAATGCCACAGATGTCTCAAGTTTTGAGGGAGTGTGCAATTGGCATGCAGACTGCAGATAATTGCAAGTTAATTTTTCTACCATAAGCATTGCCCACCCATGTCTGCCCACCCATGTCTGCCCACCCATGTCTGCCCACCCATGTCTGCCCACCCATGTCTGCCCACCCATGTCTGCCCACCCATGTCTGCCCACCCATGTCTGCCCAGTCATGTCTGCCCACCCATGTCTGCCCAGTCATGTCTGCCCAGTCATGTCTGCCCACCCATGTCTGCCCACCCATGTCTGCCCACCCATGTCTGCCCACCCATGTCTGCCCAGTCATGTGAAATCAGTAGATTAGAGCCTAACACATTTATTTCTATTGACTTATTTTCTTATGAACTGTAACGCAGTAAAATCGTTGCAATTTGTGTTTATATTTTTGTTCAGTATATGTGACTTAAGCACATTTTTACTCCTGAACTTATTTAGGCTTGACATTACAAAATAGTTGACTCTCAAAATACTTACTGACTCTAGACATTTCAGCTTTACATTTTTTATTAATTTGTAAACATTTCTAAAAACATAAATCCACTTTGACATTGAGATGTTGTGTGTAGACAAACAGTTCAGGCTGTAACATAACAAAGTGGAAAGTCCAGGGGTGTGAATACTTTGATGGCCCTGTATGTACTGTAAGTACACTTGTAACACTGAGAATGTGTGTTTGTGAGTGCAGGGAAGAAGCTGTCTGATCTGGAGAAGGTCACGTCTCTGAAGGTCTACAACTGGTTCGCCAACCGACGCAAAGAGATCAAGAGACGTGCCAACATAGGTAACGTTTCCGACCCCATCGGAGTGTATGTCAGTGTGTGTGTGTGAGTGTGTGTGTGTGGTAGAGAATCTGTGTGTCAGTGTGTGTGTGGTAGAGAATCTGTGTGTCAGTGTGTGTGTGTGGTAGAGAATCTGTGTGTCAGTGTGTGTGTGTGTGTGTGTGTGTGGTAGAGAGTCTGTGTCAGTGTGTGTGTGTGGTAGAGAGTCTGTGTCAGTGTGTGTGTGTGTGGTAGAGAGTCTGTGTCAGTGTGTGTGTGTGGTAGAGAGTCTGTGTCAGTGTGTGTGTGTGGTAGAGAGTCTGTGTGTCAGTGTGTGTGTGTGGTAGAGAGTCAGTGTGTGTGTGTGTGTGTGTGGTAGAGAGTCTGTGTGTCAGTGTGTGTGGTAGAGATTCTGTGTGAGTCTGTCTGTGTGTGTGAGTCTGTCTGTGTGTGTGTGAGAGAGAGTCTATGTGTGTGTGAGAAAGAGAGTCTGTGTCAGTGTGTGTGTGTGATAGAGAGTCTGCGTGTCAGTGTGTGTGAGAAAGAGTCTGTGTGTGTGGTAGAGAGTCTGTGTGTGTGGTAGAGAGTCTGTGTGTCAGTGTGTGTGTGTGGTAGAGAGTCTGCGTGTGTGGTAGAGAGTCTGTGTGTCAGTGTGTGTGTGTGGTAGAGAGTCTGCGTGTGTGGTAGAGAGTCTGCGTGTGTGGTAGAGAGTCTGCGTGTGTGGTAGAGAGTCTGCGTGTGTGGTAGAGAGTCTGCGTGTCAGTGTGTGTGTGGTAGAGAGTCTGCGTGTCAGTGTGTGTGTGGGGTAGAGTCTGCGTGTCAGTGTGTGTGTGTGGTAGAGTCTGCGTGTCAGTGTGTGTGTGGTAGAGTCTGTGTGTCAGTGTGTGTGTGTGTGGGGTAGAGTCTGTGTGTCAGTGTGTCACAAGAATTTTCTCAATGGTTGAATTCAACTACTACTCAAAGCTTTGTTTATTTCCCGAAGGTTGAAAGGCTTCAGTTAATAAAGAAGTAGACAGTCTCAGATTCTGCAATAGATCAATACTTTATTCAGAGAGCGCTCTGTCTTCAAAATGAGAACACAATCTTTTTATAGCACACACACACACACACATGAACTCGCATCAGTAGAAACTCCACCTCTCTTTAGGTGGGCTGTAGTTTTCCAAAGTTCACATACATACATATACTTCTGCAACATGTTTCATCATCTTCTGCAAGCTATTTCTAACAGTTTTCCTCCTCCCTAGGGTGGAGAGGTCTCTTTCCAGTTATTAGTTTCACCGTTATCACAAGTTGACAGTTCAGTTGTTCTTGAATGTCTCAACTATACCCAGCTCGTATTGCGAAATAGTAACACAATGGCCTAGTCACACACATTATTGGATTATGACTCTTAACACATTTCATACAATTATATGGTTTCAGGGTGGAATACTTTAGTCATTATCTTAAACATAACAAATATTTTATCACAGTGTGTATGTGTGGTAGAGTCAGTGTGTGTGTGGTAGACATCAGATATGTTATGATCAGGTCTGTTTTTTACCGAAGAAGCAGCAATCCTGGAGAGCCATGGGATTGAAGTCCAGAGCCCTGGAGGACACTCCAACAGCGACGAAATCGACGGGAATGACTTCTCTGACCAGGTAACCACCCGTAAGAAAGTGGAGTGGTCCAGAACCCATGCACTTTGTTCTATCTGACAGGTGGTCTATGATACACATGGATCACCCCTGAAAAAGTGAAATGTTCTCTCCCAGTTTGTGTTGTATGTTGTAGCCAAGGGGCGTGGTTTAACACCTTGCCTCTTTGTTTACCTACAGGGCTGTGAGGTTCCTCTGTTTGAGAAGAGAGCTGTGACCAGACCTTTCAGTCTCAGTCTCTTTGTTTACCTACAGGGCTGTGAGGTTCCTCTGTTTGAGAAGAGAGCTGTGACCAGACCTTTCAGTCTCAGTCTCTTTGTTTACCTACAGGGCTGTGAGGTTCCTCTGTTTGAGAAGAGAGCTGTGACCAGACATTTCAGTCTCAGCCTCTTTGTTTACCTACAGGGCTGTGAGGTTCCTCTGTTTGAGAAGAGAGCTGTGACTAGACATTTCAGTCTCTTTGTTTACCTACAGGGCTGTGAGGTTCCTCTGTTTGAGAAGAGAGCTGTGACCAGACCTTTCAGTCTCTTTGTTTACCTACAGGGCTGTGAGGTTCCTCTGTTTGAGAAGAGAGCTGTGACCAGACCTTTCAGTCTCAGTCTCTTTGTTTACCTACAGGGCTGTGAGGTTCCTCTGTTTGAGAAGAGAGCTGTGACTAGACCTTTCAGTCTCAGTCTCTTTGTTTACCTACAGGGCTGTGAGGTTCCTCTGTTTGAGAAGAGAGCTGTGACCAGACCTTTCAGTCTCAGTCTCTTTGTTTACCTACAGGGCTGTGAGGTTCCTCTGTTTGAGAAGAGAGCTGTGACTAGACCTTTCAGTCTCAGTCTCTTTGTTTACCTACAGGGCTGTGAGGTTCCTCTGTTTGAGAAGAGAGCTGTGACCAGGCCTTTCAGTCTCAGCCTCTTTGTTTACCTACAGGGCTGTGAGGTTCCTCTGTTTGAGAAGAGAGCTGTGACTAGACCTTTCAGTCTCAGTCTCTTTGTTTACCTACAGGGCTGTGAGGTTCCTCTGTTTGAGAAGAGAGCTGTGACCAGACCTTTCAGTCTCAGTCTCTTTGTTTACCTACAGGGCTGTGAGGTTCCTCTGTTTGAGAAGAGAGCTGTGACTAGACCTTTCAGTCTCAGTCGACGAGACCTGTCCTCTCCCACACAGGTACTGTATCCTGTTACAACTCCTATTGTATTATGGTTTACATATTCATACTGTACTCCATGTTTGGTACAGAACTTTTTCTCTATACCAAATCTGTTAGACGGGTAGCTAATCAGCAAGTGGGGGGGGGAACAAATTCTTATCATTTGTTTGCATGCGTTTGACCATGCGAACCAGTTGTTTTCTGTAACCGAACAAGTGTGCGTCTCAAGCAGATTCTCCATCTGAAAAAGCAGGACAGTGGAAATCAACCTGTTAAGACTTTAGCTATCCATGTCTTTCAGGTCAGTGTAGGTCAGGGGTCTCGAACCCAGATGTGGTCTGTGAACTGATTTGTGGTTTTGCATAGTAAAGGCGCCGCTCAGTTGTCTGTGTCAGGGTTGAAGACCACAGATGTGTAAACATGACCCATGACTCCTCCCCCTCTTGCGGTTGCAGGTTCCCACCCTGCTGCCAAGCTGGCTGGCGGCTTGGCCCGGCTCGGGCAGGGGGGGCTTGGCCGTCCAGAGGGCCAGCTCTCTGATTTGCCGATCCTTGCTCTCGGGAGCGAGTCTCGCTCAGGGGGCAGGGACGGAGGGTTCCAGACTGACTGGTGTGTCCTGGTCTGCCCCCTCCCCCCCCTCCCTCCAGGACGACTCCTCCACCAATCACAGCAATGCCCTGGAGCACCAGGATCCCATCACTCTCGCAGTGGAGATGGCGGCCGTCAATCATAGCATCCTCGCCCTAGCCACGCAGGCGGGGGGAGGATTGGCCCTGGGCGGGACAGGCAGTGACATCAAGACCGAGGTGGTGGAGCCCAACTAGGGGGGGGGGGGGCTGTGGATGAGCGGGAGGGATGAGAGGGACGGAAAGATGTGTGTATACATGACAGTATGAACGAGGGAGGGAAAGGTGTGTGTGTGTGTGTGTGTACATCACAGTAAGAAAGAGGGAGTGAATACTACTGTTCAAAAGTTTGGGGTCACTTAGAAATGTCCTTGTTTTTGAAAGAAAAGCAAAAAAAATTGTCCATTTAAAATGACATCAAATTGTTCAGAAATACAGTGTAGACATTGTTAATGTTGTAAATGACTATTGTAGCTGGAAACGACTGATTTTTTATGAAATGTCTACATAGGCATACAGAGGCCCATTATCAGCAACCATCACTCCTGTGTTCCAATGGCACGTTGTGTTAGCTAATATAAGTTTATAATTTTAAAAGGCTAATTGATCATTAGAAAACCCTTTTTGCAATTATGTTAGCACAGCTGAAAACGGTTGTCCTGATTAAAGAAGCAATAAAACTGGCCTTCTTTAGACTAGTTGAATATCTGGAGCATCAGCATTTGTGGGTTCAATTACAGGCTCAAAATGGCCAGAAACAAAGAACTTTCTTCTGAGAAATGAAGGCTATTCCATGTGAGAAATTGCCAAGAAACTGAAGATCTCGTACAACGCAGTGTACTACTCCCTTCACAGAACTGCCTAACTGTCTCTAACCATAATATTCTGTCTCTAACCAGAATAGAAAGAGGAGTGGGAGGCCCCGGTGCACAACGGAGCAAGAGGACATTAGTGTCTAGTTTGAGAAACAGACTCCTCACAAGTCCTCAACTGGCTGCTTCAATAGTAGTACCCACAAAACACCAGTCTCAACGTCAACAGTGAAGAGGCGACTCTGGGATGCTGGCCTTCTAGGCAGTTCCTCTGTCCAGTGTCTGTGTTCTTTTGCCCATCTTAATCTTTTATTTTTATTGGCCAGTCTGAGATATGGCTTTCCCTTTGCAACGCTGCCTAGAAGGCCAGCATCCTGGAGCCGCCTCTTTACTGTTGACGTTGAGACTGGTGTTTTGTGGGTACTATTTAATGAAGATGCCAGTTGAGGACTTGTGAGGAGTCTGTTTCTCAAACTAGACACTCTAATGTACTTGTCCTCTTACTCAGTTGTGCACCGGGGCCTCCCACTCCTCTTTCTATTCTGGCTAGAGACAGTTTGCACTGTTCTGTGAAGGGAGTAGTACACAGCGTTGTACAAAATCTTCAATTTCTTGAATGGAATAGCCTTCATTTCTCAGAACAAGAATAGGCTGAGTTTCAGAAGAACGTGCTTTGTTTTTGGCCATTTTGAGTCTGTAATTGAACCCACAAATGCTGATGCTCCAGGTACTCAACTAGTCTAAAGAAGGCCAGTTTTATTGCTTCTTTAATCAGGACAACCGTTTTCAGCTGTGCTAACATAATTGCAAAAGGGTTTTCTAATGATCAATTAGCCTTTTAACATGATAAACTTGGATTAGCTAACACAACGTGCCACACAGGAGTGATGGTTGCTGATAATGGGCCTCTGTACTCCTATGTAGATATTTCATTAAAAATCAGTCGTTTCCAGCTACAATAGTCATTTACAACATTAACAATGTCTACACCGTATTTCTAATCAATTTCATGTTATTTTAATGGACAAAAAAAAAGCTTTTCTAAGTGACCCCAAACGTTTGAATTGTAGTGTATACGTACGGTATGTGACTGTTAGTGTACATGGGGATGAATTTATAGTGGAGTATGAAAACATTGTATGTCATGGTGCAGGTAGAGCATATTGGAATGTTATACTGTAAATCAGGAGTGTCAAACTAATTTTGCCCTACGGGTCCTACCTCCACCCCTATCCCCTCCCTAATACCTCTACCACCCTAGTAAACCCTTTTAGACTGTTCTAGAGGTGTTGGGAGGCCTGGTTCTACCTCCACCCCTATCCCCTAATAGCTATACCTCGTTACCCCCTAGTACCCCCTTTAGACTGTTCTGGAGGCATTGCGTTGGCAAGTCTGGTCCTGAAGGTGTGGGTGTATGTATGGTATATGCTCTTGTCTGTGTGGGTCTAAAGATTCAGAATAGTTTATTATAGAACCCTGCAAACCTCCCTCTAAGCATGGAGGACCCCTGCCTTGGCACCTTCTCCCCAAGGTGCTCTGCACACTTTAATTCTCTTGCTCTCTCATCACCCCCTATGCCCGTCATCCCTCTATCCCTCTCACCCCCTATGCCTGTCATCCCTCTATCCCTCTCACTCCCTATGCCCGTCATCCCTCTATCCCTCTCACTCCCTATGCCCGTCATCCCTCTATCCCTCTCACTCCCTATGCCCATCATCCCTCTCACTCCCTATGCCCGTCATCACTCTCTCTCATCACTCCCTATGCCCGTCATCACTCTCTCTCATCACTCCCTATGCCCGTCATCCCTCTCACTCCCTATGCCCGTCATCCCTCTATCCCTCTCACTCCCTATGCCCGTCATCCCTCTATCCCTCTCACTCCCTATGCCCGTCATCACTCTCTCTCATCACTCCCTATGCCCGTCATCACTCTCTCTCATCACTCCCTATGCCCGTCATCACTCTATCCCTCTCATTCCCTATGCCCGTCATCCCTCTATCCCTCTCACTCCCTATGCCCGTCATCACTCTATCCCTCTCACTCCCTATGCCCGTCATCCCTCTATCCCTCTCACTCCCTATGCCCGTCATCCCTCTCACTCCCTATGCCCATCATCCCTCTATCCCTCTCGCTCCCTATGCCCGTCATCACTCTCTCTCATCACCCCCTATGCCCGTCATCCCTCTCACTCCCTATGCCTGTCATCCCTCTATCCCTCTCACTCCCTATGCCCGTCATCCCTCTATCCCTCTCACTCCCTATGCCCGTCATCCCTCTATCCCTCTCACTCCCTATGCCCGTCATCCCTCTATCCCTCACTCCCTATGCCCGTCATCCCTCTATCCCTCACTCCCTATGCCCGTCACTCTATCCCTCTCACTCCCTATGCCCATCATCCCTCTCACTCCCTATTCCCGTCATCACTCTCTCTCATCACTCCCTATGCCCGTCATCACTCTCTCTCATCACTCCCTATGCCCGTCATCCCTCTCACTCCCTATGCCCGTCATCCCTCTATCCCTCTCACTCCCTATGCCCGTCATTCCTCTATCCCTCTCACTCCCTATGCCCGTCATCACTCTCTCTCATCACGCCCTTTGCCCGTCATCCCTCTATCCCTCTCACTCCCTATGCCCGTCATCCCTCTATCCCTCTATCCCTCTCACTCCCTATGCCCGTCATCCCTCTATCCCTCTCACTCCCTATGCCCGTCATCTCTCTCTCATCACTCCCTATGCCCGTCATCACTCTCTCTCATCACTCCCTATGCCCGTCATCACTCTATCCCTCTCACTCCCTATGCCCGTCATCCCTCTATCCCTCTCACTCCCTATGCCCGTCATTCCTCTCACTCCCTATGCCCGTCATCACTCTCTCTCATCACTCCCTATGCCCGTCATCACTCCCTATGCCCGTCATCCCTCTATCCCTCTCACTCTCTATGCCCGTCATTCCTCTCACTCCCTATGCCCGTCATCCCTCTATCCCTCTCACTCCCTATGGCCATCATCCCTCTATCCCTCTCACTCCCTATGCCCGTCATCCCTCTATCCCTCTCACTCCCTATGCCAGTCATCCCTCTATCCCTCTCACTCCCTATGCCCTCTATCCCTCTCACTCCCTATGCCCGTCATCACTCTCTCTCATCACCCCCTATGCCCGTCATCCCTCTATCCCTCTCACCCCCTATGCCCGTCATCCCTCTATCCCTCTCACTCCCTATGCCCGTCATCCCTCTCACTCCCTATGCCCGTCATCCCTCTATCCCTCTCACTCCCTATGCCCGTCATCCCTCTATCCCTCTCACTCCCTATGCCCGTCATCCCTCTATCCCTCTCACTCCCTATGCCCGTCATCCCTCTGTCCCTCACTCCCTATGCCCGTCATCCCTCTATCCCTCACTCCCTATGCCCATCATCCCTCTATCCCTCTCACTCCCTATGCCCGTCATCCCTCTATCCCTCTCACTCCCTATGCCTGTCATCCCTGTATCCCTCTCACTCCCTATGCCCGTCATCCCTCTCACTCCCTATGCCCGTCATCCCTCTATCCCTCTCACCCCCTATGCCTGTCATCCCTCTATCCCTCTCACTCCCTATGCCCGTCATCCCTCTCACTCCCTATGCCCGTCATCCCTCTCACTCCCTATGCCCGTCATCCCTCTATCCCTCTCACTCCCTATGCCCGTCATCCCTCTATCCCTCTCACTCCCTATGCCCGTCATCCCTCTATCCCTCTCACTCCCTATGCCTGTCATCCCTGTATCCCTCTCACTCCCTATGCCCGTCATCACTCTCTCTCATCACTCCCTATGCCCGTCATCCCTCTATCCCTTTCACTCCCTATGCCCTTCATCCCTCTGTCCCTCTCACTCCCTATGCCCGTCATCCCTCTATCCCTCTCACTCCCTATGCCCGTCATCTCTCTCTCATCACTCCCTATGCCCGTCATCACTCTCTCTCATCACTCCCTATGCCCGTCATCACTCTATCCCTCTCACTCCCTATGCCCGTCATCCCTCTATCCCTCTCACTCCCTATGCCCGTCATTCCTCTCACTCCCTATGCCCGTCATCACTCTCTCTCATCACTCCCTATGCCCGTCATCACTCCCTATGCCCGTCATCCCTCTATCCCTCTCACTCTCTATGCCCGTCATTCCTCTCACTCCCTATGCCCGTCATCCCTCTATCCCTCTCACTCCCTATGGCCATCATCCCTCTATCCCTCTCACTCCCTATGCCCGTCATCCCTCTATCCCTCTCACTCCCTATGCCTGTCATCCCTCTATCCCTCTCACTCCCTATGCCCTCTATCCCTCTCACTCCCTATGCCCGTCATCACTCTCTCTCATCACCCCCTATGCCCGTCATCCCTCTATCCCTCTCACCCCCTATGCCCGTCATCCCTCTATCCCTCTCACTCCCTATGCCCGTCATCCCTCTCACTCCCTATGCCCGTCATCCCTCTATCCCTCTCACTCCCTATGCCCGTCATCCCTCTATCCCTCTCACTCCCTATGCCCGTCATCCCTCTATCCCTCTCACTCCCTATGCCCGTCATCCCTCTGTCCCTCACTCCCTATGCCCGTCATCCCTCTATCCCTCACTCCCTATGCCCATCATCCCTCTATCCCTCTCACTCCCTATGCCCGTCATCCCTCTATCCCTCTCACTCCCTATGCCTGTCATCCCTGTATCCCTCTCACTCCCTATGCCCGTCATCCCTCTCACTCCCTATGCCCGTCATCCCTCTATCCCTCTCACCCCCTATGCCTGTCATCCCTCTATCCCTCTCACTCCCTATGCCCGTCATCCCTCTCACTCCCTATGCCCGTCATCCCTCTCACTCCCTATGCCCGTCATCCCTCTATCCCTCTCACTCCCTATGCCCGTCATCCCTCTATCCCTCTCACTCCCTATGCCCGTCATCCCTCTATCCCTCTCACTCCCTATGCCTGTCATCCCTGTATCCCTCTCACTCCCTATGCCCGTCATCACTCTCTCTCATCACTCCCTATGCCCGTCATCCCTCTATCCCTTTCACTCCCTATGCCCTTCATCCCTCTATCCCTCTCACTCCCTATGCCCGTCATCCCTCTATCCCTCTCACTCCCTATGCCCGTCATCCCTCTATCCCTCTCACTCCCTATGCCCGTCATCCCTCTATCCCTCTCACTCCCTATGCCCGTCATCCCTCTATCCCTCTCACTCCCTATGCCCGTCATCCCTCTATCCCTCTCACTCCCTATGCCCGTCATCCCTCTATCCCTCTCGCTCCCTATGCCCGTCATCCCTCTATCCCTCTCACTCCCTATGCCCGTCATCCCTCTATCCCTCTCACTCCCTATGCCCGTCATCCCTCTATCCCTCTCACTCCCTATGCCCGTCATCCCTCTATCCCTCTCACTCCTTATGCCCGTCATCCCTCTATCCCTCTCACTCCCTATGCCCGTCATCCCTGTATCCCTCTCACTCCCTATGCCCGTCATCCCTCTATCCCTCTCACTCCCTATGCCCGTCATCCCTCTATCCCTCTCACTCCCTATGCCCGTCATCCCTGTATCCCTCTCACTCCCTATGCCCGTCATCACTCTCTCATCACTCCCTATGCCCGTCATCCCTCTATCCCTTTCACTCCCTATGCCCTTCATCCCTCTATCCCTCTCACTCCCTATGCCCGTCATCCCTCTATCCCTCTCACTCCCTATGCCCGTCATCCCTCTATCCCTCTCACTCCCTATGCCCGTCATCCCTCTATCCCTCTCACTCCCTATGCCCGTCATCCCTCTCACTCCATATGCCTGTCATCCCTCTATCCCTCTCACTCCCTATGCCCGTCATCCCTCTATCCCTCTCACTTCCTATGCCCGTCATCCCTCTCACTCCCTATGCCCGTCATCCCTCTAGCTCCCTATGCCCGTCATCCCTCTATCCCTTTCACTCCCTATGCCCGTCATCACTCTATCCCTCTGTTTTTGTCTCCCACCTCCAACTTCGCAGTATAAGGGAGACGGGAAGTGGTGAGGGTTTAACAGGCCTCTGGAGACAGGAAGTGGTGAGGGTTTAACAGGCCCCTGGAGAAGCCTATATATTCCCTTGTTGTAGCTCTACCTAAACTGGTTAGGTTTAAAGCTAGTGAGATCAGACATTCATTATATTATTGCTTACGAATGATGCAATAAAAACTGCCCCTAAATTCTTAATGATGAAGGGAATAGATAGAATCATGCTAGCTAGTGAGAGGGGCCTTGTGTATGTGCTTGTTATGGGGGTAACTATAAGCATATTGTAGCTGTACCCAAAGCATTTGTTTTTAGCTTTTAACCTTAATTTAAGGCAACTGACTGATGTTATAATCACGTTTCCCAGTTGAAAGGAAATTATTTACGCTTTTAAAAGATTGCCAATCAAGGGAGCATTATAAATGTCCCTATTATTGGTACTGGGAGTAATGCAAACACTTATTTTTCTATCTGCTTTATATGCCATGACGTGTTCTAGACACAAGCTGTTATCTAAGATACCTACTTTTAGATTGTATTTTAAAAATACACTTTATGGGAGAAACTACCATGGCGCTTCAGTTTCCTCCCCTCGTAGCTTATTGGTCATCCTGAGTGATTGACAGACCAGGCAGGCAATAGGAGGAAGGAAGACTGATCTGCTGACTGACACATGTTCAAGGGTTAGGGGTAATTTGGTGTTTTAACCCCCCCCCCCCCCATCACACCTTCCCCTCAACTACCAGGTCACTGCTTTTAATGTGAAATAAATTATACAGATGAATAACTTTGATTTTCTAACCTTTACAGGGGTAGTTCACCTTGAAATTCAAGTTGACTGGTTTAGTTGTGTAGGTCCTATTATGAATAAATCTGTAGACCTCAACCCCAAACGATTTGGAAACTTTCTCATTGGAGTGTTGGCTAACCAGTGCGCATGCAAGATTCAAGGTGCAGAGATTAGACTAACATTGTTTGGGGTGAACTGTCCCTTTAAGTCGTCCAGTATGTCTTGAATGACAGCCAAGCTGACCCGAGGACGGTTTCTGCTAGCCATTAACCTAGTGCTTTGTTCCAATCAAATATGTATCTTACAAGATAAGAGATTTCATATTTTATTTTCAGTGTAAAGTTCTGCCAAACAGGAATGTATATTAGATTCATGAAATGCTTTTTATTTTTTATATCATGTTTTGTGTTTTCCATTTGATATATGCACCATCTGCCGTGTGTGTTTTGTATTGCATTACTCAAAGGCAAAGCTTCTTCCTTCAGGTTTCTGAGGTCTTTACTCGTCTCTCAAGACCGTTAACCTGAGACTTAATGCATATTAAGTAGCATACACTTTGGTTTTGCGTCTTTGACATCAGTCAAATCTCTGCACCAGGTGAAAAGGTTGCATTTTCTACTTAATGAACTTTAACCTGTGTGGGAGGTGCTTTGCCTTTGACGTTCCGAAGGAACGGATATCGCCAGTCCTTGTATTCACATTATGTATGAGTGTTAAATGAGTCCTGTTCTGCTACTTCAGAATTTAGTGCCTTTTTTGGACAGTAGACTGTTCTGTAATGAATATGTAGAAAACTATGCCTTTGTTACATTTTCTCATTTGTTTACTGTACCTACTAGAGAATAAAGAATGTGTGGTTTTGTTGAGCAACTGAAATCTAACTGCATGATTTCACAAAATGTGTATCAACTGGTTCAAATCTTGAACTGCAGATTTAACTCGAATTGCAATCAATACATGGCTTCCGGAGCGTTCTCCATAAAATAACTGCAGACGATTTAAATCAATTCATTTTTTTATTCTTTCCTTTACAGGGAGATTATTGTCCAGGCGATAAAAAAGTCATGATTATTCTTTGGATTTCAGCATAGAATTACACAGAACAATTAAATTAAATCAAAACCCAAACTTGCGCTCAGATTGTTAAGTCTTAATATGCAAATATATACATAATCAAGCCTACACGCATTCGCTCACAGGAATACACTTCATGACAACACAATCAGACAAATGATTGATTATGATAATAACTCAAGACTCCAGGACGAGGCACAAACCAGAGTTGGTCTCAAGTGAGTCCTATTCTCTGTGCACTATATGGGGAGTAGGGTGCCATTTAATGACAAAAACCGGTATACAAATGGTCTGAAGATCGGGCCCAATTCCATTTCTGTCCCTTCCTCCAGCTCAAACCCCTTTAGTATTGGACAGAAATGGAACGTGGCTCCTGAGTTGGGCGTAAAGATTCTTTACTCTAGTTGACGTCTGTGTTGGGGACAAAGATTCTCTGCTCTAGTTGACGATAAAGATTCTCTGCTCTAGTTGATATGTGTTAGTTTCCTCTACTAACGTGAACTCCCATGGTCCCATGTGGCAGTGGGTCTGATGTAGTGTGAAGAAAGTCTTATAATATACAGGTCTCTCTATGGAGGGAGTTTAAGGGCTTGCAGTTATTGAGTCTCGCATTGCCAGACTGCGTTTAATAACTAAAAGCCTCTGAGGGGGACAGACTGGTAGACTGAAGGCCACATAAAGGCAGGTGTCATATTGCTCTGAGCTCTGGGCCAGGGTTGCCAAAGATATACAGGAAATGCATGTAAACAAATGTATACTCTTGAAATATTATTTCCCCCATAACGGTTTGTTGTGTCCTTGGGCCTTTAAAAATATATGCTCATAGTAGCACTTGACAACAAAAAAACATGCCTTCTGTGGAATGATGAAAGGGTAACTGTATAGACAAATCCTTAATCAGGTATAGACAGTCTAAGGGTCAGGGGTGTATTCATTAGTTGCAGACCGTAGAAAAAGTGGTTTTCCATTTACTCCACACGAGTTTCTATTGGACCAATTCAGGTAGGTCCCTTCCCGCTTTGTTTCGTTTGCTTCTGGTTCCTAGCGAATACACCCCTGATGTGGTTCTGAGCGCAAACAGTCACAACCATATAAAGTCCATGATGAAATTGAAATGAAAGCCAGAGGATGCATGTATGACAAATGACTTCCTCCCGTTACACAGCATTCAGGTATGTATGCACTACTGTAAGTCGCACTGGATAAGAGTGTGTGCTAAATGACAAAATAATATTTACAGAAATGAGGAAACATTGCCTTTAAAAGGTGCACAGCCGACAGTGTGAACAGATTGAATCCTGGCCTCACTGCACCTATTTTGAGTCGGAAGCGAAGAGTCCATCGGCAATGTGAAAAAACCCATAAAAGTGACTTCATAATGAAATGTGTTTGAATCAGCTACTTCCTGATGTGAGAGACAGAAACAGAGTGAGGCACGGAAATAAATAGATGAGCCTGAAGCGATCTCAAAACACTCTTCTCTGTGCAGAGGTGAGAAGACGAAGGCCAAATCCATCCGATACACCACCTGCTCTCTCTTCATTACAACACTGCACGTTCACACACATACTCAGTTCCCCTCCTATTACCACAAGTATGATCACTCGATAAACACGACGACAAACTTAAAAAACACTAGCAATAGCTATAGAAAGAGCAATGTAAAGTGTCTGACCAACTTGGGGACAGTACATGACAATAAATAAGCACTTGCTACGTTCCATTTCTCTATCAATTGGCCAGTCATCAGCCCATAGACAACTCCTCCTTACTTTCTCCCATCTCAAGTGGTGTATAGAAAGCTAAAAAGCAAGACTAGAATGTCAATGATCGAATCCATTTACAGTTATATAACAGTGGCTATAGCAGCACCATTTCTCATAAAATCACTTGTGCAAGCAACAATTTTTTTCAGTACAATTTAGAAGGCTTTATCTATTTCACATGATAAAGGCATATGTACAACCATTTATATACAGTATATCACAAGTGAGTACACCCCTCACATTTTTGTAAATATTTGAGTATATCTTTTCATGTGACAACACTGAAGAAATGACACTGCTACAATGTAAAGTAGTGAGTGTACAGCTTGTATTACAGTGTAAATTTGCTGTCCCCTCAAAATAACTCAACATACAGCCATTAATGTCTAAACCGCTGGCAACAAAAGTGAGTACACCCCTAAGTGAAAATTAGAGGGGACAGCAAATGTACACTGTTATACAAGCTGTACACTCACTACTTTACATTGTAGCAGTGTCATTTCTTCAGTGTTGTCACATGAAAAGATATACTCAAATATTTACAAAAATGTGAGGGGTGTACTCACTTGTGATATACTGTATATATAACATTGCAAATTTAGGCTTCTCTTATATCAGAGGATAAAGAGTCAAAAGAAATGTCATAGCGTTGGGGTGAAGGGGTTTAGCTTTCAGATCCTTCATGTGACTGCTGGATGGACTAATGTTAAAACCCACTCTGCATCTCGTTACAGTTTGTACCTCCGCTCACGAGGTGAGAATACAGTTGACATTTCTCTTCAATGGAATTTCAAAAAGAGGCAATCTGCAGTTGTTACATCCATTTTTGGATGTTTAAATGAATGATATACACCCACTGATTCATTTGAGAGCTGGTTACATTTCTCCAGTCCCATTC
Organism: Oncorhynchus mykiss; assembly: GCF_057628025.1. NCBI lineage: Eukaryota > Metazoa > Chordata > Actinopteri > Salmoniformes > Salmonidae > Oncorhynchus > Oncorhynchus mykiss. The sequence continues at coordinate 61,519,191 of NC_143040.1, forward strand.
CTATTTACCAAAACTGTGGCGGGGACACCACTTTGTTGTTGTTTGAACTGCAGATTGCCCCTTTAAGTATTAACTTCAAATGTCTAATAAAAAGGAGATTCACTACATTTTGATAGAACTTCAGGGACCAATTAACATTTTAAATAATATTCCAGAGTTTCAAAGGAAATAACTTGTAAAACACTGCTCCCACAACCTTATTTCATCTCCCAAAGCCATGGACTCAGTATGTAAATGATAGACCCTATTACAGATCTGTATCTTCACACAAACGGTGAATGTATGCATAGAGATCTTTATCCCCCAAACACAAATCAATGACCAGAATAAAACATACCAGATCCAACATCCACACATTACATAAAGACCATACATCACACTGCTACTTCCAAAGACAACCATTCTGCTAACACACATCACCACAGTCAGTCACCAAACTAACCTCCAACGTGCAAAATCTCCCAGTGAGCACTTGATGTTAAAAGGACATTGAGAAAAGCAATTTCAACCAATTTTGCTCCCTGGGCTTCTCATAGTGGAACCATCCTTCAACTTACAATTTAAAACCAACGGCTATTACTTTCGCACAGACCACGTCGTCATAACGACGGTGCTTCATCTTTCAGATCAGCCGGAAACATGCACACACACAGATGTGCATATACACACACGCACAGGGATAATTGTTCTCCCAGCCTATACTGTAAATTGCCATGGTTAAATTCAGCTTCAAGGGCCAAAACACAGGCACACACACACACACACACACACAAATCTTCTCACAGGTACGTCCATGTCCACTCTGCAGTCCCTGAGATCACCTCACACTTACACAAGGCATTCTCGTCAGAGCTCAACAGAGGGAGAAACTTGAATAAAACCACTAAGAAATATAACAAAGAAAAATAAACCCATGAAGGCACATTCTGGAAGAATCCATCATTTCAGATGAATGACTTTACACAGGGGATAGATACAGTAACTGTTAAAATGTCAGTCCACAAAAAGGACTGATAATATCATTTAATTAAAAGGGACAGTTCCATTCAAAAATAGGGGGGGGGGGGGGGGGGTGACCAGAGTTTGATGACATCAGAGAGCGTGATGTCATTACTTCAGAACCTGAACCTTGGCCCGAGGAGAAACAGTTCCTGTGGGCCACTTCATACAGACAGCAACACTCTGTAGACTACTTCAGGTGCTGTGGAACCACTCAGGGCCTGTGCCCAATCCATGCCACCAGTGCTGTGTCCAGATGGGGAGACAGCAGGGGCTTGTTGGGTAAAGGTCTTCCCTATTGAAATGAACCCAGACAGATCTAACACAGAGCACTAAGGTACTGCTCCATAGCTATGGGTGGGCATAGGACAGGGACCGTTTTCCATTAGATGCAGTTGTATTGCATAGTTAGGGGGAGATTGAGAGAGAGGGTGCTAAGCGAGACGGAGGCTTAGAAACAGGATGTGTGGGTTTTCTAGTTTTCTAGGATGTGTAGAATAATGGTCTCTCCCAGCCAAGCCTGTTTCTCTCCAGTTCAGCTGCTCCAGGACTTGCGGTTCTCCCCTCTCCTGATAGTGGACTCTCCCCGCAGAACGGGCTGGTAGAACTCGCCGCTGCGCCGGTTCTCCGGGTTCCGTTTGGTGGAATGCTCCCGTCGGAGAACCCGGTCGGGACGCACCAGGACACCGTAACCAGGGTTACAGCGGAAGTAGTGGCGCCCGCCTACGGAACCGTCGTTCTTACCTGTACAGAGAGAGAGAATAAGAGAAATGGGTGAGGGGTAGACAAGGAAGAGAGTTGGTTTAGTACTTTGAAATTCCTAAACTAAGCATTGCCTGCTCTGATGATTCTCATGTACGTGTGGACAAGGCCCTCTAGATTTGTTATTTTCAGGCTATTTGCTTAGAGTTACATTTCTTCTGGTGTCATTATGTTTAGTCATGCGATTCTGTGTGAACAGTAAACACACAAACACACCTGAGGGCGAGTCAAGCTCCACCCCGACCCACACGCCCTCGGCGAACTCAGTGTTGCCCACGTAGCGCACTGTCCCGTCCTTATTGGCTCCCACCGTCACGCACACCCCCTCTCTCAGCCAATCAGGTAGCACGTAGTCGCAGCCACCATCCTCGTCGTCCAGGACGATTTCCAGTCTCTCTAGACTCCCTTGTCTTCCTCCTCCTCTCGCCTCCACTTCCTCCCCCAGGATGCGCTGCTGGAACGACTTCAGGTCCGACGTCGACACCCTCTGTACGGAGAAGGGCTTGTTGCCTGTGGTGACGCTGTAGCCGGGACCTGTGGTGGCCATTTTGTTGTCGTACTGAGGAGAGTCAGCAGTAACACCGTTCCGTTCAGCTCGCTGCTGCTGCTGGGTTCTGGGTAACGTAGTTTCAGGAGCATCAATCCCCTTTAGTCCCACCCCTGCATCTAGGAGGGTGAGGGAGGAGGAGGGGCGGAGGGGGGTGGCAGGGTGGTCACCAGCGGTGCTGGCTGAAGCCTCGGTCAGGGTTGCCGTGGAAACACTAGTGGAGAAGTAGCCGCTGGAGGCCTCGCTGATGGGGCTGAGGGGATAGTCATGCTGGGATGACGGAACAGGAAGAGGGGCTTCGGTGGACTCTGACCACCTGTCATTGGTCAAGGCCGGGATAAAGGCGGTCCTCCCTACCGTAGCAACCTACGGGGAGGAATCACGGCAATGGCAATCACACCACAACAGGAATTTAAGAACTCCAACAAACTTAAGACTGACTGGAGCAAACCAAGACATCATGATGCCAACACAATTATCAATATCATAATGATCATCACCATCTTCATCATTATCATCATGAGATCCTCAGATCCCCCAGCTTACTACCAACCATAGCTTCATATTACAGTCAATACACTGTCTCAGCCTGGAGAGTTGTTGAAAACTAACTGATTTCAACTAATCAACTACAACTAGACTTATCTGTAACAAACTACAACTCCCAGTGACCACAAGAAGTTGAAAAGACGTCCTTTTAACCATATTTTTAACATCTTGTGCTCATAGGGAATGTTGGTTGAACAAGGGAGAGCAGGCAGGAGGAGAGTTGAAAAGAGATGACAGACTGACAGATGGTTCTTACCGATTCTGTCCGGATCCTGCCGTCTTCAGGCCCCGTCGTCTGCATGATGATACGAGGCATGTGCTGCCAGGAAGAGAGAGAAACACAATTATTGTTCAAATGATTGAAGGTTCAATTATTCATTGAAATACATCAGTGTTGTCTCACATTGTCCATCATTTTACGAGTTAATGTAAAAATTCAAAAGCTCAGATGATTATATTCAGCTCTTGACAAAAATGGTATTAATCCCTAAAAATAATGGCTAAATCCATAGTGGAATTATCTGTCTTGAAAGAATGACGAACAGATGGTGGTATTACTAAAGATATATTGTCTTTATGGAAATTAAATAGCAAGCTTGGTATATCCTACATCCAGTGTTCAGCGACTTTTGACTTCATTATATATGGACATAACCAACTCAGTGGCATGTGGTTTGAGTGTCTGCCCTGAGATTGGAAGGTTGGGAGCTGAATCCCCGGCCGAGTCAAACCAAAAACTGGCGCACAGCATTAATGAGATAGATTGGGGGAAAGGCCTGTCAGTTTTTTGTTCTTCCTTTACCTTATGGCTTGGCCACATCGGTTAGCGTTTGCCGGCCGAGAGCACTCAGCACCTCTGAAAAGAGTGCCGGCCCTTAATTTTAAAATATGTGTGCAAAACGATTCTACATGTAGAAACACACAAAAATGTCCACCGGCTGGTTTGGCTGGGCGATATGGCCTAAAGTATTCAGACCCCTTCCCCTTTTCCACATTTTGTTACTGTAATGGGAATTTTAATGTTTGTGCTTTTCTTATAACCAATTTCTGTGTTCATGCAAGTGGCTGACTGAACAAATCCTCACTATCAGTAGCTGCAATTTGGCAGTAAGCCCAGACCTTGTTTTGAGAACGAACGAAGGATGTCTCAGTTTCAAGTTCTCAGCTTAGAGAGAAGAAGCCTCGTGAGGTATTGGTCGAAAAACAGTGTGAACTTCAACACCCCTTCTAACCGGCTGAAATAACGGCGAAAATGTTGTTCAGTATGGTCCTTCCCCACTTCTACCGTGAGACCAGAGTCCGAGCCAGCAACCTGTACACAGCATCCAGTCGAAGCTATCAACTGCTTTTTCTCTCAGAGTGTGACATGGGTCCATGTGGAGGGAGCATGGAGAGAGATCCAAACCTCTCTCATGCTGCTGCTGTACTGGTAGGAAAATGGACAAGACATGATGTAACTGATGACTGTAAAGGACAGCGTGAGAGTCATTATCAAGGACCATCCACTTTGAACATGTGCCATTAAAAAGAAGAACGGAAACACTATCTTAAGAAGAACATGAAGAAACACCAGGAAAGGAAGGATGAGTGCTGGGGACAGAGGGGTGTGGTCAACTGTGCCCGTAATTTCTTTAGGCTTATCGAATATTGTTTATTTGGGGTATCAGGTTGATTGTGGAGGTCTGCACACTGCAAAATGTATAGTATTTTAGACTAAGAATGCACTGAAATACCAATCTGTCATTACCACAAGTAAGGAGAACAGTTAGGGTCTTAAAGTAAAGTGATAGCACCAACGTGAAGCACTAAGGACTGTCATTATCAATTTGATTTAGATACTTTATCAATAGTTACAAGTATGATTTGGAAAGGCAGGGCTTCTAGAGACAGGACTGTGCCCTAAAATGTGAGGACTGCTACTAGACTGTAGCTTGGGCTAACCCTGCCTCAATCTCATTCTTAGCAAGTTTGGTAGGACTGTTATAACGTGTTCTCCTTTTCCTCCCTGTCAAATGTTATTGACATGCTGTAAGGCGATCTGCGCCTCATGTGGTTTTCTGCTCCTCCTCACTAACAGTGGCTGCAATTTGGCAGTACGCCCAGACCTTGTTTTGAGAACGAACTACAGATATATCTCAGTTTCAAGGTCTCAGCTTAGAGAGAAGAAGCCTCGTGAGGTATTGGTCTGTCACATGTTATGAACCAGTATTGGTCGGTCACATGAATGAAACAAAACGGTAATGATGAATGAATTATGCTAAATCATGCAAATATAACTTGTCTGTGTATAGCCGTACATAACAGCTGCTGGGACTACCCAGGCAGAGCTCCTGACTGACGTGTACTATGATGCTTTGTTGTGGTCGGAAGCTCTCCAGCACGCTGACAAACAATGATTCATTTAAGATCAACTTTGAGTGACCTTGTTTAAGAATTTCCACAACATTACTTTACAGCCTTCTTCTAAAATGTATTAAATAGGTTCCCCCCCCCGATCAATCTACACACACTAACCCATAATGACAAAGTGAAAACAGTTCAGAAATGTTTGTTAATGTATATAAAAAAAACAGAAATACCTTATTTACATATGTATTCAGACCCTTTGCTATGAGACTCGAAATTGAGCTCAGCTGCATCCTATTTCCATGGATTATCCTTGAGATGTTTCTGCAACTTGATTAAGTCAACCTGTGGTAAATTCAATTGATTGGACATGATTTCTGTCTATATAAGGTCCCACAGTTGACAGTGCATGTCAGAGCAAAAACCAAGTCATGAGGCCAAAGGAATTGTCCATAGAGCTCTGAGACAGGATTATGTCGAGGCACAGATCTAGGGAAGGGTACCAAAACATTTCTGCAGCATTGAAGGTCCCCAAGAACAGTAGCCTCCATCATTCTTAAATGGAAGAAGTTAGGAACCATCAATACTTTTTCTTGAGCTGACTGCCGGCCAAACTGAGCAATCAGGAAGAAAGGCCTTGGTCAGGGAGGGGCCCAAGAACCCGATGGTCACTCTGACAGAGCTCTACAGTTCCTCTGTGGAGATGGGAGACCCTTCCAGAAGGACAACCATCTCTGCAGCACTCCACCAATCAGGCATTTATGGTAGAGTGGCGAGACTGAAGCCACTCCTCAATAAAAGGCACGACAACCCGCTTGGAGTTTGACAAAAGGCACCTAAAGACGCTCAGACCATGAGAAACAAGATTCTCTGGTCTGATGAAACCAAGATTGAACTTTTTGGCCTAAATGCCAAGTGTCACGTCTGGAGGAAACCTGGCACCATCCCTACGGTGAAGCATGGTGGTGGCAGCATCATGCTGTGGGGATGTTTTTCAGCGGCAGGGACTGGGAGAGTAGTTAGGGTCGAGGCAAACATAAACAGAGCAAAGTACAGAGAGATCCTTGATGAAAACGTGCTCCAGAGCGCTCAGGACTTCAGACTGGGATGAAGGTTCACCTTATAACAGGACAACGACCCTAAGCACACAGCCAAGACAACGCAGGACTGGCTTCAGGACATATCTCTGAATGTCCTTGAGTGGCCCAGCCAGAGCCCGGACTTGAACCTGATCAAACATCTCTGGAGAGACCTGAAAATAGCTGTACAGCAACACTCCCAATCCAACCTGAGAGAACTTGAGAGGATCTGGAGAGACGAATGGTGTGCCAAGCTTGTAGCGTCATACCCAAGGCTAGAGGCTGTAATCGCTGCCAATGGTGCTTCAACAAAGTACTGAGTAAAGGGCCTGAATACTTAAGTAAATGTGATACGTTTTTTCTTGTTAAGAAATGTGCAAAAATGTCTTAAAACCTGTTTTGCTTTGTCATTACGGGGTATTTTGTGTAGATTGATGAGGGAAAAGAAAGAAAGTCAAAGGGTCTGAATACTTTCCGAAAGGCACTGTACCTCACCCCCTCGGGCCTTATTGCTTAATAATAGCACTTAACCGCCCTAGACCAATCTATCCCCAGTCTGTCTTCTGAGAGAGGCTTGTCTAAAAGCCTGTTATACAAGTGTGTTTCATCTGGCAGCTGAGTAACAGTCACTGGTCTAGATGGGACTTCCTCTGAATGCCCTAAATACCATCTCCACTTTCCTCTGCTTAAATGCAGATGATTATGGGTCTCATTGTGATAGCAGCACTTGGTAAAAAGCCTGATAGACAAAATAAAATGGAAATACAGGCTACACTGAATAAAGGCATGGATTACAGCAATGGTTTGAGGCAGAGGATGGGGAGACAGTGAACTATAGTGGATTATAGACTCACATCGACCATCCAGTTTCTCTGGGCTCCCAGTTACTGACTGGTGTTGTGGCTAGAAACAGGGTTTGGTTTATTTGGTGTATCACAAGAAAATGGGAAAGGATTCAATGGGGTTACAAGATAGAAAAAAAGGGAAGGACTTATTTTAACCAAGGTCAAAAGGTCACTGGGGTATGTGCATCCTACCTGTAAAGAGTGGGGTGAGGGGCGTAGGGGCTCCTTCTTGTCCTCGCGGGCAGGGAACAGGGACTTGAGCAGCTTGGGCATCTGCGGCACCAGGGCTTTGACTGAAAGATAAGAGGCAGCAAGCCCTGAACGACCTGAGGGGAGAACCGGTGAGAGAGGAGGAGGAACGGGAGGAGGAAGAAAAGATGAGGAGCAGCGGGAATAAAAGATGGAGAGGAGGAAAAGAGGATGGTGAGGAGGATTGGAAGGTAGGGGAAGTGTGAGAGATTAAGACAGGAAGTTGAAAAGCAAGCCCAGGAAATGACATTGAAAAAAGACACACAATGAAGAAAATGGCTGGACCAGGTCAGTGAGACAAGACAAAGAATTTATTAAAATAACTGAAAATAATCAAATAAATATGATTTTAGCATATGATAACATATTATAATCTCTGGATTATAATCATAAAAGACTGCCAATTAATCTGAATGATTAACTGTCATTGGTCACACATTCATTACAATGACATCATTACTGAGAATGTGAAATCAAAGACAGAAAAAACAGACAATATGACTACTGTATGTAACGCACTTAAAACAGTTGAAACACGAGACAACACTAGTAGACAGGACCGACAGAACCACACAAAAGGTCTACTGCACAGAAAAAATAGATGACAGGAGGAGAGAGAGGGGAGAGAGAGGAGACTGAGGTAGAGTCAGCCAGTCAGCAAGGCCAGGTTAGTAGAGCAGTCTAGGGGGAGAAAGGTAGAGAGGACAATGGGGCAGAGGGAGGGGAGAGGAGATGGGGAGTCAGGCTCTTACCTTGCTCTGGGTCCTGGTTCTGGTTCTGTGGGGGAGTAGTAGGGGGAGAGGAGGAGGGGCGAGGCAGGGTGTGGCTAAACTGGGGCGAGGTCATGAAGATGTCCTGCTGGCTCTCCCAGCGAGTCTGGAGCAGAGAAGACAGAACAGCAGAGGGGGGTTAAAGATGTGAGGATTGATCTGTGTACTTTGGCACGTGGGGTTGTTCAGTTTGAGTATCAACAGTGGCACAGCTTCAACAGGGTTGTACACACCTTGTTGTCGTCCAGATTGCAGTCAGAGGACAGGTCCTGTCTGCTGCCAGAGAGCTGAAGACGAAAAGGAGAGAGAAAGAGAGGAAAAATACTAATGTCATGACCTCAGTGGCTTAAAACTATTCAATAAATCAATAGCACCCAGTAATACCCCCAACAGAAGATGTGCCATTTACCCTGTGGACACTGGGGGAGCTGAGACTGCGTCTGTTACCCTTCCCTTTGCCTGCCAGGTGCTCCTTCACCGCCACTTCCTGCGCACACACACACGAAATAAGCAACAGTACTATTAATAACAATGTGTGCTAAGCATGTGAACAGCGTTTCCTGGTGACCCAAAGGGGTTCACGTTTTGTTTGTTGCCCTAGTATTACACAGCTTTTTCCAATAACCAACTCATCATCAGCCTTTGATTAGTTTAATCAGCTGTGTAGTCTTGGGACAAAATACTAAATGTGCATACCGTGGCCCGAGTTTGGGAAACACAGCTGTAGATCGCTATAGACAGCTGTCTTAGTGTGAGGGTGTGTAGTGACCTGTCGTAGTCGGTCCAGAGTGAGGATGTTCTCCACAGCCAGGACACTGCGGAGGTATTTCTCTATGGCCGCCTCGTTGTCGGCCGACTTGGGGTTCTCAGCGCTGGCGGCTAGACGAGCCAACATCTCCCTGTCCTCTGAACCCTGGGCATCCTGAGAGAGAGAGGTAGTAGAGCTGACAAAAAGACAGACTCGATCTCAAATGATAAAGAATCTCTTCCCCTTCATATGCACTGGTTGGAAAACACTACTTGACAGATGAAAACAATATGGTGGTGCCAAGGGTGTCATTAGGTTGGCATTTCACCTTCCTCATATCAGTGCAACGAAGGAGAGGACGTGAGGAGAGGACGTGAGGAGAGGACGTGAGGAGAGGAGAGACAGACAGTCCAGAGCTACAGCCGTTGTAGTAAACCTCTACCAAAAAGAACCAAAGTAATTGATGATAAATTAAGTCATTTCCCTCCTGTCACACCCTCACCCCGGGGATGTTGGAGACCACCTCGAAGGTGACCCCACAGCCGGGGATGGTGGAGCGCGTGGACATCCTCTTGAGGAGGTTCTGAGCGAAGCCCTGTCTGCCGGGGTTCAGGTTGACACAGATCCGTTTCCTCAGCACCAGCTGCATGTCTGCCGGATGGCTGAGCTGCACCACGCAGCGCACCGTCAGATAAACCCTCTGCTCCGGGCACGCTCCACCGCGGCTCAGCTGGGGACACTGGTGCACTGTGGAGTCCCACGATGCCTCAGCTTTTACCTAGTGGAAGGGGTGGGGATACATGGTCGTGTTCATTAAGGACACAACATTCCAGTAACTTTCCCAAAAATTCCCAAGTTTTCCAGAAATCCTAGTTAATGGATTTCAGATTTCCTTGCTGATTCCAGTAATGTTCCAATTTCTGGAAAATCTGGAAATATTGGGAAAGTTACCGGAATTTTGCCACCCTATCAGGGACCATATGGTGAAATAAGGGGGGGAGGATTAGGTGGACTTGCCCAATTAGAAACACTGGTTTTGATTTTCTATTGCAAAGTGCCCTGATGAAAAGGACCCCTGGAGCTCACCTCTTCATCATAATGTTTGACGATCTGCAGGTCGAAGAATTCTTCCTCGTCCTCTCCGCTCAGAGTGGCATCCCAACCCCCAGCCTCCGGGACCTCCAAAGCATCCTGGGAACTGAAGTCATCCGCTGGAGAGGAGAGAGAGAAGTAAGAGAAAAACACGAGTTAAGCGTGAAAGTGAGGAGTTGAATAATTGACTTGTCACCAAACCAGTCAGAGATACTATAACACTGAAGAAGGAGAACTTACCACTGAGGTCCAGGAAAAGAACAGGGGTATGGGCCTCCATTCCAGGTAGGGGGACCCTAAAGACACAAAAAATGTACACAATTGTCAGATTCACTTCCTGAACAATATGAACATTTATGATTTTAAAAAATGCTCATTATACATTTCAGTTTAGACCCAACTCTCTCACCACTCTGCAGGAGCTCCAGGGATGCCGCTCCCAGCTGAAGGCACCATGACAGCGTTCCTCTCCTCGGTCAGTGTCAGGCGCCATTCCAACAGCTGGGCCTCCCTCTCTACGTCATCCTCTGTCTTCTCTGTAGAGGGAGCAGAACAATTTCAAAGTCTATCTCCCTCAATTCCACCCAGATGTGTGTGTGTGTGTGTGTGTGTGTGTGTGTGTGTGTTAGTTACCTGGCTTGCTGACCAGGGTCTGAAGGTGTTGGTCCAGGTACTCCTGTCTCTTGGTGAGAGCTGTCAGCCACTGACGACGCAGACGCTCCAGATCACGCTCCTATTGGACAGAACGCACACACCAATGACCAATCAGAGCGAGAACAACAGGATCAATCAACCGGAGCGAGTGCAGGAGGGAAACCGGTCAAAACAATCACACAAAAAATCAAGACAGGCATGACCAATCCATCACAGATCCACAGAAACAGGCACATGCACTGTAGCATCCTCTTCAGTGGAGTCGTCTGATTTGATCAGATACAGTGGGGATATATGAAAGAGATATTTCAGTCGAGACAAGACAGTGAAAAGTGTTTACCTGATAGCTGTCCATCTCATCCCCCTCCATCTGTGAGACAAACAAAATACACAATTGTATTAGTCCAGAACAGACATATCGTAAATGGCATTCACAGCCATTGTCATCTTCCTGCACAGTAATGCACAGTAATGCACAGTAATGCACAGAGCATTCAGGAAGTATTCAGACCCCTTCCTTTTTTCCACAACGTTACGTTACAGCCTTATTCGAAAATGGATTAAATTACATTTTTCCTCATCAATCTACAACCTGACAAAGCTAGAGAGGATCTGCAGAGAAGAATGGGAGAAACTCACCAAATACAGGTGTGCCAAGCTTGAAGTGTCATACCCAAGAAGAGTCAATGCTGTATTCGCTGCCAACGGTGCTTCAACAAAGTACTGAGGAAAGGGTCTGAATACTTATGTAAATGTGATATTTCATTTTTAAAACATTTGTTAAAATAAAAACCTACTTTTGTGTTGTCATTATGGAGTATTGTGTGTAGATTGGTTAAATTGTTTTTTTCCCTTCATCCATTTTAGAATTAGACTGTAACGTAACAAAATGTGGAAAAGGTCCAGGGGTCTGAATACTTTCTGAATGCACTGTATCTGCATAGGTATGTGTCTGTGTGTGGTACCTGTACGGGTTCGTTGTTGGCCTTGGCCTGCCGTGTCTGTCTGATCTCCACACAGCCCACAGACACGGCCAGCAGCACCTCCGCTATCAGCGGCATCGTCCCACTGTCCTGCACAGACTTCACCTCCACCTGCAGACGTCTGGACTGGCCCTGAGGGGGAGGGAGGGGGTGAAGGAGAGGGAACAACAGATTAGACATGTCTTTGGGACTTGGCCCTGAGGGGGAGGGAGGGGGAACAACAGATTAGACATGTCTTTGGGACTGGCCCTGAGGGGGAGGGAGGGGGAACAACAGATTAGACATGTCTTTGGGACTTGGCCCTGAGGGGGAGGGAGGGGGAACAACAGATTAGACATGTCTTTGGGACTGGCCCTGAGGGGGAGGGAGGGGGAACAACAGATTAGACATGTCTTTGGGACTTGGCCCTGAGGGGGAGGGAGAGGGAACAACAGATTAGACATGTCTTTGGGACTTGTCCCTGAGGGGGAGGGAGGGGGAACAACAGATTAGACATGTCTTTGGGACTGGCCCTGAGGGGGAGGGAGAGGGAACAACAGATTAGACATGTCTTTGGGACTTGGCCCTGAGGGGGAGGGAGGGGGAACAACAGATTAGACATGTGGACTGGCCCTGAGGGAGAGGGAGGGGGAACAACAGATTAGACATGTCTTTGGGACTGGCCCTGAGGGGGAGGGAGAGGGAACAACAGATTAGACATGTATTTGGGACTGGCCCTGAGGGGGAGGGAGAGGGAACAACAGATTAGACATGTCTTTGGGACTGGCCCTGAGGGGGAGGGAGAGGGAACAACAGATTAGACATGTCTTTGGGACTGGCCCTGAGGGGGGAGGGAGAGGGAACAACAGATTAGACATGTCTTTGGGACTGGCCCTGAGGGGGAGGGAGAGGGAACAACAGATTAGACATGTCTTTGGGACTGGCCCTGAGGGGGGAGGGAGAGGGAACAACAGATTAGACATGTGGACTGGCCCTGAGGGGGGAGGGAACAACAGATTAGACATGTCTTTGGGACTGGCCCTGAGGGGGGAGGGAGAGGGAACAACAGATTAGACATGTCTTTGGGACTGGCCGTGAGGGGGAGGGAACAACAGATCAGACATGTCTTTGGGACGGGCCCTGGGGACGGGCCCTGAGGACGGGCCCTGAGGACGAGCCCTGAGGACGGGCCCTGAGGACGGGCCCTGAGGGACACGTGTAATCAACACAACATAGAACAGTAGTGGTGGAAACAGCTAGGCCTTCCTCTTACTGATTCAACCAACAATTCAGTTGGTTGGCTTGACGGTCTTTCTTCTCATTGATTCTAATGTGTGTATTGTTGTGTTCCTGATGTAAATATGTATTGGATTGTCTTTTTCATTCTGAGGTAAAGGACAATTTGGAATTCCTGATTAAATCAGGAAAAAAAACATTTGGGGATAGCCACACACGCACACACAACACCTACCTGTCGCAGTTGGAATATACCTCCTGTGCGTACGTCTTTGGCAGGTATGACCTCCACAGGCATGAAGTCTCCGTTCTCGTTGATCTCCAACACCTGGATCCACATCTCCAGACGACGTGTTACCTCACTCCACCTGTACGAGGAGACAGACAGAACACCAATATGGAATTTAGAAGGTTGCTTTTATGTGGAACTGGAACCTTTGGCATGTGTCAGTGTCAACTTGTGCTGTGTGACTGTGTGTGCGTGCGAACCTGCCCCGTAGTGCGCGTGAACCTGTCCCGTAGTGAGCCTGTCCCGTATTGAGCCTGTCCCGTAGTGCGCGTGTACCTGTCCAGTAGTGAGCCTGTCCCGTAGTGTGCGTGTACCTGTCCCGTAGTGTGCGTGTACCTGTCCCGTAGTCCGCGTGTACCTGTCCCGTAGTCCGCGTGTACCTGTCCCGTAGTGCGCGTGTACCTGCCCCGTAGTGCGCGTGTACCTGCCCCGTAGTGCGCGTGTACCTGCCCCGTAGTGCGCGTGTACCTGTCCCGTAGTGCGCGTGTACCTGTCCCGTAGAGTGCGTGTACCTGTCCCGTAGTGTGCGTGTACCTGTCCCGTAGAGTGCGTGTACCTGTCCCGTAGTGCGCGTGTACCTGTCCCGTAGTGCGCGTGTCCCGTAGTGTGCGTGTACCTGTCCCGTAGAGTGCGTGTACCTGTCCCGTAGTGCGCGTGTACCTGTCCCGTAGAGTGCGTGTACCTGTCCCGTAGTGCGCGTGTACCTGTCCCGTAGTGCGCGTGTCCCGTAGTGTGCGTGTACCTGTCCCGTAGAGTGCGTGTACCTGTCCCGTAGTGCGCGTGTACCTGTCCCGTAGTGCGCGTGTACCTGTCCCGTAGTGCGTGTACCTGTCCCGTAGTGCGCGTACCTGTCCCGTAGTGCGCGTGTACCTGTCCCGTAGTGCGCGTGTACCTGTCCCGTAGAGTGCGTGTACCTGTCCCGTAGTGCGCGTGTACCTGTCCCGTAGTGCGCGTGTACCTGTCCCGTAGTGCGCATGTACCTGTCCCGTAGTGCGCGTGTACCTGTCCCGTAGTGCGTGTACCTGTCCCGTAGTGCGCGTGTACCTGTCCCGTAGTGCGCGTGTACCTGTCCCGTAGTGCGTGTACCTGTCCCGTAGTGCGTGTACCTGTCCCGTAGTGTGTGTACCTGTCTCGTAGTGTGTGTACCTGTCCTGTAGTGTGCGTTTACCTGTCCCGTAGTGTGCGTGTACCTGTCCCGTAGTGTGCGTGTACCTGTCCCGTAGTGTGCGTGTACCTGTCCCGTAGTGCGTGTACCTGTCCCGTAGTGCGTGTGTACCTGTCCCGTAGCGTGTGTACCTGTCCCGTAGTGCGTGTGTACCTGTCCCGTAGTGCGTTCACCTGTCCCGTAGTGCGTGTACCTGTCCCGTAGTGCGTGTACCTGTCCCGTAGTGCGTGTACCTGCCTCGTAGTGCGTGTACCTGCCCCGTAGTGCGTGTGTACCTGTCCCGTAGTGCGTGTGTACCTGTCCCGTAGCGTGTGTACCTGTCCCGTAGCGCGTGTACCTCTCCCGTAGCGTGTGTACCTGTCCCGTAGTGCGCGTGTACCTGTCCCGTAGTGCGCGTGTACCTGTCCCGTAGTGCGTGTGTACCTGTCCCGTAGTGCGTGTACCTGTCCCGTAGTGCGTGTACCTGTCCCGTAGTGAGTGTACCTGTCCCGTAGTGAGTGTACCTGTCCCGTAGTGAGTGTACCTGTCCCGTAGTGAGTGTACCTGTTCCGTAGTGAGTGTACCTGTCCCGTAGTGAGTGTACCTGTCCCGTAGTGCGCGTGTACCTGTCCCGTAGTGCGCGTGTACCTGTCCCGTAGTGCGTGTACCTGTCCCGTAGTGTGCGCGTACCTGTCCCGTAGTGCGCGTGTACCTGTCCCGTAGTGCGTGTACCTGTCCCGTAGTGCGCGTGTACCTGTCCCGTAGTGCGTGTACCTGTCCCGTAGTGCGCGTGTACCTGTCCCGTAGTGCGTGTACCTGTCCCGTAGTGCGTGTACCTGTCCCGTAGTGCGCGTGTACCTGTCCCGTAGTGCGCGTGTACCTGTCCCGTAGTGCTTGTACCTGTCCCGTAGTGCCTGTACCTGTCCCGTAGTGCGTGTACCTGTCCAGTAGTGCGTGTACCTGTCCCGTAGTGCGTGTACCTGTCCCGTAGTGTGCGTGTCTTGGCTTGTATAATGCTGAGGTCCCAGAAGGCAGGGTTCCTGCCGGAGTCAGCCTGTCCGGCAGCGGCCTGTCTGTGTCCGTACACCTCCATGGCCACTGCCCCCTCTGTCAGATACTCTATAAACTCCTCTGTTACTGACACACCCATCTCCTACAGGGGGAGAGACATAGAGAGAAACAGAATAAGAAAGGGCGGAAAGAATAGCATAGAAAACCAAAAGAGGTGAATTAGCAGAAAAGAGCATAAACACAGTTAAACTAGACTGAACGCTGTGCTCACCACTGGTTAAACCAGGCTACCTGATTCGTCCTGGGCTAATAGAGCTGCAACATGACTGATTTATTTTATATCCTGCTGGATTTTTTTACATTGTTGCTTTTACAATACAAGTACCTTTACCATGCAAGTAATGCATTTTAAATTTAATTGGATGTCTGACCTTGCAGCTGTCAAAGACCACCATGCAGTGAGGGTCCTTGCTGCTTGGGGACGAGGCAGAGGGGTCCACCTCTGGGGCCACGATTACGGGCTCCGCCTGGTCCCAAAACGAGTATTGGCAGAAGACAAAGTTGGAAAGGTACTGGGGGAGACCTGTTGCCTGAAGAATCTTGATCTAGAGAGAGCGAGAGCGAGAGCGAGAAAGGGAGGAGGAGAGAGAGGATATGATTAAATATGATTTGACAGAGAACAATCAAACTATATTGCTTGGCATTCCAGAAGAACTATACAAAACAAAATGACATTCCTGTGTATGTGTGTATTCTATGAGTGTTCAAAACGGACTCACCATGCAGACCAGTTTCCTCTCCTGCACCTCTCCGTCGGGGCTGGTCTCATTGTCCTCTCCGCCAGCCATGCTGTCCTCAAACCCCCCCGCCACTCTCACCACCTCCACGTGTAACCTCCCAACCACCTACAAGACAACCAACACCATAACACCATTCATTCTGTGCTGCATCATCATTCAAAATCCTACAATGTGATTTTCTGGATTTTTTTCCCTAATTTTGTCTGTCATAGTTGAAGTGTACCTATGATGAAAATTACAGGTCTCTCTCATCTTTTTAAGTGGGAGAACTTGCACAATTGGTGGCTGACTAAATACTTTTTCCCCCCACTGTATATACCTGTTTTGATGCACAGACCAGTTGGGGTTTTTACTTTACCTTCTACAACGGTATTTGAATGTTTGGTTTGTTAAATGTGATAGTTTACTCCGCTACTTGAGTCTTCCCTCTCTGCTCTCTCCACGGCGCTTTCCACACAGACCTAGTCCCACCCCGTCACTCAAGGAGCACATGTTGTTGCTTGACCACGAGACACTTGCGTTCAGTCTGCATGGTCAATGCAGCACATGCAACAATGTTGATGACAACGATGTTGTTTCCACTTTGATCTTAATATAAATCCACAAGCGTTCTATAATTACAATATTAGTTTGTGTTTCTTACATCTGCAAACAGCTAGTTTGTATTTTCTTAGAAAGTTGAGCTAAATCATGTTAGCCACTAATGCTAATCAATAGTAAACTGGCTTGCTAACTAGCTATTAAAAGTACTGAGTCAGAGCAAACGTAGCTCGCTAATACAGCCTGATACCAGTACTGAGTCAGAGCAAACGTAGCTCGCTAATACAGCCTGATACCAGTACTGAGTCAGAGCAAACGTAGCTCGCTAATACAGCCTGATACCAGTACTGAGTCAGAGCAAACGTAGCTAGCTAATACAGCCTGATACCAGTACTGAGTCAGAGCAAACGTAGCTCGCTAATACAGCCTGATACCAGTACTGAGTCAGAGCAAACGTAGCTCGCTAATACAGCCTGATACCAGTACTGAGTCAGAGCAAACGTAGCTAGCTAATACAGCCTGATACCAGTACTGAGTCAGAGCAAGCGTAGCTCGCTAATACAGCCTGATACCAGTACTGAGTCAGAGCAAACGTAGCTAGCTAATACAGCCTGATACCAGTACTGAGTCAGAGCAAGCGTAGCTAGCTAATACAGCCTGATACCAGTACTGGTGGAGGCTTAATTCACCATGTTGTTTGTGCAACAGCATCTTCTAAATCAAAGAGGAATAGGCTAATAATGAATATGTTGGCTATATGAATACAGATTTAATGTAGCCAAAGATTATAGGGTTCCCTAGGAAACACTGAACATCACTTTGGTTTCTACCCTGTCACAATAACTCATCCATGGCATTTTCAAACACCGTGTTCAAAGTGCCCACTATTATTTATATTCTAACTATAGAATTATTATAAACATTCTATTTCCATGATTCCAAAAGATCACCCAAGTGTTGAAGTGAAATTATTTTAGGTTGAAGTTGAACTGAACCGTATAAAATAATCAGAATGAAGAAAGACCCATTGAAATCATTTAGAATACATGTGTTGCCACCCTAGGATCACTCACTACTCATTAAGTAAATGTAGAACTTTTATTAATCAAAAACATAAAATACCGTCAACAATTTCAAAAACACCATATATGATATTATATTTTGGCCATATGGCCCAGCCCTATTGGATATCACTGGTTGAGAAACAGGGTTGTATTCATTTGGCGACTAACAGAATAAAACAGACAAACAGGGAGGAACTACCAATAGGAAATGCTTCTTTTTTTTATTATTCCGTTTCAAAAAAGGTCTGCTTCGCTGTGTCTCTAGTGAATACGACGTTGGTGTTATGTGATACTGAAGGCCGTCTCTTTACCTCCCCCTTCTGGTTGATGATGGGTACTGCGTATTGCAGCTTGACGTCATAGAACAGACAGGACAGGAAGACATTGGCTACGCCGATCAGGCTGTGGTTCTCCTGCTCATCAAAGAACGGGTCGGCACGCTTAAAGTAGGAACGCATCACCTGGAGAGGAGGGAGAGAGTGTAGAGAAGAGAAATGTGATGAGATCCTAAATGGAGCCCTTACAGTACGTGTTAACTGAAAATGTGTTTCGAGCAAATACTCTGCGATAAAGCCAATCGATTAACCAATCGAAGCTCACTATAGGCTTCCAGAAACTAGTCGATTGGCTGTTGATACCTAGCATGCTTGCTAGCACCACCTTACATGGCGTTTGTGTACATCTGAATGGACTCGACTCTCAAAAACAATGATTTGTCACACAGGCTTCATCTTCGTTGTAGTCCAAGTTCACAGCACCACACATGCACTCCAACAACGACACTGGCTGGACAGGTTACCATACACACCCCTTCACCCACGCTATGCACAACCACCCTCACACACTCACTGGGTTGTCATCGTCGTACTCCTTCCATTCCTGGTACAGTTCTCTCATGTCCACCAGTCTGTTCTCCATCTTCTCCAGAGCCCAGATCTGCTTCCCTTTCCCCTTACGCCTCACCTGCACCGCAGGCTCACTGAGCACTGCATCACGCTACGAGGAGGGAGAGACAGAGGTGGTAAGGGTGTGTGTGTCTTTATGTGAGAGAAATAGAGAAGCGACACTCCACCAGGTGTGTGTGTGTGAGCATGCTAATACTCGTGTGTACCTTGCGGTTGGCATTGAGGTTAGCAGCAGGTATCTGCAAGGTGACTCTGTACTCGGTGCGTTTGTCCAGCTCCTCTGCTATGAAGCCAGCCTCCTGCACCAGCAGGTTAGCTCTCACTATCTGCTCCCTCAGCTTACGCAGGCTCCGGGTCAACACCGCCTCTCTGAGGGGGAATCATCGTCAACATCTCATTCAAAGTGTACACACACACACCATCCACCCCCAGCCACACATACAGCCCATCTCCCCAACCCTGTGTTCCACACCCTCCCTCCCTCTCACCTCTCCTCGCTCCACTGCTTCAGTCTGCTCTGTGCGCTGGGTGAGTTGGACATGCTGAGTCTCTCCAGGCTGCGGTAGTGGGGCTGTCCCGGCCTGTCAGCCTGGCCCTGTGATTGGCTGGGTGCCATGCCTGTCTGTCCTACAGACGGTCTGTCCGGGTGCAGCCGTCGTCTCAGCTGTTGCAGCTCCTGTTCGTACATCAGCCTTTGTCTCTCCAGCGCCGAGCGCTTCTCCTCCTCGTGCTGCCTCTCTAGGGACTGGAGCACTGCCTGCATGGGGTCTGAAGGTGACGGACAGGAACGAGAGCCAATCAAGGACAGGGGATAAGCAATCAATCCTGATTCATATGCAGTGTGATGGACAGAAGTTGCAGTCAATCAGTGATTCTCAACATGTTATTTGTTTCTGAAGGGAGCTTATCATTAGTTCTCCCTTCCTCCTTTCCCTCTCCTTAATACACATCCCTCTCGTCGTTGTTTGTAAGGACCTGTGTGTGTGTGTGTGCGTGTGCTCACCGTTGTTGCCCAGGGCCTTCATCATGACCTCTGTCTGGGCGAACTCGTAGGAGAAGGAGACCTCGGAGGAAACCTCACTGTTGGTGTCTCCGTCGCCCTCCAGCTGTTCACTACTGCTACTGTTCTTCATCAGGCCCCCCTCACCCTCCTCTTCCTCACCACCACCCCGCGACCGCCACTTAGGCAGGTTGATCCTGAGAGGAGGAAAGAAGAGAGAGAAGGAGGGGGAGAGAAAGGGAGAGACGGGAGGGGAGGGAGAGAGAGCGATCCAGGGCTTTCAGTAATACGGTGAATATCTAGTATAACAGATGAATTGTTTTCAAACAAGGACAAGTAGTTGAGGGAGACATTGTGATTTGCAGTATTGTCAGAACTGTCACAAGACACACACGTGTGCACACACACCTGAAGAAGTGGTTGTTTCCCCACAGGATGCGGTCTCCATGGTGGAGCTGCTGAGGGCTGGTGCAAGGAGAGCCATTCACACACGTTCTGTAATGTAACCACATCATAAAAACACACGTTCTGTACCGTAACCACAACATAAAAACACACGTTCTGTACCGTAACCACAACATAAAAACACACGTTCTGTAATGTAACCACAACATAAAAACACACGTTCTGTAATGTAACCACATCATAAAACACACGTTCTGTAATGTAACCACAACATAAAACACACGTTCTGTAATGTAACCACATCATAAAAACACACGTTCTGTACCGTAACCACAACATAAAAACACACGTTCTGTAATGTAACCACAACATAAAAACACACGTTCTGTACCGTAACCACATCATAAAACACACGTTCTGTACCGTAACCACAACATAAAAACACACGTTCTGTAATGTAACCACAACATAAAAACACACGTTCTGTAATGTAACCACATCATAAAACACACGTTCTGTAATGTAACCACATCATAAAACACACGTTCTGTAATGTAACCACAACATAAAACACACGTTCTGTAATGTAACCACATCATAAAAACACACGTTCTGTACCGTAACCACAACATAAAAACACACGTTCTATAACGTAACCACAACATAAAACACACATTCTGTAATGTAACCACACATAAAAACACACGTTCTGTAACGTAACCACAACATAAAACACACGTTCTGTAATGTAACCACAACATAAAAACACACGTTCTGTACTGTAACCACATCATAAAAACACACGTTCTGTAATGTAACCACATCATAAAACACACGTTCTGTAATGTAACCACAACATAAAAACACACGTTCTGTAATGTAACCACATCATAAAAACACACGTTCTGTACCGTAACCACAACATAAAAACACACGTTCTGTAATGTAACCACAACATAAAACACACGTTCTGTAATGTAACCACAACATAAAAACACACGTTCTGTACCGTAACCACATCATAAAAACACACGTTCTGTAATGTAACCACAACATAAAACACACGTTCTGTAATGTAACCACATCATAAAACACACGTTCTGTAATGTAACCACAACATAAAAACACACGTTCTATAACGTAACCACAACATGAAAACACACGTTCTGTAATGTAACCACAACATAAAAACACACGTTCTGTAACGTAACCACAACATAAAACACACGTTCTGTAATGTAACCACAACATAAAACACACGTTCTGTAATGTAACCACAACATAAAAACACACGTTCTGTACCGTAACCACAACATAAAACACACGTTCTGTAATGTAACCACAACATAAAAACACACGTTCTGTAACGTAACCACAACATAAAACACACGTTCTGTAATGTAACCACAACATAAAAACACACGTTCTGTACCGTAACCACATCATAAAACACACGTTCTGTAATGTAACCACATCATAAAACACACGTTCTGTAATGTAACCACAACATAAAACACACGTTCTGTAACATAACCACAACATAAAAACACACGTTCTGTAATGTAACCACATCATAAAAACACACGTTCTGTAATGTAACCACAACATAAAACACACGTTCTGTAATGTAACCACAACATAAAAACACACGTTCTGTAATGTAACCACAACATAAAAACACACGTTCTGTACCGTAACCACATCATAAAACACACGTTCTGTAATGTAACCACATCATAAAACACACGTTCTGTAATGTAACCACAACATAAAAACACACGTTCTGTAACATAACCACAACATAAAAACACACGTTCTGTAATGTAACCACATCATAAAAACACACGTTCTGTAATGTAACCACAACATAAAAACACACGTTCTGTAATGTAACCACATCATAAAAACACACGTTCTGTAATGTAACCACAACATAAAACACACGTTCTGTAATGTAACCACATCATAAAACACACGTTCTGTAATGTAACCACAACATAAAAACACACGTTCTGTAATGTAACCACAACATAAAACACACGTTCTGTAATGTAACCACATCATAAAACACACGTTCTGTAATGTAACCACAACATAAAACACACGTTCTGTAATGTAACCACATCATAAAACACACGTTCTGTAATGTAACCACATCATAAAAACACACGTTCTGTAACCACATCATAAAAACACACGTTCTGTACCGTAACCACAACATAAAAACACACGTTCTGTAATGTAACCACAACATAAAAACACACGTTCTGTACCGTAACCACAACATAAAAACACACGTTCTGTACCGTAACCACAACATAAAAACACACGTTCTGTAATGTAACCACATCATAAAAACACACGTTCTGTACCGTAACCACATCATAAAACACACGTTCTGTACCGTAACCACAACATAAAACACACGTTCTGTAATGTAACCACAACTTAAAACACACGTTCTGTAATGTAACCACATCATAAAACACACGTTCTGTACCGTAACCACATCATAAAACACACGTTCTGTACCGTAACCACAACATAAAACACACGTTCTGTAATGTAACCACAACTTAAAACACACGTTCTGTAATGTAACCACATCATAAAACACACGTTCTGTACCGTAACCACAACATAAAAACACACGTTCTGTAATGTAACCACAACATAAAAACACACGTTCTGTACCGTAACCACAACATAAAAACACACGTTCTGTACCGTAACCACATCATAAAAACACACGTTCTGTACCGTAACCACAACATAAAAACACACGTTCTGTAATATAACTACAACATAAAAACACACGTTCTGTAATGTAACCACATCATAAAAACACACGTTCTGTACCGTAACCACAACATAAAAACACACGTTCTGTAATATAACCACAACATAAAAACACACGTTCTGTAATGTAACCACATCATAAAACACACGTTCTGTAATATAACCACAACATAAAAACACACGTTCTGTAATGTAACCACAACATAAAACACACGTTCTGTACCGTAACCACATCATAAAACACACGTTCTGTAATGTAACCACAACATAAAAACACACGTTCTGTAATATAACCACAACATAAAAACACACGTTCTGTAATGTAACCACAACATAAAACACACGTTCTGTACCGTAACCACATCATAAAACACACGTTCTGTAATGTAACCACAACATGAAAACACACGTTCTGTAATGTAACCACATCATAAAAACACACGTTCTGTAACGTAACCACATCATAAAACACACGTTCTGTAATGTAACCACAACATAAAAACACACGTTCTGTAATGTAACCACAACATAAAAACACACGTTCTGTAATGTAACCACAACATAAAACACACGTTCTGTAATGTAACCACAACATAAAACACACGTTCTGTAATGTAACCACATCATAAAACACACGTTCTGTAATGTAACCACATCATAAAACACACGTTCTGTAATGTAACCACATCATAAAACACACGGTCTGTAACATCAATAAATGAAACCACAAGAAGATGACCATACTGTTAGCTCATTCAAGCAGGCAGTGGCAGGTGGCAGAAGCTATAGGGCTCATTGTAATGGCATAAAAACAGATGTTCGATGTGTTTGATTCCGTTCCAGCCATTACAATCAGAGTGTCCTCCTATAGCTCCCCCCACCAGCCTCCTCTGCAAGCAGGCCATGTAATCCCTAAGGGCCTAAAGGCAACATGACGTCATCCTTATCTGGAAGCAGGGAAGTCATGAGGTGAGGAGTCACAGTGAGCTGACCAGGATCATCATTCTGATGTGGCGTGTTGAGATGACATTGATGACTAAGCTGGTGTACCGTGACTCCTTGTAGGGTGCGAGGTGCCAGCAGGCAAAATATGACATTTTTTACAACCTTGATTTCAACCTGTTGGTTGTAGAGACGTTATTTCATCTAGATTTGCCCCACTGGGAATTGTGATGATGGAGACGAAGAGGAGTGTTCTATACGCACCTTGAGTTTTTGTGAGGAGTGAGGACCACCCGTTGGTCAGCTGTGATGTCTATGATGCAGTGTGCAGCCTGAATACCCATCCCACACAGCTGAATGTCCTGGGAGTCTGCTGAACCAACCTTAGTGTGCTCCTATAGTACACAACAACACATAATGTTATAATGGTGTGTGTGTGTGTGTAAGCATACGTGAATGCACCATTGTGTGCGCGTGTACCTTCAGGTAGTAGACTAGCAGTTCGTTGAGAGCAGGGTCAGCGTTGAGGTTGACTAGAAAACACTTGTCTTCTCCCACTCTGATGCCAGACGACTGGAGAGAGATGCCCAGGGACTCCAACTGTTTCTGACGCTCCTACAGGACACACAACACAGGAACTATTGATCCAGCCTCCAGCCTACAGTTAATCAGGGCACACTTTTCAAAACGTTGTGCAACAAAAAATTAAATAAAGCATTTCTTATTGGACAATTTCAGAAAGTCCCTGTTTCAGACCGTTGTCTTCTGTTTCGTGCCTAATGAACACAACCCAGGACAGAATGTACAAAGGTGTGTTGTGTACCTGTGCGATCTCTTCCGTCTTGCGTAGTTTCTCCTCCCAGGTGACGGTCATCTCCTGGATGAGTTTTTCAGACTCCTCCAGTCTCTCCTTCAGCTCTGGGGCCTTCATAGACTGGATAGGAGATAAGAAAACACTCTTTCCATCTCTACAAGCAGCCAATATGTCACTGATGTTCTGGTTAAAAAGGCTTCATACAACCTAATTACAACCAACCTGCTACAATCAGATGAAGACATTGTTTCTGGATGGAAAAACAAAAGCAATAAAACGTCCTTTTCGACCACAACGCAACCTTAACGTGACCAGTTTGCCAGCTGGTATAGACAGGCTCTCTCCACAATCCATCCTTACCCTGGACTGTCAGTTGATCTCCCTCTTCCTCCTCTTTCTCTACCCCTCCTTACCTCCCCCTTTCCTCCCCCCACCACCTCTTGCTTGTGTCAGCTGGTCCCGTAGTTTCTCCCCCTCCTTCCTTTCCTCCCCCCACCACCTCTTGCCTGTGTCAGCTGGTCCCGTAGTTTCTCCCCCTCCTTCCTTTCCTCCCCCCACCACCTCTGCCTGTGTCAGCTGGTCCACTAGTTTCTCCCCCTCCTTCCTTTCCTCCCCCCACCACCTCTTGCCTGTGTCAGCTGGTCCCGTAGTTTCTCCCCCTCCTTCCTTTCCTCCCCCCACCACCTCTTGCCTGTGTCAGCTGGTCCCGTAGTTTCTCCCCCTCCTTCCTTTCCTCCCCCCACCACCTCTGCCTGTGTCAGCTGGTCCACTAGTTTCTCCCCCTCCTTCCTTTCCTCCCCCCACCACCTCTTGCCTGTGTCAGCTGGTCCCGTAGTTTCTCCCCCTCCTTCCTTTCCTCCCCCCACCACCTCTGCCTGTGTCAGCTGGTCCACTAGTTTCTCCCCCTCCTTCCTTTCCTCCCCCCACCACCTCTTGCATGTGTCAGCTGGTCCCGTAGTTTCTCCCCCTCCTTCCTTTCCTCCCCCCACCACCTCTTGCCTGTGTCAGCTGGTCCCGTAGTTTCTCCCCCTCCTTCCTTTCCTCCCCCCACCACCTCTGCCTGTGTCAGCTGGTCCCGTAGTTTCTCCCCCTCCTTCCTTTTCTCCCCCCCTACCTCTTGCCTGTGTCAGCTGGTCCACTAGTTTCTCCCCCTCCTTCCTTTCCTCCCCCCACCACCTCTTGCCTGTGTCAGCTGGTCCCGTAGTTTCTCCCCCTCCTTCCTTTCCTCCCCCTACCACCTCTGCCTGTGTCAGCTGGTCCCGTAGTTTCTCCCCCTCCTTCCTTTCCTCCCCCCCTACCTCTGCCTGTGTCAGCTGGTCCCGTAGTTTCTCCACCTCCTTTTTTCCCTCCCCCCCACCTCTGCCTGTGTCAGCTGGTCCCGTAGTTTCTCCCCCTCCTTCCTTTCCTCCCCCCACCACCTCTGCCTGTGTCAGCTGGTCCTGTAGTTTCTCCACCTCCTTCCTTTTCTCCCCCCACCACCTCTGCCTGTGTCAGCTGGTCCCGTAGTTTCTCCCCCTCCTTCCTTTTCTCCCCCCCTACCTCTGCCTGTGTCAGCTGGTCCCGTAGTTTCTCCACTTCCTCTCGGAGCTCCCTGATGATACGTGCGTTGGGGTCCTCGTTGACGACAGCGTGGTTGACGATGCTCTTGGCCCGGTCGGCGTAGCGCAGCGTGGACAGCGTCTCGTCGTAGTTGTCTGCTGCCGGGCTCACCGTGGCCACCATGGCCGTGCGGCTGTTGCCGCCCAGGCTGTCCTGGAGACGAGGGAGAAAGAGAGGAGAGACGAGGGAGAGCGAGAGAGAGAGAGACGAGAGATAGAGAGGAGAGACGAGGGAGAGCGAGAGAGAGACGAGGGAGAGAGAGAGGAGAGACGAGGGAGAGAGAGGAGAGACGAGGGAGAGAGAGAGGAAGAGCGAGAGAGAGAGAGAGAGAGAGAGAGACGAGGGAGAGAGAGGCGAGACGAGGGAGAGAGGCGAGACGAGGGATAGAGAGAGAGGCGAGACGAGGGAGAGAGAGAGAGAGGCGAGACGAGGGAGAGAGAGAGAGGAGAGACGAGGGAGAGAGAAAGAGGCGAGACGAGGGATAGAGAGAGAGGCGAGACGAGGGAGAGAGAGAGAGAGAGAGGAGAGACGAGGGAGAGAGAAAGAGGCGAGACGAGGGATAGAGGAGAGACGAGGGAGAGAGAGGCGAGACGAGGGAGAGAGAGAGGCGAGACGAGGGAGAGAGAGAGAGAGAGGAGAGACGAGGGAGAGAGAAAGAGGCGAGACGAGGGATAGAGGAGAGACGAGGGAGAGAGAGGCGACACGAGGGAGAGAGAGGCGAGACGAGGGAGAGAGAGAGGCGAGGGAGAGAGAGAGGCGAGACGAGGGAGAGAGAGAGGCGAGACGAGGGAGAGAGAGAGGCGAGACGAGGGAGAGAGAGAGGCGAGACGAGGGAGAGAGAGAGAGAAGAGACGAGGGAGAGAGAGAGAGAAGAGACGAGGGAGAGAGAGAGGAGAGACGAGGGAGGGAGAGAGAGGAGAGACGAGGGAGGGAGAGAGAGAGACGAGGGAGAGAGGAGTGTTAGTGAGAGAGGGGGAATGAAAGAGGAAGATATAAGGTCGTCAGAACCAAATCTTCAAATGATTGTCGGGGCAGAAGCGTTCAAATCTCTAAAGGAAACAGGAAGATAAGCCCCCATCCCTCTCATGTTGAGCGGAGCGAGAGAGAGAGGGAGGACCAGAGAAGTTATAGTAAGAGCAGGGAAAAATACAAAATATGTGTCTCTTACCTTTAGCAGCCATGTTAGCACAGAGTCTCTGTAAGGGACAAATTTGGTCTTGTTTTTCCCACATCCCTGTTCTGCCAGAGCAGATATGACCAGGCCTAGAGTAGTCAGAGACCTGCAGAGACACACAACAACCCACTATCATAACAGGTAGCATATTTACTAAGTGAAAAGTGTTCATCTTTGTTTAAAAGGGGAACTAGAACACTTGGTGCTGTGTGTGTGTGTGTGTTGTGGACTCATTGAGGATGTATGAATGGGTGCGTTATCAAAGTGCTTGGTAACATACTTGTTGATGTTGCTGCCCTCCTTCATCCTCTCTCCAGTAGCTCCAGTCTTAGCTGCTCTCTCACTGCCAGCCAGGTCTACCAGACTCAGCTTACTCACCTTCTCACCACTCGTCTACAGAGGGGAAGAGGCGAGAGAGATGGGCGAGAAAGAGATACGAGGAAGGGGAAAGCGGATAGAAAGTCATCTTGGTAGATTTGATTTTTGATAACATCCTTCATTTTAAACTGTTAAAATGACTCCAATCCTGCACGCTGCATAAACCTCCGGAATGCAAACAAATGCAACTGTTTCAGTCAAAGATTTCCCATTTTCATGCAGGATACAACCATCATGTCTCCCTGCTCTAACATAAAGGTCCAGGAAGGATGAGATATAGATATATATATAGATATATATGAAAGGATTCATTAACCAGGTATTTCTATGGAGAACAGAGGCCAAAAGCCACACACAGCGAGGCAGAGACAGACAGAGATAGAGAGCGAGAACGCGAGAGATCGAGGAGAGAGAGAAAGAGACCAAGGAGAGAGAAAAAGAGGAGAGAAAGAGCACAAGAGAGCATGCGATTAAGAGATAAAAAGAGCAAGAAAGAGCGCGTACAAGAGTGAGGAGAGAGAGAGTGAGAAAGAGAGAGAACAAGAGAGAGCGTGCGACAGCGTGTGAGAGAAAGCGAGCTGGAGAGAGAGGCTGGAGTAACAATCTCCCATTGTTCTCTGTGATTTACAATGTTAGCTGCAGGGGTGGAGCTTAACTCTCTGTATATATGTGTGTGTGTGTGTGTGTGTGTGTGTGTGTGTGTGTACACACGTAATGGGGTCCTTATCTTAAATAAGGTGTGTGCATTAAGGACTGGAGCTTGACTGAGAGACGGAGAGATAATGGAGATAAGAGAGTAGGGGTGGTAGGGACGAGAGAGAGAGTAGGGGAGGTAGGGACGAGAGGAAAGAGAGTAGGGGAGGTAGGGACGAGAGGAAAGAGAGTAGGGGAGGTAGGGACGAGAGGAAAGAGAGTAGGGGAGGTAGGGACGAGAGGAAAGAGAGTAGGGGAGGTAGGGACGAGAGGAAAGAGAGTAGGGGAGGTAGGGACGAGAGGAAAGAGAGTAGGGGAGGTAGGGACGAGAGGAAAGAGAGTAGGGGAAGTAGGGACGAGAGGAAAGAGAGTAGGGGAAGTAGGGACGAGAGGAAAGAGAGTAGGGGAGGTAGGGACGAGAGAGAGTAGGGGAGGTAGGGACGAGAGAGAGAAGGGGAGGTAGGGACGAGAGGAAAGAGAGAGAGTAGGGGAGGTAGGGACGAGAGGAAAGAGAGTAGGGGAGGTAGGGACGAGAGGAAAGAGAGTAGGGGAGGTAGGGACGAGAGGAAAGAGAGTAGGGGAGGTAGGGACGAGAGGAAAGAGAGTAGGGGAGGTAGGGACGAGAGGAAAGAGAGTAGGGGAGGCAGGGACGAGAGGAAAGAGAGTAGGGGAGGTAGGGACGAGAGGAAAGAGAGTAGGGGAGGTAGGGACGAGAGGAAAGAGAGTAGGGGAGGTAGGGACGAGAGGAAAAAGAGTAGGGGAGGTAGGGACGAGAGGAAAGAGAGTAGGGGAGGTAGGGACGAGAGGAAAGAGAGTAGGGGAGGTAGGGACGAGAGGAAAGAGAGTAGGGGAGGCAGGGACGAGAGGAAAGAGAGTAGGGGAGGTAGGGACGAGAGGAAAGAGAGTAGGGGAGGCAGGGACGAGAGGAGAGAGAGTAGGGGAGGTAGGGACGAGAGGAAAGAGAGTAGGGGAGGTAGGGACGAGAGGAAAGAGAGTAGGGGAGGTAGGGACGAGAGGAAAGAGAGTAGAGGAGGTAGGGACGAGAGTTGGGGAAGTAGGGGAGGTAGGGACGAGAGAGAGAGAGAGTAGGGGAGGCAGAGATGAGATAGAGAGAGTAGGGGAGGTAGGGACGAGAGAGAGTAGGGGAGGTAGGGACGAGAGAGAGAGAGAGAGAGAGTAGGGGAGGCAGGGATGAGATAGAGAGAGTAGGGGAGGTAGGGACGGGATGAGAGAGTAGGGGAGGTAGGGACGATAGAGAGAGTAGGGGAGGTAGGGACGGGATGAGAGAGTAGGGGAGGTAGGGAGGGATGAGAGAAAGGGGAGATCGTGTAAGAGAGGAAGAACAGAGAAAATACATGAATGCAGTAGTAGAAGGAAAGAATGTACGCATGAGAATTTACGCTAAATATATAGAAAGAGAGAGAGAGATGGGGTGAGTGAATGATTTGAGCAAGAAATTATAGAAAGAGATGGGGGTAGAGAGACAAAGGGCAGCGGGGGCAGAGGGGGGGGGTGTGCATTATGTTTGGAGTCGTGTGTGTGTGTGTGTGTGTGTGTGTGTGTTACGTCCGGCGTCGTGCTGAGTGTGAATAGAGCGGGCAGAGATTACAGTGAGTTGTGAAAACAAAGCCTGCCCTTGTCCCCAGAGAGAGCAAGAGTGGAGGGAGATAGAGAAGAGAAGAGAGGAGAGGAGAGAGAGGGAGAAGAGAGGAGAGAGGAGAGAGAGAGGAGAGAGAGAAGAAAGGAGAGAGAGAAGAGCGAGAGAGGAGAGAAGAGCGAGAGAGAAGAGAGGAGAGAGAGAAGAGCGAGAGAGAAGAGAGGAGAGGAGAGAGAGAGAGAGGAGAGGAGAGAGAGAGAGGAGAAAAAGCATGAAACAGGGTGGACCTGAGTCAAAAATGATTTGATGTATTTGGCTGATACCTCATTAAATGTGGAATATCAGTATATTTTAAAGTCTTAGGTCATCTAGTTGAGTAACAATCTTGCAGGATTTTCCCTAGTATTTGCCTACGGTTTGGTTAATGTGTCGTTGCAACTTCATCCCCCTTTTCTAAAGATGCTAAACTTCCTTCTCTCTCACCATGGCACTTCCAAAGCAACATCTCAGAGACATTCAGATTACTCTCTGTCAACAGGCCCCTGTGAATTTGCATAGGACTGAGTTTCCATGGAGATTAGTAAAGGGAGGATAAAGCCAAGTGAACCTCAGCAGAAATAGGAGGCCCAAAGACGCTCTTGCTCTTTATCTCACTGTGTGTGTGTGTGTGTGTGTGTGTGTGTGTGTGTGTGTGTGTGTGTGTGTGTGTGTGTGTGTGTGTACACTGAGGCGGACAGCCTTTATTTGTGCATCAGTTTAAATGATCAGACTCAGACTATATTTAACTCCGTTTCCATTCCACCACAGGTGCACCTGGGGCTGCATTCAGCAACACAACAAGGTATCAAACTGTTACAGCTTCCGAAAGGGAGGCTCAGTCAACAATGTGCAACACTTTAGATCAGGGATGGGCAACTTTGATGGGGGGGGTGGGTGCCACAACAAAACTGAAAGCTACTGACATCCATACCACACATGCAGTCAGAGCTGGCCCTAGGGTTTTGGGGGCCTTAAGCACCACCCACATCAAGATAATTTTTAAAGTTAATTTCCTGCAATTGTAAACATTTTGCTATGGGGTGTAGAGAAAATGTATCCGTTTTAAAGCAGGTTTGTTGCAATTCCACACATATGGGGTCAGAGAGCAATGTTTGCAGTTTTTAATACTTTGACTAACAAAATAAAATGGGGGCCATCCGGTCAGTAATTCAACCATGATTACTAAACTCAGCAAAAAAAAAAATATCCTCACACTGTCAACTGCATTTATTTTTAGCAAACTTAACATGTGTAAATATTTGTATGAACCTAACAAGATTCAACAACTGAGACATAAACTGAACAAGTTCCACAGACATGTGACTAACAGAAATGGAATAATGTGTCCCTGAACAAAGGGGGGGGGGGGGGTCAAAAACAAAAGTAATAGTCAGTTTCTGGTGTGGCCACCAGCTGCATGAAGTACTGCAGTGCATCTCCTCCTCATGGACTGGACCAGATTTGACAGTTCTTTCTGTGAGATGTTACCCCACTATTCCACCAATACACCTGCAAGTTCTGGACATTTCTGTGAGGAATGGCCCTAACCCTCACCCTCCGATCCAACACGTGCTCAATGGGATTGAGAAACGGGCTCTTCGCTGGCCATGGCAGAACACTGACATTCCTGTCTTGCAGGAAATCACACACAGAACGAGCAGTATGGCTGGTGGCATTGTCATGCTGGAGGGTCATGTCAGGATGAGCCTGCAGGAAGGGTACCACATGAGGGAGGAGGATGTCTTCCCTGTAACACACAGCGTTGAGATTGCCTGCAATGACAACAAGCTCGGTCCTATGATGCTGTGACACACCGGCCCCGCCCATGACGGACCCTCCACCTCCAAATCGATCCCGCTCCAGAGTACAGGCCTCGGTGTAACGCTCATTCCTTTGATGACAAACGCAAATCCAACCATCACCCCTGGGGGTTTGTGCCCATAGGCGACGTTGTTGCCGGTGATGTCTGGTGAGGACCTGCCTTACAACAGGCCTACAAGCCCGCAGTCCAGCCTCTCTCAGCCTATTGCGGACAGTCTGAGCACTGATGGAGGGATTGTTTGTTCCTGGTGTAACTCAGGTTGTTGTTGCCATCCTGTACCTGTCCCGCAGGTGTGATGTTCGGATGTACCAATCCTGTGCAGGTGTTACACGTGGTCTGCCACTGCGAGGACGATCAGCTGTCCGTCCTGTAGCACTGTCTTAGGCGTCTCACAGTACAGACATTGCAATTTATTGCCCTGGCCACATCTGCAGTCTTCATGCACGTTCACGCAGATGAGCAGGGACCCTGGGCATCTTTCTTTTGGTGTTTTTTAGAGTCAGTAGAAAGGCCATTTTACTGTCCTAAGTTTTCATAACTGTGACCTTAATTGCCTACCGTCTGTAAGCTGTTCGTGTCTTAACGACCGTTCCACAGGTGTATGTTCATTAATTGTTTATGGTTCATTGAACAAGCATGGGAAACAGTGTTTAAACCCTTTACAATGAAGATCTGTGAAGTTATTTGGATTTTTACTAATTATCTTTGAATGACAGGGTCCTGAAAAGGACTAAATAAACTTCAGTTAGTGCTAAATACGGCTGCTAGAATCCTGACTAGAACCAAAAAAATTGATCATTTTACTCCAGTGCTAGCCACCCTACACTGGCTTCCTGTCAAGGCAAGGGCTGATTTCAAGGTTTTACTGCTAACCTACAAAGCATTACATGGGCTTGCTCCTACCTATCTCTCTGATTTGGTCCTGCCGTACATACCTACACGTACGCTACGGTCACAAGACGGAAAGGCTCTGGAGCAACAAACCGCCCTTGCTGTCTCTGCCTGGCCGGTTCCCCTCTCTCCACTGGGATTCTCTGCCTCTAACCCTATTACAGGGGCTGAGTCACTGGCTTACTGGTGCTCTTCCATGCCGTCCCTAGAAGGGGTGCGTCACTTGAGTGGGTTGAGTCACTGATGTGATCTTCCTGTCTGGGTTGGCGCCCCCCCCTTTGGGTTGTGCCGTGGCGGAGATCTTTGTGGGCTATACTCGGCCTTGTCTCAGGATGGTAAGTTGGTGGTTGAAGATATCCCTCTAGTGGTGTGGGGGCTGTGCTTTGGCAAAGTGGCTGGGGTTATATCCTTCCTGTTTGGCCCTGTCTGGGGGTGTCCTCGGATGGGGCCACAGTGTCTCCTGACCCCTCCTGTCTCAGGACTACCTGACATAATGACTCCTTGCTTTCCCCAGTCCACCTGGCCGTGCTGCTGCTCCAGTTTCAACTGTTCTGCCTTATTATTATTGGACCCTGCTGGTCATTTATGAACATTTGAACATCTTGGCCATGTTCTGTTATAATCTCCACCCGGCACAGCCAGAAGAGGACTGGCCACCCCACATAACCTGGTTCCTCTCTAGGTTTCTTCCTAGGTTTTGGCCTTTCTAGGGAGTTTTTCCTAGCCACCATGCTTCTACATCTGCATTGCTTGCTGTTTGGGGTTTTAGGCTGGGTTTCTGTACAGCACTTTGAGATATCAGCTGATGTACGAAGGGCTATATAAATACATTTGATTTGAAAAGGGGACATTTCTTTTTATGCTGAGTTTACAAGTTCAGACAGACAGACATATAAAAAAAAATGCTAATAGACCGACATGAGAGAAAAACTGCCGATGCAAAACCAAATTTCAAAATTGCACCTTGAACATTCTACTATTCTAACTCTCAAAAGTAAGTTGAGACACGGCTGAGTTTTTTGGGGTAATTGATCTGCGGGCCTACAGCTGCCCATCCCTGCTTTAGATTAACTGCTTGCGATACATTCGTTAGGAAGAGTGTTCACAAACATTCTGAAATGTGTTTAATTTGAATGAGCTTTTTTGAAATACTGATGTGGATAATAACATCTGACTGTCCTTATGGGGATAATAGAGGTTCACTTGTCTGTTCCAGCCTTATTTGACCTAAACTAGAATCAACTGTTCCAGCCATTTTTTTTCTGAACTAGAATCAACTGTTCCACTCCTGCATTATTCACCCTGTGTGCTACCGATATTATGCAGGGAGACCAGGGTTGGGTGATCAGGTGACACACGCACAGACACAAGCTCACAACACACACACAAACATTCAGCCCCAGGGTTGGATAACCAACCAGGTGTGGATAAAACAGGAGCAGGCTAACACAGCAGATCAGCTGACATCAAGACAGACAGAGAGAGCACTTCATTACTTATTTACAGGTTTCCTGGAAGCTGACATCACTAGCTAGTTCCTGAACAGTAGAAACTCTACTACTCTACTACCCTCAGTGACAGGGCAGACAGTCTCTCTGGGACTCTACTACCCTCAGTGACAGGGCAGACAGTCTCTCTGGGACTCTACTACCCTCAGTGACAGGGCAGACAGTCTCTCTGGGACACTACTACCCTCAGTGACAGGACAGACAGTCTCTCTGGGACTCTACTACCCTCAGTGACAGGGCAGACAGTCTCTCTGGGACTCTACTACCCTCAGTGACAGGGCAGACAGTCTCTCTGGGACTCTACTACCCTCAGTGACAGGGCAGACAGTCTCTCTGGGACTCTACTACCCTCAGTGACAGGGCAGACAGTCTCTCTGGGACTCTACTACCCTCAGTGACAGGGCAGACAGTCTCTCTGGGACTCTACTACCCTCAGTGACAGGGCAGACAGTCTCTCTGGGACTCTACTACCCTCAGTGACAGGGCAGACAGTCTCTCTGGGACTCTACTACCCTCAGTGACAGGGCAGACAGTCTCTCTGGGACTCTACTACCCTCAGTGACAGGGCAGACAGTCTCTCTGGGACTCTACTACCCTCAGTGACAGGGCAGACAGTCTCTCTGGGACTCTACTACCCTCAGTGACAGGGCAGACAGTCTCTCTGGGACTCTACTACCCTCAGTGACAGGGCAGACAGTCTCTCTGGGACTCTACTACCCTCAGTGACAGGGCAGACAGTCTCTCTGGGACTCTACTACCCTCAGTGACAGGGCAGACAGTCTCTCTGGGACTCTACTACCCTCAGTGACAGGGCAGACAGTCTCTCTGGGACTCTACTACCCTCAGTGACAGGGCAGACAGTCTCTCTGGGACTCTACTACCCTCAGTGACAGGGCAGACAGTCTCTCTGGGACTCTACTACCCTCAGTGACAGGGCAGACAGTCTCTCTGGGACTCTACTACCCTCAGTGACAGGGCAGACAATCTCTCTGGGACTCTACTACCCTCAGTGACCCGGTTCAACAGTGCTTTAGAACTAGAGGGAAACGACGAAGATGCAGTAGTCACAAAACATTACAGCAGTCGACTAAGATGTTACGGGGGAGAGGTTGGATTGACCGTTGCGTAACAATCAGTTGGAGTGTGTGTGTGTGTCTTACCCCAGACTGCAGGTCTTTGAGTGTGTGTGTGAGGATGATGTTGAAGACAGCGTGAGATCTGCTGCTCTCCTCGTTCATGTTGGTGGCAGCCACCGTACGAGACTTATTCCCCTCCGACATCAGAGACTCGATGTCCTAGAGAATAGATAGGAGAGAGGGAGGGATGGATGGATGGAGAGAGGGGACAAGGATGGAAGGCCAGGGGGAGGTAAGAATAAGAGGAACAGGGGACAGAAGGCGAGATAAGGAGATAAGATAAGATGGAGATAAGGTTGGAGGGAAGAAGATAGAGGGGAAGGAAGATAGAGAGAGAGATAGATAAATAAATACTTTTCTCCAGAGAAAGCATAGTAACTTACCACTGATATGTGAACAGCTGTCAAAGTCATTAGCCATGGTAAGCCTTGAATCCAGGGAGTGTGAAGTGAGAGTGTGTGTGTGTGTGTGTGCACAGTCAGCCTTCAAGTCAGTGTGTTGATTAAAAAAGTGTGTGTGTGTGGTTAACTCAGTTGTGAATGGTTTTCTTATTGACATGGCTCATCTAACAGAGCTCTCAGCTACCACACCCCTCTCTACGCTCTCCTCTATGCGCCAACCCAGAACATGAAGACTTCATACCGTTTATTTACCATCATATCAATTCTGTTGTTTATGAATCTAGAATCAAGGTCAAATCATCAGTAGCATGGTCATATCAGTAGTCATTCTACTAGTGATGATAGTGGTGTAGTGTACCTTGTAGTTGGCCACAGCCAGGCGTGACAAGCCGTCCACGTACGGCCCCAACACCTTGTGCTCCCTCACTCTAAGAGCCTGCCTGCTCCTGGGGGGGGGGGGACACACATATCAATGTGGTTAACTACAAAAACAAACAGTCATCATGCTTCCATGTTCTATCAAAAACATTAAAAAGAATAATCTCAAATAGTATTTTATTTGAGATGTATCCCACTACGCCAGGGTCGTAGTCAGCAGCCACTCAATTAGCCCACGTCAGTAAACATCGTTTTACACTAGTTGTGTTTGAAAAGTGACTAGACTTCGAGGAAGAGAGGAAGCATGTTTAAACTGGGGCCACTGACAAATTATAGTATATTCCAACAAATAATTCCAACAAAACAAGAGTCCAAGAAGTGGTTAAAGGTCAATATTCAGGGTCATACGTACCCTTTGGGGTCGAGGAGGTCGCGGACCTTCTCATTGTATATCTCCATGTAGGAGACCTCTATGGTGAAGCCTTCCCCCTCCCTCTGCTCCAGCAGGGTCCGGTCAAACAGAGAGCTGCAGAGCCGCGGAATCAGACCTGGAGAGTCCACAGAACCCATCATGGTGTACGACTTTCCCGAACCTGGAGGGACACACACGCAGCCAAGGGATGAGAACAGCCGTTAGGAGACAACCAATGAACTTCAACCGGTTTTAAACTTGAAACTGTAAAGATCTGTTCCATGCCAACAATATGAGGCCAGTTAGTAGTATCGTAACGAACCAATGCCATAACATACCTGTCTGTCCGTAGGCGAAGATGCAGGCGTTGTAGCCCTGGAAGGCGTTGTGTAAAAGACTTTCCCCAAGGCACTGGAACACCACGTCCTGACCTGGAGACAACCACCAGGCAACGTTACACAATACAATCATGTTAATTATACAATATAAAACCCTACAATATGACTTGACTGATCCCCTTCGGGGTGATTTACAAATCATCTGCAGCACACTAACACAATTACAAGATAATGGACATGTTATGCATGTGTAAGTGTTAATTCATATAGGACCTTCAGACTGTATACATGAACAGTGTGAGAAACAGCATTAGGTACAATAGGCCCTAGTTGGGTTTTGGCCTACAGCACAAAGAGGTGGATGACTAGCAGGTCTGACAGGAATATTTTACATTTAAATTAAGCCCAACACCTAGAGATCCAATCCAAGCAAGTAAACAACAAAGACATTTCAGGTGGGATCCTTAGTCACTGTAGAGAAAAAAAACTTCTGAAAATACCCGAAAACCACCTGGACAGACCTATACATGGGGTGCGTTCAACAGGACGCACCGTTTTGGAACATTGAGATAGAAATATGTT
The DNA here is from genome assembly GCF_057628025.1 of Oncorhynchus mykiss. NCBI lineage: Eukaryota > Metazoa > Chordata > Actinopteri > Salmoniformes > Salmonidae > Oncorhynchus > Oncorhynchus mykiss. The sequence goes on from NC_143040.1 coordinate 61,556,690, forward strand.
GCATAGAAAAAATAGGCATCTGCAGGCCGTCATGTAGAACAAGGAATAGTGTCGACTCTATTTGTGGCATTTCTACCTGCAACGTTCGATAACATTTGGCAACTGAATGTGGCCTACTAAATGTACAGGAGGAGGAAGAGCAGAGGGAAGGAAGTGAGGAAGAGGGGTTAAAGCAAGTGAAACAAAAACTGACCCGCAAACTTGTCCTTTTCCGACTCGTCCATGGACCAGAAACAGTAGTCATAGGCGAAGGTCTGAGGGGACAAGAACACAATGAAACAAAATAGTTTACAACACATTTATAACAGATGCTTTCCAGAGGGCAAAACACTTTGAAATGATCCGTTGAAATGACATTGTTATGACATTATTATGATGCTATTTCTAACAGTTTTTCCCCGTTGGGTGGTTCGTGTTGAGCACAGGCAGTGATAAACATGACATACAAATTAGCCTAACAGTTTTTGAACATGTCAATATACAGTCGTGGCCAAAAATTATGAGAATGACACAAATATACATTTTCACAAAGTCTGCTGCCTCAGTTTGTATGATGGTAATTTGCATATACCCCAGAATGTTATGAAGAGTGATCAGATGAATTGCAATTAATTGCTAAGTCCCTCTTTGCCATGCAAATTAACTGAATCCCCAAAAAACATTTCCACTGCATTTCAGCCCTGCCACAAAAGGACCAGCTGACATGTCAGTGATTCTCTCGTTAACACAGGTGTGAGTGTTGACGAGGACAAGGCTGGAGATTACTCTGTCATGCTGATTGAGTTTGAATAACAGACTGGAAGCTTCAAAAGGAGGGTGGTGCTTGGAATCATTGTTCTTTGTCAACCATGGTTACCTGCGAGGAAACACGTGCCGTCATCATTGCGTTGCACAAAAAGGGCTTCACTGGCAAGGATATTGCTGCCAGTAAGAGGAAAAACATCAGGGACAGACTGATATTCTGCAAAAGGTACAGGGATCGGACTACTGAGAACTGGGGTAAAGTCATTTTCTCTGATGAATCCCCTTTCTGATTGTTTGGGGCATCTGGAAAAAAGCTTGTCCGGTGAAGACAAGGTGAGCGCTACCATCAGTCCTGTGGCATGCCAACAATAGAGCATCCTGAGACCATTCATGTGTGGGGTTGCTTCTCAGCCAAGGGAGTGGGCTCACCCACAATTTTGCCTAAGAACACAGCCATGGATAAAGAATGGTACCAACACATCCTCCCAGAGCAACTTCTCCCAACCATCCAGGAACAATTTGGTGACGAACAATGCCTTTTCCAGCATGATGGAGCACATGGCCATAAGGCGAAAGTGATAACTAAGTGGCTCTAGGAACAAAACGTCAATATTTTGGGTCCATGGCCAGGAAACTCCCCAGACCTTAATCCCATTGAGAACTTGTGGTCAATCCTCAAGAGGCGGGTGGACAAACAAAAACCCACAAATTTTGACAAACTCCAAGCATTGAATATGCAAGAATCAGTCAGGAAGTTAATTGACAGCATGCCAGGCCGGATTGCAGAGGTCTTGAAAAAGAAGGTTCAACACGGCAAATATTGACTCTTTGCATCAATTTCATGTAATTGTCAATAAAAGCCTTTAACACTTATGAAATGCTTGTAATTATACTTCAGTATTCCATAGTAACATCTGACAAAAATATCTAAAGACACTGAAGCAGCAAACTTTGTGAAAATTAATATTTGTGTCATTCTCAAAACTTTTGGCCACAACTGTACAAGTACAATGACTGCTATATAATCACAGCTCCACAAAGTAGCTAGTGTGTCAACACAGAGACCAATAACAGCATTGACAACCAAGCATTAACACAAATCAGCAGTAATGTACTGGACAGGGCTTACCTTGGTCTGACTCCTGAGGAAGTTCACACAGGCGTTAGAGGTCAAAGGATGGTTACATGGGTAGAGAGAGAGAGAGAAGGATCATATCTCAGACACCAATGTAAACAAACACCGGAGGTATAATCATTAGTTCACACCGTAGCAAATGGTTGCAAACAGGAAAACTCTTTGCAACAAAACCAAGAGTTTCTATTGGACATATTCAGGTAGGTCCCTCCCTGTTTAGTTCTGTTTGCTTCTGTCTGGTTCCTAGTGAATACACACCAGGACATTTTGATGTACTGTAGTGTACAACCAGACAGACAATCCCACTGTAACAGGATTTTCTAATATTGGTAAAACATAATTAAAAAGTATGTCACTGCGTCATGGATACACATTGGTGAATGACAGATTAATATCCATCATTAAAAACTAAAGACCACAAGGTTGTTAGCCTGTCTGTCAATAACCATTTTATTTGAAGTAGGCTACACAGTTTATGAGCACAATATGGTCTATCAGACTGGTGAAAGAGATTACTATTATCAATCATGTGATCGGCACTTGATAACAAGGGAAGAAAATAAAGATTACAGGGCTGTCTCAATGACAGGCCTACAGATCATAAAATACACAGTATTCATACTGTCAGAGGTCTGCAAATCCACCATTCCTGATAAATGAGGAACAATTTTTTTTTTTTTAAATAATCACATCTCCCAACTGAAACAGGATGCAGCATGGGTAATAGAGCTAACGTGAATCAAGATGCCTTTTCATAAGAATGTAGGCTTGCTTCCACTCAAACTTCCTGCTCTCTCCCTCTCCATTTCTCTCAGTATTTGACACTCTTTCTCTCGCTTTCTAAAATGTTCAGTCCTGTGGGTGCCGAGGCCTGGAGATCATAAACCCTTGTTTACGACAATGTTTCAATGTTACTCAACCAGGGTGGGATATTAACTCATGCCAAATGCGCGTACATTTTGTTGTCATTGACGGGTAAGAATGTCTATTTCACCAGCCACATTTGCAGGTGGTCACACAGAGCATTTAGCTACTAAAGTGTGAGTTTGTCATCGTGTTTCTTGGCTATTTACATGATTTGTTCACATGCTAGGTTGTTTTTCAATGTTGGTTTGAGTTTGCTGTAAATCATCTTATTTTTGTTGATTGTTGGTGTAATTATGATGGGGGGATGGGGAAGAGAGTAAAATACAAACTCACAGAATGACAGAGGCAGAGTAGAACAGAGCAGCAAAATAAAGGATTTGTATCTTTCCCTTTCAAGACGATGCAATATGTACAGTTGAAGTTGGAAGTTTAAATACACTTTTTCCAACAATTGTTTACAGACAGATTATTTCAGTTATAATTCACTGTATCACAATTCCAGTGGGTCAGAAGTTTCCAGAAAATGATGTCATGTCTTTAGAAGCTTCTGATAGGCTAATTGACATAATTTGAGTCAATTGGAAGTGTATCTGTGGATGTATTTCAATGCCTACCTTCAAACTCAGTGCCTCTTTGCTTGACATGAGAAAATCAAAATAAATCCGCCAAGACCTCAGAAAAAAAATTGCAGACAAGTCTGGTTCATTCTTGGGAGCAATTTCCAAACGCCTGAAGGTACCACGTTCATCTGTACAAACAATAGTACGCAAGCATAAACACCATGGGACCACGCAGCCGCCATACCACTCAGGAAAGAGACGCGTTCTGTCTCCTAGAGATGAACGTACTTTGCTGTGAAAAGTGCAAATCAATCCCAGAACAGCAGCAAAGGACCTTGTGAAGATGCTGGAGGAAACAGGTACAAAAGTATCTATATCCACAATAAAACGAGTCCTAAATCGACATAATCTGAAAGGCCGCTCAGCAAGGAAGAAGCCATTGCTCCAAAACCGCCATAAAAAAAGCCAGACTAGTTTGCTTTGCTGCAGGAGGGACTGGTGCACTTCACAAAATAGATAGCTTCATGAGGAAGGAAAATTATGTGGATATATTGAAGCAACATCACAAGACATCAGTCAGGAAGTTAAAGCTTGGTCGCAAATGGGACTTCCAAATGGACAATGACCAAACATACTTCCAAAGTTGTGGCAAAATGGCTTAAGGACAACAAAGTCCAAGGTATTGGAGTGGCCATCACAAAGCCCTGAACTCAATCCTATAGAACATTTGTGGGCAGAACTGAAAAAGCATGTAAGCATATAAATGTATTTGGCTAAGGTGTACGTAACCTCCCGACTTCAACTGTATTTAGATACATGGGCTCCGATACAATACAGGAAGGATATGTTTTAGTTTGAAACGATTCCGTGCGATTCGGTTTATTACAGAATGAATCGATACGATTCCCTTTCGATGCACTATTGTTTGTAGCATAAACACATTCAATTTCCATTCTACTGCTGATGGAGCTAATAAGCTGGGCTTCTCTGAGCTGGATCTGTCTGAGCTAACTCGTGTGTGTGTGTGTGTGTGTGTGTGTGTGTGTGTGTGTGTGTGTGTGTGTGTGTGTGTGTGTGTGTGTGTGTGTGTGCTTGTGTGTGTGATGTATGTGCTTGTGATGTATGTGCTTGTGTGCGTGATGTATGTGCTTGTGTGTGTGTGATGTATGTACGCGTGTGTGTGTGTGTGTACATGTGTGTGTGTGTACATGTGTGTGTGTGTACATGTGTGTGTGTGTACATGTGTGTGTGTGTACGTGTGTGTGTGATGTATGTACATGTGTGTGTGTACGTTTGTGTGTGATGTATGTACGTGTGTGTGATGTATGTATGTGTGTGTGTGTGATGTATGTACGTGTGTGTGTGTGATGTATGTACAATGTAGGCACCACCCACTAATTAACTTGTCATATTAGCAGATTAAGTGTTTGAGCTATTAATGAGTAATATCTATAGTTTACAAATTAGCTATGACATAGCCAATGAATATATAGCATGCCATCTCAAAATCAAATTGTTTTGACTGTTTGGAAGTTATGGAGCGACCTCTCGCTACGGCCATGCAGTGTGCCTCGCAAAAGTGATTGTTGTCCTCGTTATGAAATGATCAACTTTATCCAGTTTATCTAAAAAAGACCAGATACACTGATTAAATCAAAACTATTGCTGATGGTGAAACTGAACAATAAAATATATTGTTAAGCCCCACTCAGCAGGTATAGCCAGATGAGAGTTGTGTCTCCAGTAGCTTACTTTTCTTCCAGTAAAAAACAAACAATGTTTCCAACAGCACATAGATAATAAACTAGCACGTAACATAGGTTGTCCATAAACTAATACAGCCTAATATCACATAAGACATTTTAGCAGTTAAACGCTGAAGTTGCCGTGCAGGTGTGCAAGATCAGGAACAGTCCTCTTCCTGCTGATGACCAGTGTGCGAAGCTGGACACAGCGCACTTTGACAAGGCTACTGATATTGCCCGGGTTTGTTCGGCATGCTAAAGGACTTATATCAATGACCTTCAACAGAGTTATATGCAGTTCAACATTGAAGGAGAGGACGCATCATGTCATAAAAGATGAGGTCATTCGGTCCATTAGTACAGGAGTCTGCTTTCTGCACATCATACTACAGACATTCACAATGACCACAAACACGTCAGTGGGTGTGGACCAGGCCTCCATGTCTCCGGCCCGGAAGCAGACAGAGCTGGGTGGTGGGCATAGCCAAATCAGGCATTTGTGACTGGAACCAGCATAGCCAATCAGGCTTTAATGATTGGAACCAGCATATCCAAATCAGCGCTCAGGTTCAAGCCCAGTGCAGCTATCGGACGATATGCGGACACACCCATTGTAGAAGGCAATTGGCAGAGGATACAATAGTTTAGCTTGCATGTTGGATAGAATCTGTCTGGCACATAGGCCATTATCAATAGGAGATAAGAACTCATCTCACAGACAGTTGTTTGATGCTAGGGGTGTGGCGGTAGCTGTAATAGGCTAGCCCAAGGCCTATAAAGGATTATTGGCTGATTAAACATGTACTCACTTTTTACAGCCCTGCCTGCGACCTCAGGAGTGAGTGAGTGAGTGAGTGAGTGAGTGAGAAAGAAAGAGAGCGAGAAGATTGCTACATGTTCTCACACACACCCCAGCCAACTCCCTTCCTAAACAATGTAGCAACACTTACTTTGCCCTTGTCCTATCACTGACTGCTCCTCTAGCCCATGGTACTGTTATTGTCAGACCCTATCACAACACCATTACATGGCCAGAGGCACATGGCCAGAGACACATGGCCAGAGACACTGCTCAGTCAGCAAGGTGGACCACCACAGCTATATGAATGGTTAAGTAGGGGAAACATTGAATTACTACTACTGTCAGATGGATTCTATGCAGAGACTTGATTTGAAAACCCTAGGGCTGACCACAAAAATGGCGCCAGAGAAGAAGGCAGACGTTTTACGTGTCCCCAACCGATTGTGCTTTTTGTTTGTTTATTTACGTACATAATGTTGCTGTTACCGTCTCTTATGGCCGAAAATAACTTCTGGACATCAGGACAGCGATTACGCACCACGGACTGGCAGAATCCTTTGTTTCCTTTAACGAGTCTGATGTTAAAACCCCCACTTCCTTCCATTCTGCTAGCAAACGTGCAACCTTCAAAGAATAAAATCGATGACCTATGCGCAAGATTAAACTAGTGCAATATCTTATGCTTCATGGAGTCGTGGCTGAAGGACGACACTATCAACATACAGCTGGCTGGTTACATGCTGTACCGGCAGGATAGAACAGCGGCGTCTGGTAAGACAAGGGGCGGCGGACTATGTATTTTTGTAAGTAAGAGCTGGTGCACGATATCTAATGAAGTCTTGAGCTATTGCATCTCATGATAAGCTGTAGACCACACTATCTACCTAGAGAGTTTTCATCTGTATTTTTCGTAGCTGTTTACATAGCACCACAGTCAGAGGCTGGCACTAAGACAGCATTGAATGAGCTGTATTCCGCCATAAGCAAACAAGAAAACGCTCACCCAGAGGCAGCGCGCCTAGTAGCAGGGAACTTTAATGCTTAAAAATTTAAAATCAGTTTTACCTCATTTCTATCAGCATGTGCAACCAGAGGCGAAAAAAACCCTGGACCACCTTTACTCCACATACAGAGATGCATACAAAGCTCTCCCTCGCCCTCCATTTGGCAAATCTGACCATAATTATATCCTTCTGATTCCTGCTTACAAGCAAAAATTAAAGCAGGAAGCACCAGTGACTTGATCAATAAAAGTGTTCAGATGAAGCTGATGCTAAACCACAGGACTATTTTGCTGGAATAGACTGGAATACGTTCCAGGATTCCTCAGATGGCATTGAGGAGTACACCACATCAGTCTTTGGCTTTATCAATAAGAGCATCAATGACGTCGTCCCCACAGTGACCATACATACCCCAACCAGAAGCTATGGATTACAGGCAGCATCTGCACTGAGCTAAAGGCTAGAGCTGCCGCATTCAAAGAGCGGGACGCTAACCTGGATGGAAGCTTATAAGAAATCCCGCTATGAGTTCCGGCAAGCCATCAAACAGGCATAGCATCCATACAGAACCAAGATCGAATCGTACTACACCGGTTCTGACGCTCGTCGGATGTGGCACGGCTTGCAAACCATTACAGACTACAAAGGGAAGCACAGCCGAGAGCTGCCCAGTGACACGAGCCTACCAGATGAGTTACTTCTATGCTCGCTTTGAGACAAATAACACTGAAACATGCATGAGAGCACCAGCTGTTCCTGAAGACTGTTCATGCTCATCACAGCTGATGCAAGTAAGACCTTTAAAACAGGTCAACATTCACAAGGCCGCAAGGCCAGACGGATTACCAGGACGTGTACTGCGAGCATGCGTTGACCAACTGGCAAGTGTCTTCAATCTTTCCCTGTCCGAGTCTGTAATACCAACATGTTTTAAGGAGACCACCATAGTGCCTGTGCCCAAGAACACTAAGGCAGCATGCCTAAATGACTACCAACCCATCTGTAGCCATGAAAGGATGCTGGCCTTCTAGGCAGAGTTCCTCTGTCCATTGTCTGTTCTTTTGCCCATCTTCATCTTTTATTGGCCAGTCTGAGATATTACTTTTTCTTTGCAACTCTTTGCAGCATCCCGGAGTCGCCTCTTCACTGTTGACGTTGAGACTGGTGTTTTGCAGGTACTATTTAATGAAGCTGCCAGTTGAGGACTTGCGAGGCGTCTGTTTCTAAAACAAGACACTAATATACTTGTCCTCAGTTGTGCACCGAGGCCTCCCACTCCTCCTCCTATTCTGGTTAGAGACTGTTTGTACACAGCGTTGTACAAGATCTTCAGTTTCTTGGCACTTTCTCACATGGAATAGCCTTCATTTCTCAGAACAAGAATAGACTGACGAGTTTCAGAAGTCCTTTGTTTCTGGCCATTTTGAGCCTGTAATCGAACCCACAAATGCTGATGCTCCAGATACTCTAAAGAAGGCCAGTTTTATTGCTTCTTAAATCAGGACAACAGTTTTCAGCTGTGCTAACATAGGAAAACATCTGTGCAGATTCCACCTGCCACTAGGCTGGGGTCCCAAATGGAACTAATGGAACCTTATTCCCTATTTAGGCCACTACTTTTGACCAGGGCCCATAGGGAACACTATATAGGAAAAAGTGTGCCATTTTGGCCGCAGACCACAGTGTTGAGCTGACAAGTCCTGCCACGGACAGTGAGTTACCCCAGGCTTAGCTCTCAGACAGCCAGGGAGGGAGGGAAGGTGTGGGTGAAGGAAGGATGGTTGGTAGGGGAGTGGTAGTAATTGGCAACTGCTTCCCAGTCCTTTTCCCACCAACCTCACCCCACAGCTTGCTCTCCTCATCCCCTGGCATTCCTATTCCCCACTGGGGCCTGGCTACAGCATGCTGTTACAGCATCAGCAGACCGCTGTCTCAACCTGTCTGGGTAGTGAGAGTAAAAGACAGCTTAGAAGCATGCCCGCCAGGCACGCCGACTGCACCCATAAAACATGTGGGCCTTATGAATCATGATATGTGGGCCTTATGAATCATGATATGTGGGCTGGGGGAACAAAGTTGTCTGATACAGGCTGGAAACTCATTGTAAATAGTTATTCTGATCGCTCGCGTGCGTGCGTGTGTGTACCAGTGCAATATTGTGTGACTGTTTGTTCATTCCCATTGGCAGAGCTACAACCAGGTAGGCGAGATATAAGCAAACAGCTCTAACTTCCCAGATCCTTTCCTAGAAGATTCCTGAAGGAAAGTGGCTTATAAATTGGACATTCAATCAAACTCAACACTAAAAACAGAGGATTGTGGAGTCAGAACAGAACCTACCATTCCCAGCCTGTAGAGTTAAATCTAGTGTCCTCCAGCCAGACAACTTCACTCTATCTAGTGGGCTGTGCCTCAGACCTCACTTAGATTATTTGGTAGTTTATTGGCCAGGCTGTTAAGTTCAGTTCATGCCCCAATTAATCCAAACCCTGGAGTGGTCCCAGTGAAGACAAGCATTGACTAATGGAGGCAGGGAGAATCCTCTCCACTCTCCTGTGACGTGCTGCTTTGTTTACTATCATTCCGGACAATAGATTTCTCCTGTCGCAGAGTCCCTGTAAAACTGTTTGGGAGCTTTTATCCTCAATTTGGGACGGAGCTCTGCTGTAACAGCAGCTGCTGCTCTGGCATTCCCCAACACACGTGTGCACACTCACTCACACGCACGGCTTATATAGGCCTGGCTACATACCACCGAGACAGTCTAGGGGAGGAAGAGATGGGAGTGGAATGTAACCATCTAGGTGTTGATAGTCCTGTTACTACATCTGTCCATCTAAACCATCAGAAGAGTCATGAATAACCTAATCCAACCCAAAAGGACTGCACTACCACCATACACCTCAACATTTTTTGGGGGTGGCTGTCAAAAATATATAATTTCTTCATTAGGCTTATGAGATTAAATGCAGTAAATCTGAAGGGCTCTGATCAACTGCAGCCAGACCCAAACTAGCACAGGCTAGTTCTAGTGGGAACTAACATCACATGTACAGTTTCTGCTAGCTCTAGTGTTCAGCAGCATCAAATCATCATTCTCATTCACAAGTGCTTTGTCAATCCTCCCTCCTTCAGCCCTCTACCTCTTTTGTTACTCAATTTTTTGTTACTCCATTTCTTCTCTATCTTGGTGTATGTTACAATAACAATAAAACATATTGCACTTACAAGCTCAATACACCGACCGAAAAAAACTATTAGAACACCTTCCTAATATTGAGATGAGAACCCCCCCCCCTCAGAACAGCCTCAATTCATTGGGGGCATGGACTCTACAAGGTGTTGAAAGCCTTCCACAGGGATGCTGGCCCATGTTGACTCCAATGCTTCCCACAGTTGTGTCAAGATGGCTGAATGTCCTTTGGGTGGTGGACCATTTTTGATATACATGGGAAACTGTTGAGCGTGAAAAACCCATCAGCGTTGTGGTTCTTGACACAAACCAGAACCCGTTCAAAGGCACTTACATCTGTTGTCTTGCCCATTCACCCTCTGAATGGCACACAATCCAAGTGTCAATTGTCTTAATTATTATTTAACCCATCTCCTCCCCTTCATCTACACTGATTGAAGTGGATTGAACAAGTGACATCAAGAAGGGATCATAGCTTTCACTTAGTCTGTCAAGGAAAGAGCATAGTTCTTAATGTTTTGTACACTCAGCCCACTCCTCTCTCCCCTGGTCATCCTCTCCTCTCCCATAACATCAGCCTCTAGCCCTTTTTTTCCCTCCATGATACCTGTCAAACAAGACAGGACGGAATCAGACTCATAAGATGAGCACTACAGGCAAAACCACCTGAAGGCATAGACGAGAAACACACATTTTTAAACCTGCATATTTAGTTAATATTGCCTGCTAACATGAATTTCTTTTAACTAGCGAAATTGTGTCACTTCTGTTGCAACAGTCAGGGTATATGCAGCAGTTTGGGCTGCCTGGCTCATTGCGAACTGTGTGAAGACTATTTCTTCCTAACAAAACCAGCCAACTTCGCCAAACGGGGGATGATTTAAAAAAAGTGCATTTGCGAAAAAAGCACAATCGTTGCACAACTGTACCTAACCATAAACATCAATGCCTTTCTTAAAATCAATACACAGAATTATATATTTCTAAACCTGCATATTTAGCTCAAATAAATCCAGGTTAGCAGGCAACATTAACCAGGTGAAATTGTGTCACTTCTCGTGCGTTCATTGCACGCAGAGTCAGGGTATATGCAACAGTTTGGGCCGCCTGGCTCGTTGCAAACTAATTTGCCAGAATTTTACATAATTATGACATACATTGAAGGTTGTGCAAAGTAACAGAAATATTTAGACTGATGGATGCCACCCGTTAGATAAAATACGGAACGGTTCCGTATTTCACTGAAAGAATAAACGTTTTGTTTTCGAGATGATAGTTTCCGGATTCGACCATATTAATGACCTAAGGCTTGTATTTCTGTGTGTTATTATGTTATAATTAAGTATATGATTTGATAGAGCAGTTTGACTGAGCGATGGTAGGCAGCAGCAGGCTCGTAAGCATTCATTCAAACAGCACTTTTGTGCGTTTTGCCAGCAGCTCTTCGCAATGCTTGAAGCACAGCGCTATTTATGACTTCAAGCCTATCAACTCCCGAGATTAGGCTGGTGTAACCGATGTGAAATGGCTAGCTAGTTAGCGGGGTGCGCGCCAATAGCGTTTCAAACGTCACTCGCTCTGAAACTTGGAGTAGTTGTTCCACTTGCTCTGCATGGGTAACGCTGCTTCGAGGGTGGCTGTTGTCGATGTGTTCCTGGTTCGAGCCTAGGTAGGGCGAGGAGAGGGACGGAAGCTATACTGTTACACTGGCGATACTAAAGTGCCTATTAGAACATCCAACAGTCAAAGGTTTATGAAATACAAATCGTATAGAGAGAAATAGTCTTATAATTCCTATAATAACTGCAACCTAAAACTTCTTACCTGGGAATATTGAAGACTCATGTTAAAAGGAACCACCAGCTTTCATATGTTCTCATGTTCTGAGCAAGGAACTGAAACGTTAGCTTTCTTACATGGCACATATTGCACTTTTACTTTCTTCTCCAACACTTTGTTTTTGCATTATTTAAACCAAATTTAACATGTTTTATTATTTATTTGAGGCTAAATTGATTTTATTTATGTATTACATTAAGATAAAATAAGTGTTCATTCAGTATTGTTGTAATTGTCATTATTACAAATAAATAAATATATATATATATATATATATATATATATATATATATATATATATATATATATATATATATATATATATATATATATATACACTGCTCAAAAAAATAAAGGGAACACTAAAATAACACATCCTAGATCTGAATGAATGAAATATTCTTATTAAATACTTTTTTCTTTACATAGTTGAATGTGCTGACAACAAAATCACACAAAAATGATCAATGGAAATCAAATTTATCAACCCATGGAGGTCTGGATTTGGAGTGACACTCAAAATTAAAGTGGAAAACAAGACTACAGGCTGATCCAACTTTGATGTAATGTCCTTAAAACAAGTCAAAATGAGGCTCAGTAGTGTGTGTGGCCTCCACGTGACTGTATGACCTCCCTACAACGCCTGGGCATGCTCCTGATGAGGTGGCGGATGGTCTCCTGAGGGATCTCCTCCCAGACCAGGACTAAAGCATCCGCCAACTCCTGGACAGTCTGTGGTGTAACGTGGCGTTGGTGGATGGAGCGAGACATGATGTCCCAGATGTGCTCAATTGGATTCAGGTCTGGGGAACGGGCGGGCCAGTCCATAGCATCAATGCCTTCCTCTTGCAGGAACTGCTGACACACTCCAGCCACATGAGGTCTAGCATTGTCTTGCATTAGGAGGAACCCAGGGCCAACCGCACCAGCATATGGTCTCACAAGGGGTCTGAGGATATCATCTCGGTACCTAATGGCAGTCAGGCTACCTCTGGCGAGCACATAGAGGGCTGTGCGGCCCCCCAAAGAAATGCCACCCCACACCATGACTGACCCACCGCCAAATCGGTCATGCTGGAGGATGTTGCAGGCAGCAGAACATTCTCCACGGCGTCTACAGACTCTATCACGTGCTCATTGTAAACCTGCTTTCATCTGTGAAGAGCACAGGGTGCCAGTGGCGAATTTGCCAATATTGGTGTTCTCTGGCAAATGCCAAACGTCCTGCAGTGTTGGGCTGTAAGCACAACCCCCACCTGTGGACGTCGGGCCCTCATACCACCCTCATGGAGTCTGTTTCTGACCGTTTGAGCAGACACATGCACATTTGTGGCCTGCTGGAGGTCATTTTGCAGGGCTCTGGCAGTGCTCCTCCTGCTCCTCCTTGCACAAAGGCGGAGGTAGCGGTCCTGCTGCTGGGTTGTTGCCCTCCTACGGCCTCCTCCACGTCTCCTGATGTACTGGCCTGTCTCCTGGTAGCGCCTCCATGCTCTGGACACTACGCTGACAGACACAGCAAACCTTCTTGCCACAGCTCGCATTGATGTGCCATCCTGGATGAGCTGCACTACCTGAGCCACTTGTGTGGGTTGTAGACTCCGTCTCATGCTACCACTAGAGTGAAAGCACCGCCAGCATTCAAAAGTGACCAAAACATCAGCCAGGAAGCATAAGAACTGAGAAGTGGTCTGTGGTTACCACCTGCAGAACCACTCCTTTATTGGAGGTGTCTTGCTAATTGCCTATAATTTCCACCTGTTGTCTATTCCATTTGCACAACAGCATGTGAAATTTATTGTCAATCAGTGTTGCTTCCTAAGTGGACAGTTTGATTTCACAGAAGTGTGATTGACTTGGAGTTACATTGTGTTGTTTAAGTGTTCCCTTTATTTTTTTGAGCAGTGTATATATAAACATTTGTTGAAAAATCATAAATCGGTCTACCTCTACTTAACGCAAACGACAAAGAGATTGTTGACAATCGAAACACAAATATTTCACCAACTAATACATTTCACTTTGTGATATGGCCAACACAGACAGACAGACACACACCTGGTTCCCTTTATCCATGCACATTCTTTGAAAATGCCTCAGCTGAACTTCTTCAGCTCTTTAAAATCATTCAAAACAATGGCAGGTATCTGTCACGGGACAATTCCATAGAGTTGTATGTTTTGTTTAACTTTGCAATCATTGGTTTTTGTTTTACATACATTTGAAAGTGAAAAATCTGAGTTTCAACATCACTTCGTTATCGTGGAATTCATTTCACTGACACTAAGCTACATAGAACTGACATCACCCCAGTAAGTCAAACTTTTGTGCCATTCTCCAATACAGAGAGTAGATAGTCTGTGTGATTTACCCTCTAGTTAGGACTAGGCCCATAAAGAGGCTTTGAACATGTCTCCTCTGTCTTCCATCACGATGCCTCTCTGTCTCTTCTATCCTTCCATCACGATGCCTCTCTGTCTCTCTTCTATCCTTCCATCACGATGCCTCTCTGTCTCTCTTCTATCCTTCCATCACGATGCCTCTCCGTCTCTCTTCTATCCCTCCATCACGATGCCTCTGTCTCTTCTATCCTTCCATCACGATGCCTCTGTCTCTTCTATCCTTCCATCACGATGCCTCTCTGTCTCTCTTCTATCCTTCCATCACGATGCCTCTGTCTCTTCTATCCTTCCATCACGATGCCTCTCTGTCTCTTCTATCCTACCATCACGATGCCTCTCTGTCTCTTCTATCCTTCCATCACGATGCCTCTGTCTCTTCTATCCTTCCATCACGATGCCTCTCTCTTCTATCCTTCCATCACGATGCCTCTCTGTCTCTTCTATCCTTCCATCACGATGCCTCTGTCTCTTCTATCCTTCCATCACGATGCCTCTCTGTCTCTTCTATCCTTCCATCACGATGCCTCTCTGTCTCTTCTATCCTTCCATCACGATGCCTCTCTGTCTCTTCTATCCTTCCATCACGATGCCTCTCTGTCTCTTCTATCCTTCCATCACGATGCCTCTGTCTCTTCTATCCTTCTATCACGATGCCTCTCTGTCTCTTCTATCCTTCCATCACGATGCCTCTCTGTCTCTTCTATCCTTCCATCACGATGCCTCTCTGTCTCTTCTATCCTTCCATCACGATGCCTCTGCCTCTTCTATCCTTCCATCACGATGCCTCTGCCTCTTATATCCTTCCATCAAGATGCCTCTGTCTCTTCTATCCTTCCATCACGATGCCTCTGTGTCTCTTCTATCCTTCCATCACGATGCCTCTGCCTCTTATATCCTTCCATCACGATGCCTCTGCCTCTTATATCCTTCCATCAAGATGCCTCTCTGTCTCTTCTATCCTTCCATCACGATGCCGCTCTGTCTCTTCTATCCTTCCATCACGATGCCTCTCTGTCTCTTCTATCCTTCCATCACGATGCCTCTCTGTCTCTTCTATCCTTCCATCACGATGCCTCTCTGTCTCTTCTATCCTTCCATCACGATGCCTCTGTCTCTTCTATCCTTCCATCACGATGCCTCTCTGTCTCTTCTATCCTTCCATCACGATGCCTCTGTCTCTTCTATCCTTCCATCACGATGCCTCTCTGTCTCTTCTATCCTTCCATCACGATGCCTCTGCCTCTTATATCCTTCCATCACGATGCCTCTGCCTCTTATATCCTTCCATCAAGATGCCTCTCTGTCTCTTCTATCCTTCCATCACGATGCCGCTCTGTCTCTTCTATCCTTCCATCACGATGCCTCTCTGTCTCTTCTATCCTTCCATCACGATGCCTCTCTGTCTCTTCTATCCTTCCATCACGATGCCTCTCTGTCTCTTCTATCCTTCCATCACGATGCCTCTGTCTCTTCTATCCTTCCATCACGATGCCTCTCTGTCTCTTCTATCCTTCCATCACGATGCCTCTGCCTCTTATATCCTTCCATCAAGATGCCTCTGTCTCTTCTATCCTTCCATCACGATGCCGCTCTGTCTCTTCTATCCTTCCATCACGATGCCTCTCTGTCTCTTCTATCCTTCCATCACGATGCCTCTGCCTCTTATATCCTTCCATCAAGATGCCTCTGTCTCTTCTATCCTTCCATCACGATGCCGCTCTGTCTCTTCTATCCTTCCATCACGATGCCTCTGTCTCTTCTATCCTTCCATCACGATGCCGCTCTGTCTCTTCTATCCTTCCATCACGATGCCTCTCTGTCTCTTCTATCCTTCCATCACGATGCCTCTGTCTCTTCTATCCTTCCATCAAGATGCCTCTGTCTCTTCTATCCTTCCATCAAGATGCCTCTGTCTCTTCTATCCTTCCATCACGATGCCTCTGCCTCTTCTATCCTTCCATCACGATGCCTCTCTGTCTCTTCTATCCTTCCATCACGATGCCGCTCTGTCTCTTCTATCCTTCCATCACGATGCCTCTGCCTCTTATATCCTTCCATCACGATGCCGCTCTGTCTCTTATATCCTTCCATCACAATGCCTCTCTGTCTCTTCTATCCTTCCATCACGATGCCTCTCTGTCTCTTCTATCCTTCCATCACGATGCCGCTCTGTCTCTTCTATCCTTCCATCACGATGCCTCTGCCTCTTATATCCTTCCATCACGATGCCGCTCTGTCTCTTCTATCCTTCCATCACGATGCCGCTCTGTCTCTTCTATCCTTCCATCACGATGCCTCTCTGTCTCTTCTATCCTTCCACCGCCCCCCTTCCTTTTATCTCTGGCTTTTCCCATCATACTCATCTCTCCCAGACCAGAAGCCGTGTCTTGTACACAAACACAGTGAGAGAAAATCCCACAGCCCAGCCCATAATTTCCCCCAATTTCTTCCCAAGAACTTCGTGAACACTGTATAGTGCAGTGAGTCAGTTTAAACCCTGCAGCCCAACAGCACAGCTCAATCTAACCAACCCTCGCCAACAGCACAGCTCAATCTAACCAACCCTCACCAACAGCACAGCTCAATCTAACCAACCCTCACCAACAGCACAGCTCAATCTAACCAACCCTCACCAAACAGCACAGCTCAATCTAACCAACCCTCACCAACAGCACAGCTCAATCTAACCAACCCTCACCAAACAGCATAGCACAATCTA
This sequence comes from Oncorhynchus mykiss, assembly GCF_057628025.1. Classification (NCBI taxonomy): domain Eukaryota; kingdom Metazoa; phylum Chordata; class Actinopteri; order Salmoniformes; family Salmonidae; genus Oncorhynchus; species Oncorhynchus mykiss. Next base: position 61,573,697 of record NC_143040.1, read on the forward strand.
ACCAACCCTCACCAAACAGCACAACACAATCTAACCAACCCTTACTAAACAGCACAGCTCAATCTAACCAACCCTCACCAAACAGCACAGCTCAATCTAACCAACCCTCACCAAACAGCACAGCTCAATCTAACCAACCCTCACCAACAGCACAGCTCAATCTAACCAACCCTCACCAACAGCACAGCTCAATCTAACCAACCCTCACCAAACAGCACAGCTCAATCTAACCAACCCTCACAGCTCAATCTAACCAACCCTTGCCAACAGCACAGCTCAATCTAACCAACCCTCACCAAAGAGCACAGCTCAATCTAACCAACCCTCACCAACAGCACAGCTCAATCACAGCTCAATCTAACCAACAGCACAGCTCAATCTAACCAACCCTCACCAACAGCACAGCTCAATCTAACCAACCCTCACCAAACAGCACAGCACAATCTAATCAACCCTCACCAAACAGCACAGCACAATCTAACCAACCCTCGCTAACAGCACAGCACAATCTAACCAACCCTCACCAAACAGCACAGCTCAATCTAACCAACCCTCACAGCTCAATCTAACCAACCCTCACCAAACAGCACAGCACAATCTAACCAACCCTCGCCAACAGCACAGCACAATCTAACCAACCCTCACCAAACAGCACAGCTCAACCTAACCAACAGCACAGCTCAATCTAACCAACCCTCACCAACAGCACAGCTCAATCTAACCAACCCTCACCAAACAGCACAGCTCAATCTAACCAACCCTCGCCAACAGCACAGCTCAATCTAACCAACCCTCACCAAACAGCACAGCTCAATCTAACCAACCCTCACCAACAGCACAACTCAATCTAACCAACCCTCGCCAACAGCACAGCTCAATCTAACCAACCCTCACCAAACAGCACAGCTCAATCTAACCAACCCTCGCCAACAGCACAATCTAACCAACCCTCGCCAACAGCACAGCTCAATCTAACCAACCCTCGCCAACAGCACAGCTCAATCTAACCAACACTCACCAAACAGCACAGCTCAATCTAACCAACCCTCGCCAACAACACAGCTCTATCTAACCAACCCTCGCCAACAGCACAGCTCAATCTAACCAACCCTCACCAAACTGCACAGCTCAATCTAACCAACCCTCGCCAACAGCACAGCTCAATCTAACCAACCCTCACCAAACAGCACAGCTCAATCTAACCAACCCTTACCAATGCATTGTTACTGGATGTCTTTCTTGACCAGTTTCACCGTAAAGGAGAGGAGAACCCTCCCGCCCCCCAGCCATAACCGACTCAGAGGTTGATGGTCGCCACACTGACAGCTGTCACAGCGAATCAGGGTCCGGGATGCAGCACTTGGTTGGGGGGTGGATTTCAGATTCCAGAGGGCCGTGAGGGGCCCTGTCCAGCACCCCATAACCCAGTTACACATCACGCAACACGGCCCACCGGCCAATGAGAGGAGAGAGGGAGGCAGTGAGGAGTGCCCGCCCGCCAGCCTGTCTTCCCTCATTCGTTCTCTCTGTTACGATCGCAGTCACTTAAAAAAATAAGTTTCCGCGTGGATGCACGCTGGCCGCTCACTCCCCTCTCCTGTGACTGTGCATGCCATGGTCGTGGAAGGCATAGGGAGGGTGAGTATGGAGAGGGATAAGGTTCAGCCTGGGCTACAGCCTATTAGAGGTAAGGGTTAGGGAGGATGGGGTATGGGACACCCTCCCCTGTGCTCCTTACTGTACTATTGACCTAAATACAGGGGTGACCACTCCAATTTGCATACCGTCCCAACAGATCCACAGATGATGCAATCTCGATTGCACTCAACACTGCCCTTTCCCACCTGGACAAAAGGAACACCTACATGAGAATGCTGTTCATTGACTACAGCTCAGCGTTCAACACCATAGTAACCTCAAAGGCCGAGCACACCCCCATTCTCATCGACGGGGCTGTAGTGGAGCAGGTTGAGAGCTTCAAGCTGCAACAAACTATCGTGGTCCATGAGACAGCTGCACCATCAAGAGCATGGTTGCATCACCGGCTGGTATGGCAACTGCTCGGCAAGGAGCCACAGAGGGTAGTGCGTATGGCCCAGTACATCACTGGGGCCAAGCTTCCTGCCACCCAGGACCTCTATACCAGGCTGTGTCAGAGGAAGGCCCTAAAAATTGCCAAAGATTCCAGTCCCCCAAGTCATAGACTGTTCTCTCTGCTACCACACAGCAATCGATACCGGAGCGCCAAGTCTAGGTCCAAAAAGGCTTCTGAACAGCTTCTACCTCTAAGCCATAAGACTGGAGAACAGCTCATCAAATGGCTACCTGGATTATTTGCATTGACCCTCCCCCCCCTTTTTTTTACAATTATCTTTACATAGTCACTTTACCCCTACCAACATATTACCTTGACTAACCTGTACCCCCACACATTGACTCGGTAACGGTACCCCGTATATAGCCACATTATTGTTACTCTTATTTTTTACTTTTGTTTATTTAGTCATAATTTTTCTTAAAACCGCATTGTTGGTTAAGGGCTTGTAAGTAAGCATTTCACTGTAAGGTCTACACCTGTTCGGCGCATGTGACAAATAAAATTTGATGGCCCAAAAAGGTGACAATTATTTTGCTACGATGTCACAATAGCTAATTTTTCTAACGATGTGATTGATACCAGGCCAAGTATCACGAGTAGCACTGTGATACCACAGGTTTTTTTTGTTCAGTATAAATGCCTAATTATCTGTATTTTCATCGTGGCAGTAAGGGGAAAACACACTAGACCTATATAAACCATCGTTTGCCTACTCTTCAGACAACTTTACACGCGCATCCTCTTCTTCCCCCCGCGCGTGTCCTCCTCTTCTCCCCCCATTCTTCTTCTTCCTCCCCACGCGTCCGTTCTTCTTCCCCCCGCGCCCTCTTCTTCTTCCCCCCGCGTCCTCCTCTTCTCCCCCCCGCGCGTCCGTTCTTCTTCTTCCTCCTCCTCCCGCATGCGTCGTCGTCCTCTTCTTCTTCCTTCCCCCCGCACGGCGTTGTCCTCCTCTTCTTCTTCTTCTTCTCCTGCCGCGTCGTTGTCCTCCTCCTCCTCTTCTTCCCGCGTGCGTCGTCGTCGTCCTCCTCCTCTTCTTCTTCCCCCCGCATCCTCCTCTTCTCCCCCCCGCTCCCTCCTCTTCCCAGCGCGTCCGTTCTTCTTCTTCTTCTCCCACCCGCACGTCCTCTTCTTCTCCCTGCGCGTCTTCTTCTTCTTCTTCTTCTCCCACCCGCACGTCCTCTTCTTCTCCCTGCGCGTCTTCTTCTTCTTCTTCTTCTCCCCCCGCGCGTCCTCTTCTTCTTCCCCCGCGCGTACTCTTCTTCGTCGTCTCCCCCCGCGCGCCGCCGCGTCCTCCTCCTCCTCCTCCACGCACTCTTCTACTCCCCCCCACGCACGCTGCTGCTGCTTCCTCCTCCTCCTCTTCTTCTTCTTCTTCTTCCTTCCTTCCTCCTCCTCCTCCCCCCCGCGCATGCTTCCTCCTCTTCTTCTGCTGCTTCCCCCCGCGCGCGCTTCCTCTTCTTCTTCTTCCACGCACTCTTCTACTCCCCCACGCGCGCTGCTGCTGCTGCTTCCTCCTCCTCCTCTTCTTCCTCCCTCTTCTTCCCCCCCGTGCGCGCGCGCTCTTCTCCCCCCGCGCGCGCACGTCCTCTTCTTCTTCCACGCACTCTTCTACTCCCCCACACGCGCACTGCTGCTGCTTCCTCTTCTCCTGCTCCTCCCCCACGCACGCTGCTGCTGCTTCTTCCTCCTCCTCTTCTTCTTCTTCTTCTTCTCCCCCCGCGCACGCTGCTTCCTCCTCCTCCTTCTTCCCACCGCGTGCACTTCCTCCTCCACTTCTTCCCCCCCACACGTCCTCTTCTCCCCCCGCGCACGCTCTTCTTCTTCTCCCCCCGCGCGCGCACGTCCTCTTCTTCTTCCACGCACTCTTCTACTCCCCCACACGCGCACTGCTGCTGCTTCCTCTTCTCCTGCTCCTCCCCCACGCACGCTGCTGCTGCTTCTTCCTCCTCCTCTTCTTCTTCTTCTCCCCCCGCGCACGCTGCTTCCTCCTCCTCCTTCCCCCCGCGTGCACTTCCTCCTCCACTTCTTCCCCCCCACACGTCTTCTTCTCCCCCCGCGCGCGCTCTTCTTCTTCTTCTCCCCCCACGCACGCACGCACACACACACACACACACCACACACACGCACACACACACACACGTCCTCTTCTTCTTCCACGCACTCTTCTACTCCCCCCCACACGCGCTGCTTCTTCTTCTTCTTCTTCCTCCTCTTCTTCCTCCTCTCCCCCCGCGCACACTTCCTCCTCCTCTTCTTCTTCCCCCCGCGCGCACTTCCTCCTCCTCCTCTACTTCTTCTCCCCTCTTCTGCTTCTTCCCCCCGCGCGCACTTCCTCCTCCTCTTCTCCCCCTGCGCGCTTCTTCTTCTTCTCCCCCCGCACGCTGCTCCTCCTCCTCCTCTACTTCTCCCCGCGCCTCTTCTTCTTCCCCCCCACGCGTCCTCCTCTTCTTCCTCCTCCTACCCCCCCCGCGCAATAATTAAACAAATTGTAACAGAAACCCCATCACTGTCTGCCAGGGGTGGAAAAAGTACTTGAGTAAAAGTAAAGATACCTTAATTAATAGAAAATGACAAGTCACCCAGTAAAATAATACTTGGTTTTAAATATACTTATATTAATTCCTTATATTAAGCAAACCAGACAGCATAATGTTCTTGTTTAAAACATTTACAGCTAGCCAGGAGCACACAACATTCAGACATAATTTACAAACAAAGCATGTGTTTAGTGAGTCCCCCAGATCAGAGGCAGTAGGGATGACCAGGGATGTTCTCGGTTTAGTGAGTCCCCCAGATCAGAGGCAGTAGGGATGACCAGGGATGTTCTCTGTTTAGTGAGTCCCCCAGATCAGAGGCAGTAGGGATGACCAGGGATGTTCTCTGTTTAGTGAGTCCCCCAGATCAGAGGCAGTAGGGATGACCAGGGATGTTCTCTGTTTAGTGAGTCCCCCAGATCAGAGGCAGTAGGGATGACCAGGGATGTTCTCTGTTTAGTGAGCCGTCAGATCAGAGGCAGTAGGGATGACCAGGGATGTTCTCTGTTTAGTGAGTCCCCCAGATCAGAGGCAGTAGGGATGACCAGGGATGTTCTCTGTTTAGTGAGCCGTCAGATCAGAGGCAGTAGGGATGACCAGGGATGTTCTCTTGATAAGTGCTTGAATTGGAGCATTTTCCTGTCCTGCTAAGCATTCAAAATGTAATGAGTACTTTTGGGTGTCAGGGAAAATGTATGGAGTAAAAAGTACATTATTTTCTTTAGGAATGTAGTGAAGAAAAAAGTTGTAAAAAAATATTAATAGTAAAGTACAGTACAGACCCCCAATAACTACTTTCAAGTATCCAGCTCACCATCAGGGCTAAATAACATGTATTAACTGATGGAGATGAGCAGAAAGAACACATGAAAAGAAGAAGCTAGTAGCCTAATGGCTGGTTAGGGGATGCGGCTATCTACACGATTAACTTGGATGACCTATTTTGCGATCAAAACTGAGAATATCACACAAAAAAAGACCTACCGTAATTTCTGGACTATTAAGCGCACCTGAATATAAACCGCACCCACTGAATTATTAAAAAATATGTATTTTGTACATAAATAAGCCACATGTCTATAAGCCGCAGGTGCCTACCGGTACATTGAAACAAATGAACTTTACACAGCCTTTAAACAAAACACGGCTTGTAACAAAAATAAATAGGCTTTAACGAAACACGGCTTGTAACAAAAATAAACAGTAGCCTACCAAGAAAGTCATTGGTCACCATCTTCCTCCTCCTGTGCACTGAAACCACTGAAGTCATCTCCTTCGGTGTCGGAGTTGAATAGCCTCAGAATTGCTTCATCCGATGTTGGATCGTTTTCATTGTCGCTCTCCTCACTTCCATCCGGAGGCAAATTCCCCGCTGAGCTCATGCTGCCCCTTCAACACGCAGCAGTCCAGCCTTTCAAAACCCGTTGATGATAGTGGATTTTTTGACAATGCTCCACGCTGTCAGGACCCACTGGCAGACTTGACAATAAGTTGCTCTTCGCATGCGGCCCGTTTTAGTGAAGGATTTCTCCCCACTTGTCATCCAAGCCTCCCACTGAACACGGAGCGCCACCTTAAATGCACGATTTACACTGATGTCGAGTGGCTGCAAATACTTTGGGCCATCTGCTTTTCTTCCCTCTGAAAGCTTTTGTTGTCTTTTTGCACTGAGTCAGTTCCTCACGCTGCTGTTTCCAACGTCTTATCATCGACTCATTAAGGCCAAGCTCCCTTGCAGCAGCTCTATTTCCTTTTCCAACAGCCAGATCGAGCGCCTTCAACTTGAAAGCTGCATCATATGCATTTCTCTGTGTCTTTGCCATGATGAGGGTGACAAATTACTACCGTAATCAGAATGATGGGAAGTTTGAGCGTGCTCGATTTACGTCACGTTATGTGACGGTGCTCAGTTTTTTGGCGGCATGAATCTTGTGAAAGCGGGAAAAATCCATAAATTAGCCGCATCATTGTATAAACCGCCAGGTTCAAAGCGTGGGAAAAAAGTAGCAGCTTTTGGTCCGGAAATTACGGTATTTGCATCCCTGTAAATAGAAATCGCACTGCTTAAGTAGAGCACATGCATTCTAATGGGTGATTATGCCTGACAAACACCCTGCCATGGGTGTCTGATCACAATACTACTCTGAATAACAAGCAGAGGTCAGCGGTGAGCGGTCAGGTCAGTGGACTGGGCCTTTAAGGCTTGGCCCACAATATATGACATCAACCATATTAAAAGGTTACCCTCGGCTAAGGGATGTATCCATGCCGCGTTGCGTCGTGCCTACGAACAGACCTTAGCCGTGGTATATTGGCCATATACCACATATAATATGAAATTACATGTTGAGAGTTTGAGCCCAAGTCTAACTGAACAAGTCAACACTGGATTCCAACACTTATTCAAATAAAGCCTTTCGTCACTATGCAAACTCTAATGGCAGCAGGAAGGATATGAGCGAGGCAGCTGTAGGCCCACCCTGCCTCAGCCAGGGTATCAACAATAGACAGTGTGCCTATTGACCATTCATTAGACAGGCCCTATCTGACATGATCATTTTCCACTCATGAATCACAATACACCAGATCAGGCAACACAGAAGCTGCTCCAGTTTCAACTGTTCTGCCTGCGGCTACGGAACCCTGGCCTGTTCACCGGACATGCTACCTTGTTCCAGATGCCCCTGCTGTCTCGACCTCTGAATGCTCGGCTATGAAAAGCCAACTGACATTTACTCCCGAGGTGCTGACCCGTTGCTCCCTCTACAACCACCGTGATTATTATTTCACCCTGCTGGTCATCTATGAACATCTTGAAGAACAGTCTGGCCTTAATGGCCATATACTCTTATAATCTCCATCCAGCACAGCCAGAAGACGACTGGCCACCCGTCAGAGCCTGGTTTCTCTAAGTTTATTCCTAGGTTCATGTCTTTCTAGGGAGTTTTTCTTAGCCACCGTGCTTCTACATCTGCATTGCTTGCGGTTTGGGGTTTTAGGCTGGGTTTGTGTATAAGCACTTTGTGACATCTGATCGTGTAAAAAGGGTTTTGTACATTTGATTGATTAACAGAGAGGGCTATCCCCATGTTTGTAACTATTGCTACAGGAGAGAAAACATTTTATCGGCCATTAACTTTAAGACACAGGAGCAGAGACAAAACATTGCAAGTTCAATGTTCCACTCGTCACAATGGAGATAGGTCAGTTAGACTGGCAACAACGTCCCACCCTCCACATGCTGGGAGCAGGAAAAAGGACAGGGGTGTGGAGGGATACCGATTGGGTTGGGCGTCGCCTGAGAGAGAACTCCAGTGGAAGCGCTGTCTGCTCCTGGAGATCATGGGGAGTGGGACTCCCCTCCACAGACACAGATCCACTCATACTGCAGTCATGTGAACTGGGGCCAAAGGAGGCATCTGGGGCCCTATGGCAATGAAAGCCTATGGGAGTGGGAGTGGTGCCTCTGTCCTAAATAAACCAAAGAAACTGGGCACAACACTGAGCTGTGTATACTGCAGACAGTCGTGTGAACTGGGGCCATAGGAAGGCATCTGGTGCCATGAGAGTCAGTAGAGGCTCTATAGGAGTGAGTGAGGAGGGCCTCTCTTTAGCATTCATCTCTCCATCCCAGGATGAGTCTCAGCAGCAGGTCCCACAACATGAACCCAGCTCTACCGTTTAAGTGTCTGGAGTGTGATGGGGAGCAGCCAGCTCAGTCTTTCTCCAAGTGTGAAACCTGTTCGTCATTCCCCCCCCCCCACCCCATTGTCTCCCAGATGGAAAGAAAGAGACAGAAAGAAAAGGCAGAGAAAGAGAGAAATGATAGCGCATCCCTTGTTTAACCCCATAAAAGCCAGTAGAGGATCTTTATGGCCGACAGATGCTAAAGCAAACGTGTGCTTCTTTCACTCTCTCTTCCCCTTTTTTGTTATGTCCCTCACTCCCTAGCTTCTCCAAAAGTAAAAGGGGGTTCCGTGGTCGCCTGGTATTGGCCCGTGTGACCTCCCCCCACGTTGTCGGGGCAACGGAAGGGCTGAGAAACAGAGAAGAAGTCAGCTGGAGGAGAGTTATGCCCCAACACAGGCAGAATGAGGAGAGAGAGGAATGGGCCATCGAGTGACACAAGCTCTCCCAAATAGACCTGCTCAACCCATCTTCCAGACCCAAATCATTGTGCACTCAGCAGGCGATACAGACAGACTGACTGTCGACAACAGTCATGTGACACTCTCCAAATCACTGGACTCCCACTCTCAACAACTGAAACTGAGTCCCATGGGTAGGCGCGCGCACACACACACACACACACACACACACACACACACACACACCTGGAGTCTCCTTTGCCCAGGTTTCCTCCGCCTGGATGCAGGATGGTCTGGTTGCCTTCCATATCCACAATACATTTTGTGTTCAGGTCCTTTTCTGTGAAGAAGAGAAGGGAAAAGGTTCAGAGTACTGTACAAACATTCAGAACAACCTCCAGTTGCACGGTAGGTACTTCATTCATCATGTGGGCACATCATCACGTGACTAGAAAGGAGAAAAATCGTACACTATTTACTGATTACATTGTGGACCTGAATGGCTCAGTTGGTAGAGCATGGCGACTGCTACGGCAGTATTATTGTGGGTTCGATTCCCAGGGCCACTCATGCAAAAAATATATGTACATATGCAAAATATTGGTTGACCGAAAGTCTGTTCTTTCAACCAATTTATTGGTCTATTTTTAAACGTGTATTTTTACATAGACACACCCTAAGTGTTTTAATAAAATGCACTGAGCTTGTCTGATGCTTAAAGCTTACTGTTTAATGAAATAAAAACATGCCTCAAGAGGGCGCCAGAGATCTAGATAACCAACATTTTTAAAAGCGTAACCTGACCGAACTATTCTTGTCGCTCCAGATTCTGTCATTACACTCTTGCAGATAATAGGCTACATAAGGAGTCAGCAACCTTTCATGTGGACTGCCAAGTTATGGTCCCATTTCTACCTATCTGCGTGCCAGTTATGGTTTTCATTTGCACATTTTAATTTAATTTATAATTGTCATGTGGTTAATCAAAATTCTATCCAAATCCAAATGATACAAACAAAAAGTTACTTCTATTGGCAACTATGTAAAAATAGCCTACATAAAATCAACAAATAAAAACATTGCAGCCTGCAGGTAGAAAATATCCTGATTAAACTAAATATCCTACATATCACATTGGCTACACATGGTCTGTCTGTAACAAACTTGAAACATTGTATCATCTATTAACTTGGGTCTGGCCAGAAGCTAGCAAACATGCAACATTGTGTAAAATATTCTGGGCCCTCAGAGTTCACTGCACCAGTGAGATGAGTACTGGTACCTCAAATGTTCTGCTGCTTGAGCACCTGTTCCTCTTATAGAATATTAGCTCAAAAGTATTGTGGAGGCACCTAAATATAAACAGTACCAGCACCCAAAATAAGTACCGGGAACCTATTTCAGTCCAAGTCAAGCTCTGATAAGAAGTAAATCAGGTATGTCTATTTTATGATGTTTACACTGGATCAGAGCATGGTATTTTTTCCTTTCACGCCGAGTGGTTATCCAAAGGGAGAGAGCTGGAAAGATTTTTCATATACATTGAGGAACTATTGTGATTCTCAAATCGATGTGAAAACATACTTTGCTTGCTTGCAGTTTGAGGTGAAGAAAACATTACTTCAAGAAGCTCCACAGGTCATTAGTGGTGTTGCGTTAAGACAATCAGAAATACTATCATTTCCCCAAATGGGCACATTTATATGCCTACATTTGCCTCCAGGTATCCTATAGACCTACTTCTATGCCTGCATGTCGTAAATAAACATTGACAGGAGCGCTCCAAACAAAAGACAATGACTAAATCGACAGAACTTGTAAATGGAATGAGATTAACCAAAACTTGTTTCTCACTAGTGTAGCATAGGCTGTGCACTCTGCAAACAACATATCCACTCTGACAATGAGAACAGGAAGACTGGAATGGCAATATTGAATGCATTAAAATAAATTACTAAACAAATTAACAAACCTTGTAGTTTAGAAATTATAGAAATTAACAGTAAATGTACTACTAGTGACATATGTAATGGGGAACTGATATCAAACGTGAACAATTAACACATTTAAGTTATGAAACAATGAATGTGGACAAATTGCATTCTGGAGAGAACAGTGCTTTCTGGAGAAAAAAGTGCATTCTGGAGAGAGCAGTGCATTCTGGAGAGAGCAGTGCATTGTGCATCTGGTCAATCCAACGTCTGCATTTGCCATGCAGCATTTAATGAGATATGGTCACGGTAGAAGTCAGGGCATTCATACTTGCGATTCGCGGAGCAGTGCAGGGCTGTTGTCAATTAAATCGAGCAGTCAACTAAATTGAGGTCAAAACATTCAGGAGACAAAGGTGCTCAAAGAGGACCTATTTTGCATACCCCGCCAAACCATGAGACATCCATGTCTTCATCACTGGAATAGATAAAAGGTTGAGTTTGATCATTTAAAAGCTTACAAAAGGTCAAAACGTAATTCACCTGTTGCATATTATTATTTTTGCACTGTTACACGTTACAGCCTTATTCGAAAATGTATTAAATAACCCCCCCCCCCCCAATCTACACACAATACCCCATAAATGATGAAGAGAAAACAGGTTCTTAGACATTTTTGCAAATATATTAAAAATAAAAACAGAAAAACCTTATTTACATAAGTATTCAGACCCTTTGCTATGAGACACTAAATTGAGCTCCGGTGCATCCTGTTTCCATTGATCATCCTAAAGATGTTTCTACAACTTGGAGTCCACCTGTGGTAAATTCTATTGATTGGACATGATTTGGCAAGTCACACACACCTGTTTATATAAGGTCCCACAGTTAACAATGCATGTCAGAGCAAAAATCAACCCATGATGTCGAAGGAATCGTCCGTAGTGCTCCAAGACATGACTGTGTCGAAGCACAGATCTGGGGAAGGTTACCAAAAAAATGTCTGCAGCATTTTAGGTCCCCATGAACACAGTGGCCTCCATTCTTAAATGAAAGAAGTCTGGAACCACCACAACTCTTCTTAGAGCTGGCCGCCCGGCCAAACTGAACAATCGGAGGAGAAAGGCCTTGGTCAGGGAGGTGACCAAGAACCCGAGAGTTCCTCTGTGGAGGATCCAGAGTTCCTCTGTGGAGATGGGAGAACCTTCCAGAAGGACAACCATCTTTGCAGCACTCCACTAATCAGGCCTTTATGGCAGAGTGGCCAGATGGAAGTGACTACTCAATAAAAACGCATGACATCCCGCTTGGAGTTTGCCAAAAGGCAACTCTCAGACCATGAGAAACAAGATTCTCTGGTCTGAAGAAACCAAGACTGAACTCTTTGGCCTGAATGCCGAGCATCACATCTGGAGGAAATCTGGCACCATTTCTACAGTGAAGCATGGTGGTGGCAGCATCATGCTGTAGGGATGTTTTTCAGCAGCACTGACTGGGAGCCTAGTCAGGTATGAGGGACAGATGAATGGCGCAAAGTACAGAGAGATCCTTGATGAAAATCTGCTCCAGGGCCCTCAGGACCTCAGAATGGGGCGAAAGGTTCACCTTCTAACAGGACAACGACCCTAAGAACAAAAAACATTTTTTACCATGTTTTCATGGTATGGTGGAGTATGCAAAATGGGTCAACATTGAGCACCTTTATCTCAAATGTTTTGTCATTCAGGTCCAAAAAGACCCTTTCTGAGCACTTCTATAACAGGCAAATATGAATGGAAGGTTTCATTCAAATGAAAGAGTGATTGAATTAAAAATGGATTTACCCATATATTATTATTAGTATTCTAATATGAATTACATGACCCACTGCTGCTCCCGAGTGGCGCAGCGGTCTAATGCACTGCATCTCAGTGCTAGAGGCGTCACTACAGGACCTGGTTAGATTCCAGGCTGTATCACAACGGGCCATGATTGGGAGACCCATAGGGAGAAACTCCCCAAATACCCAAGAAGACTCAACGCTGTAATCGCTGTCAAAGGTGCTTCAACAAAGTAGTGAGTGAAACGTCTGAATAATTATGTAAATGTGATTTAACCAAGTTTATAAAATTAGCAAAAGTTTCTAAAAACCTATTTTTGCTTTGTCATTATTGTGTATAAATTGACTATGAGAAAAAACGATTTAATCCATTTTAGAATAAGGCTGCAACGTAACAAAATGTGGGAAAAGTCAAGGGGTCTGAATACCTTCCGAATGCACTGTATATGCTATGTATAAGAGGCTATTTAGTCTTGGCAGAAACCTTTGTTAAGTGATTGGTGGCCGGTGCTGGGTAGCCTAGGCCCTGGCTTGTTGCCTTTTCTCTTGAGAGTTGAGCTGTAACTCAATCAATAACAGTAGAACAAAGTGTCTGAAACCATTAGTCCTCCTCACACAAATACCTCATGTGATGTGGGACATTGACTCAACCACACTTTGACCCTGGCCCTCTGATGCCAAACCATGACTCACCACTTGGCCTTGGAGACAACAGCTATCACATGCACCACTCAGGCTCAGCCAAATGGCTCAGTACTACTTACTTGATTGGAAGATGGTGCTGACTGTCGCAAAAACCAAGTTCCGAGTTCAATTGCCACAAGGGTCACATAGGCTACTAATGGACACTGTAGGCCTATATGACACAATGATTTTGGCTAAGGCCTTGTCAGTTAGTGTAGCGGTGCATTTAGAGGCCTAATAATAGCAGCATTGGTTATTGGGCTATCCAGCTGTACTGCTAGCCACATTCAGCTTTCTCATTTAAAAGATCCCATGGCACTTATCGTAAGAGTAGGGGTGTTAACCCCGGTGTCCTGTCTAAATTCCCAAGCTGTCCCTCATACCATCACCTAATCATCCCCAGCGTACAATTGGCTCATTCATCCCCCTCCTCTCCCCTGTAACTATTCCCCAGGTCGTTGCTGTAAATGAGAACTTGTTCTCAGTCAACTTACCTGGTAAAATAACGGTAAAATAAATTTTTAAAACTAGCACACTTTTACCATATTATGATGTAGCCTAGATTTAATCTGTACTTGACTATGTATAAAATTATTCCTCACTCTATTCTTAGTCACATGGTAGTAATATTTCAAAAAGTAATTTATTTTCAAAACCCTTTCTTTGTTTCCTCTTGGCCTCTCAAAAAAAAAAAAAAATCCACAGCTAGTCTATAAACACACCCAAACACATTCCATTTCAAGCACAATAGGGCTGTCCGACTAAAAAAAATACTGGTTATTTTGACCAATCGACTGCTCAAAAGTGTATTTTTTCCATTTATGGACACCCTAAGTGTAATAAATGATAAATAAAATGAACTATATGCATAGAGCTTGTCTGATGCTTAAAGCTTACAGTCTGATGCCTCAAGAGGGTGCCAGAAATCTAGATAACCAGAAGAAGAAAAAACAACCTGACCCAACTATGCTCCTCCCGCTGGCTTTCGTAGATTCTGCCATTACTCTCCTGAAGTTGCCGGTAATAGGCTACACACGGAGTCAACAACCTTTCATGTGGAATGCCAATTTATCTCCCCATGTCTACCTATCTGCGTGCCAGTTATGTTTTTCATAGGCACATTTTCATTTCATTTATAATAACGTCTTCATATCATAAAAGCATTGTCATGTGGCTAATAAAAATTCTATCCAAATCTAAATGATAAATCTAAAAAGTAACTTCCATTATCAACTAGGTAAAAATAGCCAACAAATAAAAACATTGCAGATTACAGGTAGAAAACATTCTGATTAAAATAAATATCCTATAAATCACACAGGCTGCACATGGCCTGTCTGCAACTAACTTGAAACAGTGTATCAACTATTAACTTGCTCAGGCCTAAAGCTGGTGCTAGTCAGTCGAGTTGAATCAAGAAATCCCAGCACATATTGATGGTACACTTCCCACTTCAACCTCCTCGCAATGGCCGCCAGTCTACCCATTATGCCATCATTAACTTGAATGGGGACAACCGTTATATTCATTCCATTAACGCCATCCAAAATGCCATTACCGTCACAGCCCTAGTTTGTTTGTGTGTGTGCGCGTCAGGGGCATCATCATATGGGTATGAGCGTCAGCTCTAAGCAAAGGCTACGTTAAGGCCACACAGAGTTCACTGGTAGTACGGAATCAGTGTGTGTGTTCATACACCTGCTAATCATGTTATAACCAGTTATGACTGCTCGATGACTTTCAGGAATAGCATTGAGATCTTCCTTTTTCTCAAAGGAAATAGAATAAAATTATCTGAGGTAAAATGCAATGATGAGTATCTCATCTTTCACCAGATTCTCTCCAGTACCAGCAAATGTTCCACTGGCACTTGGAGACGATGAGGCTGTTCTTCGAAGGCCTAGCCTCTCAATAACTTCTCTACCACCATGGGAACATGGTCAGTTATGCAAAGCTAGCAAATAGTTTGAAAGGACTGACTCCCTTCCTGCCTTTGTCCAGCACAGCCAGAGACCAGCTAGCTCTGACTGACACACACACAGGGCAAGGTTGAAAGAGAAATATGATGCCTTGCCAAAACACAGGGGACACATTGAGATGTCAATGACGTATAAACCAAACTTAAGGTTCCATCAACAGTGTGAAAGAGAAAATGATGTTATGTTCTGAGTTATGTGGTTATTAACAATCTATTACAGTTTATCTTCAAAGAAGAGGCTTCAGTCTATGATCTGTTTTGGTGGGAATCCAATTCATTCGTAGACGGTGGGCTACTATCAAAATGGACAAGGATACGAGTAGTGGAGGATATAACTGTCTGAATGGATACATACTGATACTGCCCTGGGCTTGTTTCATTGCATGCGAAACCGCTTTGGTTGGAGGCTAAGAGAGCGAGTTCCCCCGTCTTGTGACCGATTTCTACACTCTGTGAAAAGGCACACGTGACATGGTCCGCTACATTGTAGCTAGACTCAGTATTTTCCGCCTCAATAGACTCCTGTTCTTCCAGATATGTTCTCCCACGGCTAAATTCGACTAGGCACACGGCTAAAATGTCATTCCTTTCCCCTGAGCAGCATTCTTAGCCCGAATTATAATTGAAATAATCATTTGGGTGCGCGCTCACAGATTCATTATCTGGCGGCATGTCACCGTGCATTTATTATAGCGGCTTATGTTATGAAAGGGTGACTACACATGTTCAGGCAGATCACATGAACTGTGTGAATAGGCAGCTAGTTTGTGTATTATGGGCCAGGGTGTCCAAAACCATTTAGTACCGTGGATTTTAGGCCCGTCTCACAACAACTGAGCCGAGTGTTAAGTCATCAATTTAGCGATATGCTAGCAAATGCTACTCACCTCTCCTGTTCATAGGACGAACACGTACTGCGACCTTCACATTCGAGTCGTTGAGACTGGTCTCCCCCATTGTGTCCACTGTCAGACGGACAGACAATGCGACTGTCTCGGCGATAAATTACAGGACCTCTCCAAAAGATAATAATCCCCAATGGACTCTAGTCGAAGAATCATCCAGAATCCTTGATATGTGGTGCCAACTGCCTGGTCAGCCAGCTAAATTAGTTACAAAGGTTCGTCCTCATACATTGCATTTTCCATCATCACACAATGGCTTGCTAATAGGAGGGGAATTCTCTCTCCTTCAGCAAATCTTCAATAAACAGCTATTCCCCAGATCATGCATGTCCCGAGGAGTTTAATCTGTAAAATAAAATCCAGAAAATACGTCAATAAATGCTGAAAACAAGCAATAACTCTGATGAGCTTCACACAAGACAAGAGTCCACACATGTTAGCTGGTGCCGCTAACTAAGTCACTAATGCCGGTTGCTTTTGCGATGTAGACACACATTTGGCATTCACCTGTTAGCGTTTAAAACTCAGCTAAACAATGTCAATTAATAGTTAATCGGCTAACGCGTAAGATTACATATTCATGGATACCTTGGCTATGAGCTAACCAAGCGAAATTATCGTTCGTTTTGATACAGGGTTAAACTAGTGTGACATCATGCCCTCGGACAAAACTATTGTCTGTCTTCAAACAGAATGACAGCAAATATTGATTAAAGGACACACCCAACAAGCATACCTAATAACTGAATAGTTAATACCATAACAGTTCCCATATGCAAACAACGAAATCTATTTGCTTTGCGAACGAACCCCTTGGCTGACAAAAATGTGCTAGTTAGCGAGCTACATAGCTAATAATGCAAAGCTAACTGGCTAGCTAGCCAAACAGCTAACGGGCTGGGTCGAGGGACTCAACTTCGCGATTTAGGTACAAGAAAGTGCTAGGGCTCAATCTACCGGCTAACGACACTGTTCCATGTTTTAAAATACACTCTTCTTCCAAACGGAGAAGTGCTGTGTGGTTTGAGATTAATGTATCCGTTCTCGTCGCCAATTTTTCCACCTGTTTGCCGAACAACTCTCTGTCTCAGCACCGTGGTCTATTCCGACGACTCTGTTCGCGAGCTCTCAACATAAGGATAACAAAAAGAAACCAGGGGATAACCTCATGCCCGCCCCTTCCGGTGGGGAAGGTCGGTAGCAAATCTTGAGCAAAGTTTCACTGCATTAACATTGCAGAAAGAAACGTGATTTTTGTCTTCGAAAACAGTCATATCATGCATGATCTGTCACTTGAAAGAAATGAAATGTTTATCTTACGTGAAATACATTATATTTAAAAGTGCAACGTTGAAGAACATTGAAGAAAGAAAGGCCGACAGACTCCCGGGCCATAATGGTAAGGTCAAACACATGTAAGGTTTTGTGTAGGTAGGCCACACAATCCTATTTAGGCTTACAATGGATTTGTTTACAATAGGCTAGGCCTACATGTTGCCCATTGTTGATCTTAGGTATAATGTTGTGTTTGACCACCACATTCCTCTTCTACCATACTGTTTAATTTGATGAATGTCAGTCAGTGCTAGCTGACTGCCAACAAAGCGGTGTTGTCACCATTTCTCTGTGTCAATCATAAAACACAATTCCATGACCACAGGAGTTAATCATTTATTATAACTAGTGGGCACCCTACTTGTGACTGAGTCAACTGGCCTATAAAAGAAGGATCCTCCCTTACAACACACCTATAATTAATCAATGCAAACATATGTCAGAGTCCAAAAGATCATATTTTAAAGGGCCCTGTTCTGCAGGTCTTTGGTGCTTCCTGGTTCAATGTAAACCACATGGTGTGACTGCTGGCACCTTATGCAACTGGGTAGTTGACCTGCATGGGTCAGTGATAAAGAGATCTATGCAAACTAAAGAAATAGTTTCAAAACAAGGAAGGGGGCATGGGACAACTGCTGCTTATGTTTATACAGCAGAAGGGATTTTTACAGTGATGTGGCGACACTTGCTGGTGATAGCCGTATAGTGAAGTAAGCACCAGGGTTGGGCTCAACTCAATTTTGAGTTGAGAATGCCTCATAAATTGAATTGAAGTAGTAAACATAATACAGAATTGAAATTTGAATTAAATTAAATGTAGTGAAATTCAATTAAATTCAAATGCCTCTTCCATATTAGGTGTAGTGTATAGAAATATACATATTGTACATAAAACATTTCATTATATAGGCCTACATGCATATAAAATATTGTTGTAACAATTGATTTTCAGGATAAACTCTTGAAATGAATCATCAAGGAAAACAAATGGGCTATTCTAAGCACTAAGGTTTGAATTGAGCTCAACCCTGGTATGCACAATTTCTTGTGTCCTCTTTTCTCCAAATGCATTTGGTTCCACTAGTTAGTAGAAGATGCAGTGCATCTACACTGGACTGCACTAGAGGGAGCCATGCTACCAGACTCAGAACAGGGCTATTCTTTTGCTCTCATCTTCAGAGAAAACTATTGCTGTCATTCATCTCATAGTTCAAATTAAATGTTTGTGTGAAAGTTCTAGACACTCCCATAACCAATTAGGGGATCCCCATAATCTTGCAAAGTTTAGAATTCTTGGATCATGATCTCCTACATGTTTAGAAAACTCATTTTGCTCTTCCTTTCCCTTTCAGTGTTGACATATTTGAAGGAACATATTTGAAGGAACTTGTGGAAGCAATGACGGAAGCTTGTCTCTTCAGGTCTGCAAACAACATGGGTTGGGACAAGTAGCTCTACTTTCTTTAAAAGTAAAAGAAACGTCCCTTTTTCAGGATCCTGTCTTCATAAAAACCCAAATAACTTCACAGATCTTCATTGTAAAGGGTTTAAACACTGTTTCCCATGCTTGTTCAATGAACCATAAACAATTAATGAACATGCACCTGTGGAACGGTCGGTAAGACACTAACAGCTTACAGACAGTAGGCAATTAAGGTCACAGTTATAAAAAGTTAAGACACTAAAGAAGCCTTTCTACTGACTCTGAAAAACACCAAAATTAAGATGCCCAGGGTCCCTGCTCATCTGTGTGAACGTGCCTTAGGCATGCTGCAAGGAGGCATGAGGACTGCAGATGTGGCCAGGGCAATAAATTGCAATATCCGTACTGTGAGATGCCTAAGACAGCGCTACAGGGAGACAGGACGGACAGCTGATCGTCCTCGCAGTGGCAGACCACGTGTAACAACACCTGCACAGGATCGGTACGTCTGAACTTCACACCTGCGGGACAGGTACAGGATGGCAAAAACAGCTGCCCGAGTTACACCAGGAACACACAATCCCTCCATCAGTGCTCAGACTGTCCACAATAGGCTGAGAGAGGCTGGACTGAGGGCTTGTAAGCCTGTTGTAAGGCAGGTCCTCACCAGACATCACCGGCAACAATGTTGCCTATGGGCACAAACCCACCGTCGCTGGACCAGACAGGACTGGCAAAAAGTGCTCTTCACTGACGAGTCACGTTTTTGTCTCACCAGGGGTGATGGTCGGATTCGCGCTTATCGTCGAAGGAGGTGGACGATGGAGGTATCTCCATCCTCTCCTGCACTGCTTATGACTCAAAATGTTTGAACTAAAGTGAACTTCTGCATAGAAAGTTGGTCTGTGAAACTCGAATAACATAGACCTAAAGTGGCTTTGTGTAGCTGCAGTGCTTCAAGGGTTCATCTCCCTCTTTCTTGCAAAATGACCCAAAAATCAGTTACCACAGTTACCTCAAGTCAAATCAAATGTTATTGTTCACATACACATATTTAGCAGATGTTATTTCTGGTGTAGCGAAATGCTTGTGTTCCTAGCTCCAACAGTGCAATAATATCTAACAATGCACACATCTATAACGTAAAATAATGGAATTAAGAAATCTAGAAATATTAGAGTCATTGATTAGAGATTAGACGCATGAAATGTCTCTCACATTTGTGTGTGTGTGTGTGTGTGTTTACAGATGTTGTGTGTACAGTCTCCGACAGTGTCTTTGAAGCTGGCTAATTGAATGTAAATGTTATGGCTGTTGTAGCACTCTGGATAGCCGGTGGTATCCATGACCCCCTGGCAGAACCTTGGTTGGAGAGGCTGTGATGTGAGCAGCACTGAGGGGTTTTGAATCTGGTCTCCTTTCCACTTAGGCCCTCTACCTCTCTTTCTCATTCTACCTCTCTCTCTCTGTTTACCTCTTCTCTGTCTCTCGATGCCTGTGTGTGTGTGCCCGTCGGTGTGTCCGTATGAGCGCCCGTCTGCGTCCGTGCACGCTTGTGGGATGATGGCAGCTGATATTGTGCGTAGGCGAAGGTCTCCTGGATTAAGATGACCAATGTGGTCTCTCCTTATCAGCTGCTTCATTAAGATACATGATTAGCGTAATTGTTCCGGCCACTAATCAGACTGAAGCACGGAAGGGGACGTGCGTGTGTGTAAGCTGGGCATAGAAAGGGGCGGTGTTGATTGATTTTAAGAATGACCCTTATCTTTCCTTTGGCGGTCCAGAGAGCAAGGACAGTCACATGGGTGCCAGACGGAGATCTCAATATCACTCAAAACTCAGCTACAAATCAGACTCAAATGTAACTATTTCTTCACCCACAGCATGATATCTCCCAGTGGGTAATGCGCAGGTGAAAGGTTTAATGTTGTGTGTTTTTCAGCACAGTACGATTCCAGCAACTACGGCGGATGCGGCCAGTATAGCTTGGCTTGGTTCTTTCTTACGTGAATCTGTTTTTCTTTAGCTCTCTTTGTCCCCGCAGCATGACCCAATAGCAGTGAAGGCAGAACCACTTTCTCCCTCTTAATAACTATTCAACCTCAACTGATGCACCTTCAGATCAATAGAGAATTACATAGCGAGTTGGCCTTGAAGACCAGGTTTGTAATTGGTGGTAAGTAACCGGGTCAACGGTTTGATTAACCTCTGAGAAGTAAATAGAAACCGCAGTCTATTTGTCGTTCTGAAATGGAAGTGGAGAGGAGAGGGGAGAGGTTTTTAAGTCAGCATAATTTCAAGGAGGATTTCACAATCTCATTCGGGCAGTGTAATGCTACTTTGCTACTTTGTTCCACTGCAATTACAGAAGTGTGTGTGTCTGCAAGGGAGCTAGCTTATGTATGTATGCGTGCCAGCGAGAAAGTGTGTGTGTGTCAGAGTAAATCACGCAGGCCCAACATGCTGTGTCCAAATAGAAGATGAGTGTTTTGGAGGCAGAAGCCCGGAGAGTCTGGAGGTGAATGTTCATCTTCTCACAGTGAAGGAAGATTCAAAAAGTGTGTGTGTGTGTGTTGTATGCTGTAGGTGATATAGTGAGTGTATAGGTATGGTCTCAAAAGCACTCTATATTGTGTCAGGGTAACTCATATTGAGGGTAACTCATATTCAGGGTAACTTATATTGAACAACAGCACACAGATGCCGTCCTTATGTGGAAGAGATACAGTTCTTAATCCTCTATATGTAAAGTTTGGATGGCAACCACTCTTCCCCTTTTCTCCATCATCCCCTATTTCCATCCCTTTATCTTCAGGCCATATCCCTCCATCCAACCTAATCACCATATCCCTCCATCTAACCTAATCGCCATATCCCTCCATCTAACCTAATCACCATATCCCTCCATCTAACCTAATCACCATATCCCTCCATCCAACCTAATCACCATATCCCTCCATCTAACCTAATCACCATATCCCTCCATCTAACCTAATCACCATATCCTTCCATCCAACCTAATCACCATATCCCTCCATCCAACCTAATCACCATATCCTTCCATCCAACCTAATCACCATGTCCCTCCATCCAACCTAATCACCATATCCTTCCATCCAACCTAATCACCATATCCTTCCATCCAACCTAATCACCATATCCTTCCATCCAACCTAATCACCATATCCCTCCATCTAACCTAATCACCATGTCCCTTCATCCAACCTAATCACCATGTCCCTCCATCTAACCTAATCACCATATCCCTCCATCCAACCTAATCACCATATCCTTCCATCTAACCTAATCACCATATCCCTCCATCCAACCTAATCACCATATCCCTCCATCTAACCTAATCACCATGTCCCTCCATCTAACCTAATCACCATATCCCTCCATCCAACCTAATCACCATATCCCTCCATCTAACCTAATCACCATGTCCCTTCATCCAACCTAATCACCATGTCCCTCCATCCAACCTAATCACCATATCCCTCCATCCAACCTAATCACCATATCCCTCCATCTAACCTAATCACCATATCCCTCCATCCAACCTAATCACCATATCCTTCCATCCAACCTAATCACCATGTCCCTCCATCCAACCTAATCACCATATCCTTCCATCCAACCTAATCACCATATCCCTCCATCCAACCTAATCACCATATCCCTTCATCCAACCTAATCACCATGTCCCTCCATCTAACCTAATCACCATATCCCTCCATCCAACCTAATCACCATATCCTTCCATCTAACCTAATCACCATATCCCTCCATCCAACCTAATCACCATATCCCTCCATCTAACCTAATCACCATGTCCCTCCATCTAACCTAATCACCATATCCCTCCATCCAACCTAATCACCATATCCCTCCATCTAACCTAATCACCATGTCCCTTCATCCAACCTAATCACCATGTCCCTCCATCCAACCTAATCACCATATCCCTCCATCCAACCTAATCACCATATCCCTCCATCTAACCTAATCACCATATCCCTCCATCCAACCTAATCACCATATCCTTCCATCCAACCTAATCACCATGTCCCTCCATCCAACCTAATCACCATATCCTTCCATCCAACCTAATCACCATATCCCTCCATCCAACCTAATCACCATATCCCTCCATCCAACCTAATCACCATGTCCCTCCATCCAACCTAATCACCATGTCCCTCCATCCAACCTAATCACCATATCCCTCCATCCAACCTAATCACCATATCCTTCCATCCAACCTAATCACCATATCCCTCCATCTAACCTAATCACCATATCCCTCCATCCAACCTAATCACCATGTCCCTCCATCCAACCTAATCACCATATCCCTTCATCCAACCTAATCACCATATCCCTCCATCCAACCTAATCACCATGTCCCTCCATCCAACCTAATCACCATATCCCTCCATCCAACCTAATCACCATGTCCCTCCATCCAACCTAATCACCATATCCTTCCATCCAACCTAATCACCATGTCCCTCCATCCAACCTAATCACCATATCCCTTCATCCAACCTAATCACCATATCCCTCCATCCAACCTAATCACCATGTCCCTCCATCC
This sequence comes from Oncorhynchus mykiss, assembly GCF_057628025.1. NCBI lineage: Eukaryota > Metazoa > Chordata > Actinopteri > Salmoniformes > Salmonidae > Oncorhynchus > Oncorhynchus mykiss. Next base: position 61,597,095 of record NC_143040.1, read on the forward strand.
AACCTAATCACCATGTCCCTCCATCCAACCTAATCACCATATCCCTCCATCCAACCTAATCACCATATCCCTCCATCCAACCTAATCACCATATCCTTCCATCTAACCTAATCACCATGTCCCTCCATCCAACCTAATCACCATATCCCTCCATCCAACCTAATCACCATATCCTTCCATCCAACCTAATCACCATATCCCTCCATCCAACCTAATCACCATGTCCCTCCATCCAACCTAATCACCATATCCCTCCATCCAACCTAATCACCATATCCCTCCATCCAACCTAATCACCATATCCTTCCATCTAACCTAATCACCATGTCCCTCCATCCAACCTAATCACCATATCCCTCCATCCAACCTAATCACCATGTCCTTCCATCCAACCTAATCACCATATCCCTCCATCCAACCTAATCACCATATCCTTCCATCTAACCTAATCACCATATCCCTCCATCCAACCTAATAACCATATCCTTCCATCCAACCTAATCACCATATCCTTCCATCCAACCTAATCACCATATCCCTCCATCCAACCTAATCACCATATCCTTCCATCTAACCTAATCACCATATCCCTCCATCCAACCTAATCACCACATCCCTCCATCTAACCTAATCACCATGTCCCTCCATCCAACCTAATCACCACATCCCTCCATCCAACCTAATCACCATATCCCTCCATCCAACCTAATCACCATATCCTTCCATCTAACCTAATCACCATATCCCTCCATCCAACCTAATCACCATGTCCCTCCATCCAACCTAATCACCATATCCCTCCATCTAACCTAATCACCATATCCTTCCATCTAACCTAATCACCATATCCCTCCATCCAACCTAATCACCATATCCCTCCATCCAACCTAATCACCATATCCCTCCATCCAACCTAATCACCATGTCCCTCCATCCAACCTAATCACCATATCCTTCCATCCAACCTAATCACCATATCCCTCCATCCAACCTAATCACCATATCCCTCCATCTAACCTAATCACCATATCCCTCCATCCAACCTAATCACCATATCCCTCCATCTAACCTAATCACCATATCCTTCCATCCAACCTAATCACCATATCCTTCCATCCAACCTAATCACCATGTCCCTCCATCTAACCTAATCACCATATCCCTCCATCCAACCTAATCACCATATCCCTCCATCTAACCTAATCACCATATCCTTCCATAAAACCTAATCACCATATCCCTCCATCCAACCTAATCACCATGTCCCTCCATCCAACCTAATCACCATGTCCCTCCATCCAACCTAATCACCATATCCCTCCATCCAACCTAATCACCATATCCCTCCATCTAACCTAATCACCATATCCCTCCATCCAACCTAATCACCATATCCCTCCATCCAACCTAATCACCATATCCCTCCATCTAACCTAATCACCATGTCCCTCCATCCAACCTAATCACCATATCCTTCCATCTAACCTAATCACCATGTCCCTCCATCCAACCTAATCACCATGTCCCTCCATCCAACCTAATCACCACATCCCTCCATCCAACCTAATCACCATGTCCCTCCATCCAACCTAATCACCATGTCCCTCCATCCAACCTAATCACCATGTCCCTCCATCCAACCTAATCACCACATCCCTCCATCCAACCTAATCACCATATCCTTCCATCCAACCTAATCACCATGTCCCTCCATCTAACCTAATCACCATATCCCTCCATCCAACCTAATCACCATATCCCTCCATCCAACCTAATCACCATATCCCTCCATCCAACCTAATCACCATATCCCTCCATCCAACCTAATCACCATATCCCTCCATCCAACCTAATCACCATATCCCTCCATCTAACCTAATCACCATATCCCTCCATCCAACCTAATCACCATGACCATTTCACTCATTGCCCAACTTCTGATTGCAACTCCATTTCATTTCAATATGAAAGAAGAAAAAAAAAGACATTTTTTCAGTTACCTCAGTGTCTAATATCCTAAATGTTTGGTGATGGCTGAGACTGAGAGTGGTTTGACGCAGACGATAGTCTTTTATGGTCGTTGGTTGCAGCCAGCGATGACCGTATAGACTCCCATTATTGAGGGTTCAATTAAGACAAATTAATTGAGAGGGTTTATTGGTAGGGGGGTAATTACTTAAGCAAGGGAATTGAATCTGTTGTCTAACCGCTGCCTGCAATGCGGTCACACAGAACTGCATTGTGGGTAAATTGGTCCCTGAGGTGTCCCCTGTGGGTTTAGAGACAGAAGAAATGGAAAAAAACAGACCCATACTGACTGATATCTTTCTTATCTGCTGTAAGTGATTTATTTTCATATTTTCAAGTGGAGAAAATCTCCTTGAAAAATAAGTTTTTTTTGTGTTTGTGAGTGTTACATTGGTTTGATCCTGGCCATGGATGGTTTGCTCTCTCACTCTACAGTAACTGTGTTGTCCTCTATGCTCCCCTTATCCTCTCCTCCATTCACCCTCTTCAAACCTCTCTACTCTGCTCACCGTCTCTTCCTCACTTCAGTGTCATTGTGTCATTCAAAACAGTGATTTTGCCCTATAAAGAATACTAAATCCAATACTGCACTATATTCTTTAATAGCACAACAGTGACTGGAGAATTTTCAAAGTGAATGACGCTCATTAGCCAACAAATCGTGCATTGAGTGAAAATAAATTAATTTAAAATTACTAATGATCAAACTAATTAGGCATTAATCTGCATGTTGTCCTGGGAGACCCTTGAGTGTAATGGAAGAATGAAGTTATGTTGTACTGTAGGTAATGTACGCCATGTCAGACTGAGAAGTATTAACGTGAGAGCTTGTATAATACGGTGATGATTGTCTATATGCAGAGACACTTGACAAAGAACGAGTGTGTGCGTGCGTGCAGGTCTTTTATTTCTTTATTTCTGTCTGTCTTTCTTTTTTTTATCTTTCTGTCTTCCTACCCCCCCCCCCCCGTCTTTCCATCTCCCTCCATCACTATCTACATTTTTTTCATGCCTCCCTCCCCTCCTTTCAACCTTCCTTCCTTCCCTCCATCCATCCAGCCTCGCTGGAACGTAGTTACAATTAACGCTAAATGACTAGCTAGATAGATAGTTGTAAAAGTATGATTCATGGTATTGAGGTGTCATAGAAAAAAATTGTGCCCCCGTTGCAAATATTTTCAAATGAAACCAACCTTTTACTGGGTTGTCAAAAAAAAAAATCTTCCCGGGAGCATATGTGGCCACATTATTATAGGACGACTTGGGAGAATGATGATCTGCAACAGACAGCACATCTCAGTATCAGAAGTAAAAAAAAATACAGCCAGACTAGCCTGCTACTGTGTCTTTCTAGACCCTATCAACTGATGAGAGTAGACCCACAACTGATCTAAATGGACTGAAACATTCAAATCATTTATCACAGGTCTTTTGCTCCGTTATTCACATGACATTTTCACCGCAGCCTAGAGTAGAATTCTGTACTCACTTGAAAACAAATATGCAGTTAATCATTGTATTGTGTTGTTGTAGTCTAGGTAGGATCATTGTGTTGTAGTCTAGGTAGGATCATTGTGTTGTAGTCTAGGTAGGATCATTGTGTTGTAGTCTAGGTAGGATCATTGTGTTGTAGTCTAGTCTAGATAGGATCATTGTGTTGTAGGCTAGTCTAGATAGGATCATTGTGTTGTAGTCTAGGTAGGATCATTGTGTTGTAGTCTAGTCTAGATAGGATCATTGTGTTGTAGGCTAGTCTAGATAGGATCATTGTGTTGTAGGCTAGTCTAGATAGGATCATTGTGTTGTAGGCTAGTCTAGATAGGATCATTGTGTTGTAGGCTAGTCTAGATAGGATCATTGTGTTGTAGGCTAGTCTAGGTAGGATCATTGTGTTGTAGGCTAGTCTAGGTAGGATCATTGTGTTGTAGGCTAGTCTAGGTAGGATCATTGTGTTGTAGGCTAGTCTAGGTAGGATCATTGTGTTGTAGGCTAGTCTAGGTAGGATCATTGTGTTGTAGGCTAGTCTAGGTAGGATCAGTGTTGAATGGTGGATAGAGGGCAGGATAGACAGTTAGACTATACTGATCTGTGGTACAGTAAAAGTTAGCATGTGGAAAAGTGTAGTGCATAAGGGAAGTACCGAAACACTTTGAAATAGGGGAGAAACGTGCATATGAGGAAATTTGGCCAGGATGAAGAAATTATATGGTTATACCTGCAAAAGGGCGAATTTGGAACCAACCAATGTAATTTCAGCTGTGGCCAGAGAGGCCATACTAGGGTCTTAGAGCTATTTGAATGAGCAAAAAATCTACATATTGTACCTTTGCATGTGGGCTTATACAATTGTCTCCCTCTCTCTCTCTCCTGCACTCTCTTACATGTTATCTCTCTCTCTGAAATAAATCAAAGGTAGCTGATAATAGTTTTCCAATAGCTCCACCCTCTACTCTTTTCAGAAACACAGGAAGTAGTTACATGTTCAATGCAGTACAACACTGACATTCATGCCTTGCTGTTCATTTACCTGTTTAGACCTGAAGACAAGATCTATAATAATCACAGCGGGTAAGAGACCATAGCAAAGGGGAAGCATAACGAAGCTTTCATCTAAACTCTAACAATTGAATGTTCCTGACTTCGGTACAGTGTGCAACATAAAAGGGAAAGTAGATTTGTAATAACCTCAGAAGCCATTACAGACAGAGAAAAATGGCTTCCAGATCGTTTCTCCTGGAGGAGGATCTCTCTTGTCCTGTGTGCATGGATATCTTCCTGGATCCTGTGCTCCTGTCGTGTAGCCACAACTTCTGTAAATCCCATCTGCAGCAATGCTGGAAAGGAATGGAAACTCAGGAATGTCCTATATGCAGATCATCAAAACACGAGCCTCTGAGCAACGAGCCTCTGGTTTTAAATAACCTGTGTGAGGCCTTAGAGGAAAGGTGTCTGAGAGCTTCAGCAGGGTCCGAGCTGCTCTGCAGTCTGCACAGCGAGAAACTCAAGCTCTTCTGTCTGGACGATAAACCGCCTGTCTGCTTTGTGTGTCAGATTTCCAAAAAACACTCCTTCTGTCCCATAGATGAAGCTGCCCAGGATTATAAGGTGAGAAAGTAACTGTGAGGACATACCTAATCATTCAGAATGAGGGTATACTGTATATAATGAGGATATAAGGACCTATATGAGGGTATATAAGAAACTAATATAGGGACCTATAAGAACCTATATGAGGATATAAAGGACCTATATGAGGATATAAGGACCTATATGAGGATATATAAGGAACTAATATATGGACCTATAAGAACCTACAGTGCCTTGCGAAAGTATTCGGCCCCCTTGAACTTTGCGACCTTTTGCCACATTTCAGGCTTCAAACATAAAGATATAAAACTGTATTTTTTTGTGAAGAATCAACAACAAGTGGGACACAATCATGAAGTGGAACGACATTTATTGGATATTTCAAACTTTTTTAACAAATCAAAAACTGAAAAATTGGGCGTGCAAAATTATTCAGCCCCCTTAAGTTAATACTTTGTAGCGCCACCTTTTGCTGCGATTACAGCTGTAAGTCGCTTGGGGTATGTCTCTATCAGTTTTGCACATCGAGAGATTTTTTTTCCCATTCCTCCTTGCAAAACAGCTCGAGCTCAGTGAGGTTGGATGGAGAGCATTTGTGAACAGCAGTTTTCAGTTCTTTCCACAGATTCTCGATTGGATTCAGGTCTGGACTTTGACTTGGCCATTCTAACACCTGGATATGTTTATTTTTGAACCATTCCATTGTAGATTTTGCTTTATGTTTTGGATCATTGTCTTGTTGGAAAACAAATCTCCGTCCCAGTCTCAGGTCTTTTGCAGACTCCATCAGGTTTTCTTCCAGAATGGTCCTGTATTTGGCTCCATCCATCTTCCCATCAATTTTAACCATCTTCCCTGTCCCTGCTGAAGAAAAGCAGGCCCAAACCATGATGCTGCCACCACCATGTTTGACAGTGGGGATGGTGTGTTCAGCTGTGTTGTTTTTACGCCAAACATAACGTTTTGCATTGTTGCCAAAAAGTTCAATTTTGGTTTCATCTGACCAGAGCACCTTCTTCCACATGTTTGGTGTGTCTCCCAGGTGGCTTGTGGCAAACTTTAAACAACACTTTTTATGGATATCTTTAAGAAATGGCTTTCTTCTTGCCACTCTTCCATAAAGGCCAGATTTGTGCAATATACGACTGATTGTTGTCCTATGGACAGAGTCTCCCACCTCAGCTGTAGATCTCTGCAGTTCATCCAGAGTGATCATGGGCCTCTTGGCTGCATCTCTGATCAGTCTTCTCCTTGTATGAGCTGAAAGTTTAGAGGGACGGCCAGGTCTTGGTAGATTTGCAGTGGTCTGATACTCCTTCCATTTCAATATTATCGCTTGCACAGTGCTCCTTGGGATGTTTAAAGCTTGGGAAATCTTTTTGTATCCAAATCCGGCTTTAAACTTCTTCACAACAGTATCTCGGACCTGCCTGGTGTGTTCCTTGGTCTTCATGATGCTCTCTGCGCTTTTGACGGACCTCTGAGACTATCACAGTGCAGGTGCATTTATACGGAGACTTGATTACACACAGGTGGATTGTATTTATCATCATTAGTCATTTAGGTCAACATTGGATCATTCAGAGATCCTCACTGAACTTCTGGAGAGAGTTTGCTGCACTGAAAGTAAAGGGGCTGAATAATTTTGCACGCCCAATTTTTCAGTTTTTGATTTGTTAAAAAAGTTTGAAATATCCAATAAATGTCGTTCCACTTCATGATTGTGTCCCACTTGTTGTAGATTCTTCACAAAAAAATACAGTTTTATATCTTTATGTTTGAAGCCTGAAATGTGGCAAAAGGTCGCAAAGTTCAAGGGGGCCGAATACTTTCGCAAGGCACTGTATATGAGGATTTATTTAAGCAATAAGGCACGAGGGGGTGTAGTATATGGCCAATATACCATGGCTAAGGGCTGTTCAGGTTGAGAGCTTCAAATTCCTTGGTGTCCACATCAACAACAAACTAGATTGGTCCAAACACACCAAGACAGTCATGAAGAGGGCACGGCAAAGCCTATTCCCCCTCAGGAAACTGAAAAGATTTGGCATGGGTCCTCAGATCCTCAAAAGGTTCTACAGCTGCAACATCGAGAGCATCCTGACCGGTTGTATCACTGCCTGGTACGGCAATTGCTCGGCCTCCGACCACAAGGCACTACAGAGGGTAGTGTGTACGGCCCAGTACATCACGGGGGCAAAGCTGCCTGCCATCCAGGACCTCTACACCAGGCGGTGTCAGAGGAAGGCCCTAAAAATTGTCAAAGACCCCAGTCATAGACTGTTCTCACTACTACCCCATGGCAAGCGGTACCGGAGTACCAAGTCTAGGACAAAAAGGCTTCTCAACAGTTTTTACCCCCAAGCCATAAGACTCCTGAACAGGTAATCAAATGGTTACCTGGACTATTTGCATTGTGTGCCCCCCCCCCCCCCAACCCCTCTTTTACACTGCTGCTATCATATATGCACAGTCACTTTAATTATACATTCATGTACATACTACCTAAATTGTCCTGACCAACCAGTGCTCCCGCACATTGGCTAACCGGGCTATCTGCATTGTGTCCCACCACCCGCCAACCCCTCTTTTTACGCTTCTGCTACTCTCTGTTCATCATATATGCATAGTCACTTTAACGATACCTACATGTACATACTACCTCAATAAGCCTGACTAACAGGTGTCTTGCTATTCTTTTTTCAAATGTCTTTTTACTGTTGTTTTATTTCTTTACTTACCTACACACACACACATACCTTTTTATTTCGCACCATTTCACTGTAAGGTCTACTACACCTGTTGTATTTGGGGCACGTGACAAATAAACTTTGATTAGATTCTTATACACAACGCAACACAGAGTGACTGGATACAGCCCTTAGCCGTGGTATATTAGCCATATACCACAAACCACCGACGTGCCTTATTGCTATTATAAACTGGTTACCAACATAATTAGAGCAGTAAAAATACATTTTTTGTCATGCCCGTGGTATACGGTCTGAAATACCACGGATGTCAGTCAATCAGCATTCAGGGCCCCAAACACCCAGTTTATAAAAGGACCAATAGAATCTGGTATACTGATCTACAAACTGGGTGTGTTAGAAATGAAACCCACATGATCTAGTACCTATAGTCAGTGGTGGTTCAGCCTGCTGTGTAAGTTTCCTATTGTGTGTATTTAAGTGGAAATATTAACGAGCTAAATCAATGTCAGAATAGTAAACAAATGCCACTTGAATCTACGAAATAGATCACCTGATCCGAAGTTGTAAAACGTAGCCCTGGTAGCCCTGTAAAACATCATATGAAATGTCTTTTAGTTTTAGTCCTATGTTTCCGTTCTATCTCTTTAGGTCCTGTGATTCTGGAACCCAACACTGGTCACCCAGGTCTCCTCCTCTCTGATGATCTGACCAGTATGAGATGCATTGGAGTGACACAGAAGTTACCTGACAACCCAGAGAGGTTTGATAAATCTGACCTTGTCCTGGGCTCAGAGGGCTTTAACTCAGGGACACACAGCTGGGACATTGAGGTTGGAGATATTAAATTCTTTGCTGTAGGTGTGGCCCCAGAGTCTCCAGGGAAGGACATGGTGACTGGGTTAGAATGTGTGGAATACAGTGGTGTAATGCTGGATACAAGCCATATTTGTCCCCCACCCTATTCACACTGAAACAGAGAGCTCCTCAGAGGGTCAGAGTACAACTGAACAGGGACAGGGTCGCAGGACTCGATGTCAGTAACTAAGTTTCCATCCAACTGCTGACAGATGTTCATGCAATTATCCTCAAATCTGCACAAAGAAACGATGTGCCTTTTCCCACCAGTGGTGTGTTCCACCAAACAGACGTAGGCTGTGTGTGGTGTGTTCCACCAAACGGACGTAGGCTGTGTGTGGTGTGTTCCACCAAACAGACGTAGGCTGTGTGTGGTGTGTTCCACCAAACGGACGTAGGCTGTGTGTGGTGTGTTCCACCAAACGGACGTAGGCTGTGTGTGGTGTGTTCCACCAAACAGACGTAGGCTGTGTGTGGTGTGTTCCACCAAATGGACGTAGGCTGTGTGTGGTGTGTTCCAACAAACAGACGTAGGCTGTGTGTGGTGTGTTCCACCAAACAGACGTAGGCTGTGTGTGGTGTGTTCCACCAAACGGACGTAGGCTGTGTGTGGTGTGTTCCACCAAACGGACGTAGGCTGTGTGTGGTGTGTTCCACCAAACGGACGTAGGCTGTGTGTGGTGTGTTCCACCAAACGGATGTAGGCTGTGTGTGGTGTGTTCCACCAAACGGACGTAGGCTGTGTGTGGTGTGTTCCACCAAACGGACGTAGGCTGTGTGTGGTGTGTTCCACCAAACGGACGTAGGCTGTGTGTGGTGTGTTCCACCAAACGGACGTAGGCTGTGTGTGGTGTGTTCCACCAAACGGGCGTAGGCTGTGTTTGGTGTGTTCCACCAAACGGACGTAGGCTGTGTGTGGTGTGTTCCACCAAACGGACGTAGGCTGTGTGTGGTGTGTTCCACCAAACGGACGTAGGCTGTGTGTGGTGTGTTCCACCAAACGGACGTAGGCTGTGTGTGGTGTGTTCCACCAAACGGACGTAGGCTGTGTGTGGTGTGTTCCACCAAACGGACGTAGGCTGTGTGTGGTGTGTTCCACCAAACGGACGTAGGCTGTGTGTGGTGTGTTCCACCAAACGGGCGTAGGCTGTGTTTGGTGTGTTCCACCAAACGGGCGTAGGCTGTGTTTGGTGTGTTCCACCAAACGGGCGTAGGCTGTGTGTGGTGTGTTCCACCAAACGGGCGTAGGCTGTGTGTGGTGTGTTCCACCAAACGGACGTAGGCTGTGTGTGGTGTGACGTTTTGGATAAAAATCAGTGTGTGATGACGTAGTGCCCACAGAATGCACGTGCACTCTAGCCAACAGCTCAAATCAAATCAAATCGCAGGTACAGTGTGGGGTAGGCTGTGTGGGGTAGGCTGTGTGGGGTAGACTGTGTGGGGTAGACTGTGTGGGGTAGACTGTGTGGGGTAGGCTGTGGAGGTAGGCTGTGAAGGTAGGCTGTGAAGGTAGGCTGTGGGAGAAGGCTAGTTTACATGATGAGAATATTATTAATAAGGGCGAGAATATTTATTATTTGTCAACAACAGTCAAGCATCGATCATCATGTCATCAGAATAAGACCCTGGATATTTATTGGAAAGGAGCATCAAGCTCATCACCGTGCTCTTACACCACCCTGTGAAGTTCATCATAACTTATGATGTAGCCTAATAAACTGCATGTTTTCCAGAGTCATAGTGGGAGGACCTAAACACCATATCATTGCGTGACTCCAAGTTTACTTCGATATGATGGTTATTATATCAATATTTCAAATCAAATTGTATTAGTCACATGCGCCGAACACAACAGGTGTAGTAGACAGTGAAATGTTTACTTACGAGCCCCTAACTAACAATGCAGTTAACAATAAGAATAAGAACTGGTGCAGCTGTAGAACTCTTTGAGGACCCAAGCCAAATCTCTCCAGTCTCCTGTCCTGCCCTCTTCATGACTGTCTTGGTGTGTTTTGGACCATGATAGTTTGTTGGTGATGTGGACACCAAGGAACTTGAAGCTCTCAACCTGCTCCACTACAGCCCCATTAATGAGAACAGCTGAACTAAGCTCATGAGGAACTTATAAGTTATATTCTTCAAAAATCAATGGGCACATTTAATTAATTCAAAAGTGAACTAAATGTATGTAGCACCTGCAGATTGCCCCTTTAATGGGTTGCAACTGAAGCAAACTTTGAATCTTGTAGGCTAATATTTTCTGTATCATTATTTCTCTCTCTCATTACAGAGTCCTCTCTAGCCACTTTGAACAACATCTTCAATCCAATCAATCAAATGTATTTATAAATCCCTTCTTACAACAGCTGATACAGTGCCTTGCGAAAGTATTCGGCCCCCTTGAACTTTGCGACCTTTTGCCACATTTCAGGCTTCAAACATAAAGATATAAAACTGTATTTTTTTGCAAAGAATCAACAACAAGTGGGACACAATCATGAAGTGGAACGACATTTATTGGATATTTCAAACGTTTTTAACAAATCAAAAACTGAAAAATTGGGCGTGCAAAATTATTCAGCCCCTTTACTTTCAGTGCAGCAAACTCTCTCCAGAAGTTCAGTGAGGATCTCTGAATGATCCAATGTTGACCTAAATGACTAATGATGATAAATACAATCCATCTGAGTGTAATCAAGTCTCTGTATAAATGCACCTGCACTGTGATAGTCTCAGAGGTCCGTTAAAAGCGCAGAGAGCATCATGAAGAACAAGGAACACACCGGGCAGGTCCGAGATACTGTTGTGAAGAAGTTTAAAGCCGGATTTGGATACAAAAATATTTCCCAAGCTTTAAACATCCCAAGGAGCACTGTGCAAGCGATAATATTGAAATGGAAGGAGTATCAGACCACTGCAAATCTACCAAGACCTGGCCGTCCCTCTAAACTTTCAGCTCATACAAGGACAAGACTGATCAGAGATGCAGCCAAGAGGCCCATGATCACTCTGGATGAACTGCAGAGATCTACAGCTGAGGTGGGAGACTCTGTCCATAGGACAACAATCAGTCGTATATTGCACAAATCTGGCCTTTATGGAAGAGTGGCAAGAAGAAAGCCATTTCTTAAAGATATCCATAAAAAGTGTTGTTTAAAGTTTGCCACAAGCCACCTGGGAGACACACCAAACATGTGGAAGAAGGTGCTCTGGTCAGATGAAACCAAAATTGAAATTTTTGGCAACAATGCAAAACGTTATGTTTGCCGTAAAAGCAACACAGCTCATCACCCTGAACACACCATCCCCACTGTCAAACATGGTGGTGGCAGCATCATGGTTTGGGCCTGCTTTTCTTCAGCAGGGACAGGGAAGATGGTTAAAATTGATGGGAAGATGGATGGAGCCAAATACAGGACCATTCTGGAAGAAAACCTGATGGAGTCTGCAAAAGACCTGAGACTGGGACGGAGATTTGTCTTCCAACAAGACAATGATCCAAAACATAAAGCAAAATCTACAATGGAATGGTTCAAAAATAAACATATCCAGGTGTTAGAATGGCCAAGTCAAAGTCCAGACCTGAATCCAATCGAGAATCTGTGGAAAGAACTGAAAACTGCTGTTCACAAATGCTCTCCATCCAACCTCACTGAGCTCGAGCTGTTTTGCAAGGAGGAATGGGAAATAATGTCAGTCTCTCGATGTGCAAAACTGATAGAGACATACCCCAAGCGACTTACAGCTGTAATCGCAGCAAAAGGTGGCGCTACAAAGTATTAACTTAAGGGGGCTGAATAATTTTGCACGCCCAATTTTTCAGTTTTTGATTTGTTAAAAAAGTTTGAAATATCCAATAAATGTCTTTCCACTTCATGATTGTGTCCCACTTGTTGTTGATTCTTCACAAAAAAATCAGTTATATATCTTTATGTTTGATGCCTGAAATGTGGCAAAAGGTCGCAAAGTTCAAGGGGGCCGAATACTTTCGCAAGGCACTGTATATCAAAGTGCTGTACAGAAACCCAGCCTAAAACCCCTAACAGCAAGCAATGCAGATGTAGAAGCACGGTAAAACCATACAGTATTGGTCTTGCATTGACACTGCCATCTCACAAGAGAATGACCACAGCAGGTCGTAACAGTACTGTTTGTTGTTGTTCTTGAAATTCCATATATAACCAAATGTTGTGTGCACCCCATGTTCTATAACATTGTCATGGAAAATATGTATGTTGTTTCCAATCAGCAACTATGCCCTATATCCTGCTGCATATTAAAGGATAAGGTTGCTGAAAAGCCAGTCTCTTTGGCAATGGCAAGGAGTGGAATGTTAGCTAAAGATACTGGTACTCAGGCTAGGTCTCCTTTCCCGCCAGCAGGAAAATTGGTTTCTCGAGCTAAGGTTAGTCATTTGGGGATGATTTATTTTTACATAATAGCATGCATCTTCACCAATTTAACTTTCCTGAAAGCCGCACTTTATTAGATTAAATTCACAATTTAGAAAATTAACACGGGCTACTGTTTTATGTGGGATGTAGGATCTCAAAGTGATAATGCTCGGTCTGTAGTTTGCATAATAAATAGAAAATGATCCTGAGGTGAATAAAATCATAATTACGCTGTTATATTCTCTCTATTGTCACCCAGTTTGTGTTTAATAAAGAAAATGCACAACGACCTGACTATCACATCGACCTGTTAATTCAACCATCTTGATGAGCAACCTTGACATACTGTACATTTGTTAAGGGAATTTTTATCAATGATGACTAATTATGTATACATTTCAATCAGGACTGACTAGTCCAAATGCTATAATGTACTGTACATATATGCATTCTCTCTCTTGCTCCCATTCCCAATTGTATATAATATAGTCAGGAGTTTAGTAACAATGACGGTCTGTTCCTTTGTACAAATGAATGAACTATCTCCAGATGGCAGGGACGGACTATCTCCAGACTGTCTAGAATGCTGATTTACAGTGACTGACCTTGGCTTTAGGAGAGGGAAGGCTCGAGAAACTATAGGGCCTCTCTACCGGTGTCATGAAAGAGATAGAACATTTAGAAAGCGCTGACGTCATTTTCAGTTTATAACCTGTGGTAAAATGTGTATGTACCCAGTACTCTCTTGAATTAAACGCTGTTACCTGAGTTTAAGACTGGGGCTCTGTCCATTCCTATAATAATAATAATAATAATATGGGTTTTACGATCCCATAGAATGCATTGACAGAGTAATTAATTCTGATTGGGAAATAATACAGAGGAATGTAGAATTCCACTAACAACATTAGGTATCCATAGTAACAGTGTGACCTCTGACCTAGCAGGATGTTACAATCAGCATGAGTCAGTATTTGTGTCTGAAATGGCACCCTATACCCTATAGTGCCCTATTTGTTTTACCAGGACCCGTGGGCCTCTCGTCAAAGACAGTGCACTATATGTTTTACCAGGACCCATGGGCCTCTCGTCAAAGACAGTGCACTATTTGTTTTACCAGGACCCATGGGCCTCTCGTCAAAGACAGTGCACTATATGTTTTACCAGGACCCGTGGGCCTCTCGTCAAAGACAGTGCACTATATGTTTTACCAGGACCCGTGGGCCTCTCGTCAAAGACAGTGCACTATATGTTTTACCAGGACCCGTGGGCCTCTCGTCAAAGACAGTGCACTATTTGTTTTACCAGGACCCGTGGGCCTCTCGTCAAAGACAGTGCACTATATGTTTTACCAGGACCCATGGGCCTCTCGTCAAAGACAGTGCACTATATGTTTTACCAGGACCCGTGGGCCTCTCGTCAAAGACAGTGCACTATATGTTTTACCAGGACCCATGGGCCTCTCGTCAAAGACAGTGCACTATATGTTTTACCAGGACCCATGGGCCTCTCGTCAAAGACAGTGCACTATATGTTTTACCAGGACCCGTGGGCCTCTCGTCAAAGACAGTGCACTATATGTTTTACCAGGACCCGTGGGCCTCTCGTCAAAGACAGTGCACTATATGTTTTACCAGGACCCATGGGCCTCTCGTCAAAGACAGTGCACTATATGTTTTACCAGGACCCATGGGCCTCTCGTCAAAGACAGTGCACTATATGTTTTACCAGGACCCGTGGGCCTCTCGTCAAAGACAGTGCACTATATGTTTTACCAGGACCCGTGGGCCTCTCGTCAAAGACAGTGCACTATTTTAGGGAATTGGGTGCCATTTCAGATGCAACCTGTATTTTGAACAGGACATACAGGATTGGTCTCATACAGCAGCTAACAGTGGGGTTAAAGGGAGGTGAGTGGAGGATCACTGTCAGAGTTATGGACACAGACTTAATGAAAAGAGAAAGTTCCTTTATCTTCGCTGAGAAAACGAGAGGCCTCGTTTCAGGTCTCTCACCAGAAGGTAAACCTGACCAGTCTTAGGAGGAAACACACAGGGGAATAATTATTGTAACTCTGTCATGTATACCACCAATGTAGGCAGGTAACAATAAGGAACAAGCAGAGGACACCTTCTCCTCTCCCCCTTTTGTCTACCAGCCAGCCACGCATCAAGGAGCAAGATTGATCGTTTATTTTTAGGGGCTGTGTGTGTGTGTTTGTGGTATCAGGAGAAGGAGCGACACTCAACATGACTTCCGTCAGAGGTGGTAAGGTGTGTGTGTGTAGTAGGATGAGACAGTGATAAGACAGCATCGACATCCGATTGATCTTCCGTATTGATTCGCTAGACTGTCAAATCGACTCGCCAGCCTGCCAAATCCTGCTCACACGTCACAACTTAGACTGGAGCCGTGCTCTGACAGAGAGGTGGAGGGAGAACAGCAAGAGAGGAGGGAGAGGGATGGAGAGAGAGATCAACGATAGTAAAAATAATACAATAATGGGTTTATTTCTATCTACTATTTGAATAGTGAATGTCATTACACATGTTGAAATCTAAAGTCCACAACACCCTTGGTAGTTAATTTGAAAGTTTCTCCTGAACGCCGCCCCACTCCAGTTTTGTCGTGCCGTACTGTAAATCTCCTGCCTCCTCCCTCCACCGCCATCCCACGGTAATCTTCACGCTTGGAGAATAAAGAGGATTAAACTTAATATCAAACTCAGTCTGCTCGCCAAACTCAGGTAAGCTGTTCCACACAGGCACTGTGTGTGGCCTTGTACCTCCTAACCTGTGTGCCTGTATGAGTGTGTGCCTGCGTGTGTGTGTGCGCATGTGGAGTCGGACACAGACAGCGATCCAGCTGTTCAGGGAACTCTCAGAGATAAGAGAGCAATCACTTCCTGTCGCTCCGATAAGGACAGGAAGGAAGGACAACGTGTATGTGTGACAGAGAGGGAGTGTGTGTGTGTGTGGTGCCGAGAGTGTATGTCTCTGTCTGACAGAGATAATTGTTTGTGTGAGTCTGAGATATAGTTTGGTGTGTGTCTGTGTGTGTCACTGTCCTAGACACATAAAGTAAAGTTTACGTTAACTTTTTTGAGAATAATAAAACCCAGTCGGTAGCTAAACTACAGTCGTTGGTCTGAGTCAGCTATCCTTGGGTCCGTTTTTTCATCACAGCTCTGACAGACCTCAAGGCTAGTTTCCCACAATCCCTTTCACTGTGACGGCTCTCTCCGACAGGCCTCGCCCTCCTGCCGCCTCTTCAAATCCACAACTAATGCTTCTGACCCCAATTAGCGCCCCTTCCTTTCCCCTCCTGTTACGGTTTTCTTCGGGTGAAGGAGAGTCGGACCAAAATGCAGCGTGGTATTCTTCATACATGTGTAATAAAGAATAAACACGAACAATACAAAAACAACAAACGTACCGCGAAAACCTATACAGCCTATCTGGTGCAAACTAACACCAAACAGGCTACCTAAATATGGTTCCCAATCAGAGACAATGACTAACACCTGCCTCTGATTGAGAACCATGTCAGGCCAAACATAGAAATAGACAAACCAGACACACAACATAGAATGCCCACCCAGCTCACGTCCTGACCAACACTAAAACAAGGAAAACACACACGAACGATGGTCAGAACGTGACACCTACCCCCTTACCAGCCCCAATCCCCACCCATCATCAGAGGACTGTCTCTCCCCTTTCCCCCTCCATTATCTCTTCCTACTGCTCTTTATCCTTCCTTCCTCTTCACCATCCCTCTCTTCTTCCTACCACTCTCTCTTCTCTCCTCTGTACATTTCTCCTCTACTCTCATCATGTTCTTCTTTCTCCCCTTCCTCTCTCATGTCCTCTCTTCCCTGACCTGTTCTCTCTTCTGTGTGAAAACTGACAGATACTGGGTACATACGGAATTCACCCATCGTTCAAATTTGGTCCAATGCGCTCATCAAATCAAGCACATTTGTCTCAAGCTCTGAGCAGCAGAGTTTAACCCTCCCTTTTCAGATTACTGGGACTAATCTGGCCTCTATCACACTTCTTCTTCCTCCTCCACTCC